>NW_020838047.1:1922881-1924089 GCF_003676395.1 Aethalodelphis obliquidens
TATTACAAGATACTGAGTAGAGTTCCCTGTGCTCTACAGTAGGTCCTTGTTGGTTATCTGTTTTACATATAGTAGTTTGTATCTGCTAATCCCAAACTTCTAATTTATCCCTCCCCCACTTGCCCCTAACCATAAATTTGTTTTCTGTGCCTGTGATCAACCTACTGAATACTTAAGATTCAGTTTAAATGTTCTGAGGTACTTTTTACCCCTTTTCTCCTTATTTCCTTTCTTTAGAATAACCCTAATCTTCTCTCATCATTAGCCCCCCACCCCCCTTGCAGTAACTGGGCCAAGAGCCTCCCAGTTTCCCACACCCGAGCTCGTCCCTGCAGCAGCAAAGCCTTGCACGGGGCCGGAGCAGCAGGGGCCTCTTACAGCACAACACTGCCCATATCTTGATCAAAAGTACGGAGTTAGGAGAAAGTTTAGGACTATTAAAACTAATCAAAGTGACTTGTATTCAGCACACTTCAGTGGCCTCAGAAAGAAGTATTCCACTGAATATCTGAGGGTGGGTTTGGACAATTCTCCTTTCTGGTTTGTGTTATCTACCTCTCCCCTTGCAGAGGTTAACAGATTGGGGGTTGGCCCCTGTATCTACGTTATGGCCAAAGCTGCCGGAAGTGAGGGTCCTGAGGACAGACGAACATGCTTGCCCGTTTGACAGTACCCCATGCAGGGGAAGCGGCTCTTTGATTTCCACGCAAAACATTTGATCTCAGTAGAGGTTCAGAAGTGAGTCTGTGACTATCTCCAGTGTGGCTTAACCTGTGCAGCTGAATATCCTAGTGTTTCTGTAGTCTCTTGATCCCCTCCCCCGTTGTAAACAGTTCGTGACTTTTGTTCATACAGGGGACATATTTTGACAAAACAGTTATCTCCCTGAAATGCCCAAGGTCGCGAGGCCCCTCCACAAGACCACCAGAGTCGAGAGTCAAAGCCAAATGGCAAGGGTCATTTATTGCAGGTTCGAACCTGGACCTCCGCGCACTCGTTGCCAGTGATGCTAAGAGGTGCTGGCGGAGTTTAGTACAGCTCTTTTATAGACCGGTACAAACATAGTTGCCGATTGGTTGACTTTTAAACAAAGACACTAGTCGCCGATTGGTTGACTTTTAAACAGAGACACTAGTCGCCGATTGGTTGACTTTTAAACAAAGACACTAGTCGCCGATTGGTTAACTTTTAAACAGAGACACTAGTCG
>NW_020838047.1:1924099-2500392 GCF_003676395.1 Aethalodelphis obliquidens
CGTCAACTCAGTCCTATTCCCACCAAAGTAGAACATAGCCCCCTCATCCCCAGTCCCCTTGGGCGTTACAGGCTGAGCCACGTGCCACGGTCTGTGGCCTTGGAACCCACCCGCTGCTTCTCTTCGCTGTCATTTTCTCCCCAAGAGACAGAGGCAGCCAAGGTGCAGAGCTGGGTCGACTCCCAAGTTCGTTTAGCTGTTTGCCCCCGGGGTTGGGATCTTCCTCTCGCACATCGCTGACAGGCATGCACCCTCCCACGATGGGCGCAGCATTTGTGCGAGTTCCTGCCAGGGATGGGGGGAGGCGTTGGGTTCCTGAACCCCCCAATCCTTCTTCATCGCTTATTCTCCCAAACAGAGGCGTCGCCATTATTTAAATTATACAGTCTGCCACCTGCACAGATTGCAACAAGTTATGTAATTGAAAGGACTCACAAGAGTGCCTGGAACACACACCCAAAAGGTTATTTTATTTTATTTATTTTATTTTTTAATTGAAGTACAGCCGATTCACAATGCTGTGTTAATTACTGCTGTACAGCAAAGTGATTCAGTTATACATATATATATATAATATATTCTTTTTCTTTATATTCTTTTTCATTATAGTTTATCAGAGGATTTTGAATATAGTTCCCTGTGCTATACAGTAGGACCTTGTTGTTTATCCATTCCATATGTAAAAGCTTCCATCTGCTGACCCTAAGCTCCCAGTTCATCCCTCCCCCACCCCCCTCCCCCTTGGCAACCACCAGTCTGTTCTCTCTGTCTGTGAGTCTGTTTCTGTTTGTGAAACCATCTATGAAACAGAAAGAAAAGGTTTTATTCAAGGCACGAGCAGCGCAGTGGAGAGCGTACGGGGAAGTGTGAGGTCCTGGTCCAGGTGCAGCCTCGCAAAGCCTTCTCGTTTGCCCAGGACACACTTCATCGGCAGGTTGAACCCTCACGATTGTGTGATGAACTTTAGTTTGGGAAGACGTCCCTAAAGTCTCCAGGGGGATGTTTTACACCCTGATCACATAATCAACAAGGCTGTGTAACAGGAAATACCAGGCGTAAGCCAGAAACAGCTTGAACAGTTTGCCGCCACCAGGGAAGTTTTCACCTTTAAATAGCACATTACAAAGTATTAGTTATAACACCGCCTCCCCTTACCTTGATCAACAGTCAGTTCCAGACTTGCAGGTGACCCCGAGATAAGCATAGAGGGGGGTGAGCCTAAAATAACTATTTTACACAGGCAGCCTGAGCACGGGCGGTCTGGCCACAGTACAGGCAGACCTCAGAGAATTAAACGGTCGTAGAAGGTCCTCATGAACAAATATTTTGTTTATTTTTTTTTACTTGTAGATTTTAAAGGAATAAAATAACGTTTATTCATTATCTTTCTTCCTAATCAAATCATAATATATTTGACCCCTGTTTTGTTCTTGTTAGATATATATTATGCTGTATGTATAGTGGTAATTAGTGAAAAGTTTATATTTTTACTTAACATATGACACACACTTTTCATGCTCCAAAGGAAGTTTTATATTTATTATTTTAATGGCTGAATAATATTCTATCAAATGACTGTACCTTAATTTAATGCCTAGACTATTGTCTTTTTCCCAGTTTGCTTTCTATTATAAATATTATTTTAATAAACTAAACTTATTTCCTTTTATATTACTTTTAATAAACTTTATTTCCTTTTATATTTGTTCCTTGGGTTAAATTCTTAGAAGTATGATATTAAGTCAAAGAGTACACTTTTTATTTGTATAAGAAAAAACATTTTTATTTTATTTTTGAAGTTTTTGCCATCTTATGACTAATAAACTGAATCTCTAGTCTTTCAAGACACTCTTGCTAGCATGGATTAGTTTCTTTCTAATTAAATATGCATTGAACTGTATCTCATTACACTTTTAATTTGCATTTTGAAATTATATTGTGCATGTCAATTTTCCACTTTCACATTAATTGATTTTTACCCTTGTATGAGTAGTTCATATGCTTAGCCCATTTTTCTTCACATATTTCTTGCAAATCTGAAGGAGTTCTTTATGTAATACACACCAATAGTGTAATTTATGCCACTGCACCGAATAAATCTGTTGTAAGAGAGTTGCTGGTGAATAAGATGCTCATTTTTGCCATGAGGTCACCCAGCACGCGTTTGAGCTCTTCTCCTTCCATTCTGCAGAGGTGGGTTTGGGATTGTGGGCAGGGGAGTCCTGTTTAGAACATTTGTAATCATCTTATTTAACTCTATTAGATGGCAAGGAAAGCCTCTCTTTTCCATTTATGACAACAAATGCAACACCTTGGTGGTATTTTCCATTGATCCACACATGGATTTGAGATCATGAAAAGGTGGATTAAATCATGATTAAAATATGATGACACTGACTGGAAGAGGTTAAAGACCAATTATCCTAACCAAGGCTGTGGGGAGAGGAGGGAAGGTGAGGGAAGAGAAGGGGAGGGGGGAGGGGAGGGGCAGAAAGGGGGAAGGGGGAGGAGAAGGAATGGGGGAGGGGAGGGGAGAGGGGGAGGGAGGGGAGGGGAGGAGTTCTTGGCTCCCACTGAGTCAGTCACAGTGTTTTCGAGATTTAACGATTCTGCTAGTCTTCATGCAACCCAATAAGATGGGTATGATTATTTCTTCCATTTCACAGAGGAGGAAACTAAGGGACCAAGGAATTGATCAAAGTCAAGAGGTTTATTAATGATGGTACTGGAATATGTCTGGGCAATTGATTTCAGTCTGTTCACTAAACAACTACACTGACCTTCTCTAACGGAATTATTATTATCTATTATAATGCATGGAACAAAGTTATTAAAAATAATACTGATAACATATTGAATCGTTCTATACGACTATCGAATTATTACAGGTGTACTAGTGAACTTTAGTATCTTACGTTTGTGGTTGTAACTCTTATTCTTTAGTGACAATAAAATATTTGTGATGACAAGTTAATGATATGCAGTTTCTATACTTTGCAAACTGAAAGCGAGATTCTTGCTGTTCTGTTGATCACTGACTATTCTAAAATAAATAGAAAATGGACAACTAATGAAGGGAGAAATTTTCTTCATACCTAATTTGTACTTAATTTTTTCTTATAGATATATAGACTGCTAGATTTTTTTCACTTTTTTCTAAACTGCTGTAGCTCTGAAATATTTAAATATATGTAGTAAATGTTACACATGGCAATATGTTTTTATATAATACACATATCACTGACACAACAATTTGATTATGATGCCTTAATGTTTTCTTCGGATTTATTTTGCTTGGAGTTTGTTGAGCTTTTCGAATCTGTGGGTGTATAGTTTTTGTTTATTTGGAAAAACTTGGCCACTTTGCTTCAAATATGTTTTCTAGTTCTTGGCTTCTCTCTTCTCTTTTCTGGAACTCCAACTATATATCTGTTAAACAGGGTGATATAATCCCATAAATGACTCAGACTCTATTTGTTAGCTGCCGTTTTTTCTTCCTGTGTTTCAGTTTGTATAGTTGATATTATTTTGTCCTCAAGTGCACTGGTCTTTCTTCCTATACTGTTTAATTTGCTTTTGATCTCAACCAGCACATTTTTTCATTTCATATTATACTTTTCAAGTTCATTTGTCTGCCTAGTAATGTCTATATGTCTGTATATTTTTCCTCTTTATTTCCTATCTTTTTCCTCTTTATTTTCATTATTGCTTTCAATTTCCTGAGTATTTTTGCAATACCTGTTTTAAGGAACTTGCTGCTCCTTTCAAGATCTCTACCATTTTTTGTCTGTTTTTATTAACTAATTTTTATCCAGTTTACAGATCAGATTTTGTTTGTATTTTTTTTTTGGATGGGGGCTTACAGGACTATTTTTCACCAGATGCTGGTATTGCATTTATTATATCGTTGAATATCTGTATTTTCTTGTCTTTCTCTATAGAATTTTGGGCTTTGATTTGGCAGGTAGTTAAATTGCCTGTTTCTGGCTTGTTCTTAAGCTTTTGTAGGATGGGTTTGAAGAGATGGCATATTAAAATTTAGAAAGTCCAACTACATTTGTAATCCGGATAAACAACAAAGCATTTATTTCAGGAAAATATGTCCTGTGCAACACTAAAAATAGAAAATGGGACATTAAAGTGAAGCTTCAGTCGCAATATTTGAGACATACTTATAAAAAATGTTATTTATCTAAAATTTATCTAAAATTCAAGTAGACTATCCTGTATTTTTATTTGCCTGATTTGCCAGTCCTAGTAGTTCTCATTTTGGAGTCTCTACCAAATGGCCCAGGTATTCACCCAGAGCTCTCTGCTTTGTCAGGTTGGATGGACATCCGTCCCCTGCCATCCCTCTCTGGCCTCTAGGAATTTCTCAGCTTACAACCTGCTGGCAGTTCTCCTTTGCCCACCCTTGGGCATTTTCATCCTGTGCTTGTGCAGATCAGTCTTCAGACAAGGACCTTAGGAGGATCCTGGGTACATTTCTTGGACTCTGTTTAGTTTCCTACGGCTGTAACAAATCACTACACACTTAATGGCTATAGACAATAGAAATGTATTCTCTCACAGTTCTGGAGGCCAGGAGTCTAAAATCAGCACAGGCAACTATACTCAATATTTTGTAACAACTTGTATGGGAAAGGAATCTGGATAAGAATACATATATATGTGTGTGTATATATATATATATATATATATATATATATGTATAACTGAATCACTTTGCTGTATACCTGAAACTAACACAACTTTGTAAATGAACTATATGGAAAGAAAGGAAGGAAGGAAGGGAGATAGGGAGGAAGGAACGAAGGAAGGAAAAGAAAGAAGAAAGAAAAAAGAAAGAAAAGAAAAGAAAGGAAGGAGGAAAAGAAAGAAAAAGAAAGAAAGAAAAAATCAGTACCACTGGACCGAGATCACACCCCCGGGTAGTTATATTACATCCATCTAAATTGGGCAGGTTCCTACCACATGTGTCACAGTGCTGTCCGATCTCGAAGCACACACAGGCTCTCCCCTTTTTGTCACTGCCTGTGTGCATCCCATCCCGTATGCTAGAAAGGACCTTCCTTCCATTGTTCCCCATACAGCTTCCCCATTAGCCCCGCTCTCTTCTGGGAAACTCTAACCCTCTTAGGTAACTAGCACATCCTCACCCTGTGCCTACCAGCTGTATTCTTCCTCTTTTGTAAATGCCACTTAAATTACTTTATTCCTTTTACATCCTAGTGAAGTCAGAGAGAACATCGGCCAGGAGACCACTCTGCCTGGATAATCTGCCGGGACCGGAGTTCCTGGAAAGCTGCTCAACTCCCAGTTAAGGTTGATTAGAGCTAAAGGCACAAACTGAAACCAGCCGAGGGAAAAGCCGCACAGGGCGGAGTGCAGCGAGGGCCATACCGGGAGCGTCCACCTGTCGGGTCTCCGTGGTGTCAGGACGGCCTCACTCCTCTCCTGCTCGCTGTGACAGCATACATGGAGTGTCGCCAGCAGAGACACTCACCTGCGCCTTGCTGTCAGGAGACTTCGCTAGAGTCTGTTGACTGCATCACCGATCTGTGGTCTCAGCCCGTCTAGAGGTCGAGTAGGTACCATGGGATGTGAAGCTCCAGCCACCGATCATCCTGGCAGACCGTCCCATGGCTGCTGCAGGTGAACAAGGACACCCGCACCGGGCAGGACCCTCCGAGGGCAGAGTCCCTACCAGCAGCTGTGCAAAGTCCAGACCCATCTTTCGGTGAGTTTATGTCTTTGTCATAATTTTTGCTGACTACATTTTCACCTGTTTTATCCTTCCTGTTGGCGTTCCATGGATGTTTTCATATGAATGAATACATATTTTCAAATGAGTGACTATTTTAACGTGATGTATGTTCATTTAATTTTCAGCGTGTGAGCTCTTTTCTCAGCACGTGTTACTGTTTTAGGGGAAAAGAGCAAGAGTGATAAATCAAAGTCTAAGTAATGAATTCATGTATGAATTATGTGTGCATGTCCGAGAATCGACATAATGCTCATCTGGAGCAAAGCTCGTTCCTCATGATGGATGAGAGAGAAAGTCCAGGATGGAGCTGAGGGAGCGGGGCTGAGGGATGAGTTTAGGCCGAGGGCGCGGAGTCTGAAGGCCCTTTAAAAATCCGTATTTGCATGACTAACTTCTGGCTTATGCCCATTCTGAGGAAGGCAGTGGAATGCCTAAGGGGTCCTAACCAGCATCGATAATGACCTGCAAACAAGAGAGGATTCAGGCTGCTTCTCATATAATTCGTGCACTTTCTTCACGAAGGCTAAGGGTCTCTCTCTGGCTGCTGTGAATGCATGTCTGTTGTTTTAAGGAGACACGTGTGAAAGTTACAGGCAAATCTTCCTCAGGATTGTGATGGGCTGAATTGTGTCTTCCTCACGTTCTCATGTGGAAGTCCTGACCCCCGGTACCTCAGAATGTGACTGTATTTGGAGACACGGTCTTTACACAGATGGTTGAAATAAATTGAGGCCGGTAGGTGGGCCCCAACCTGACAGCATGGTGCCCTTAGAGGGAGAGGAGGTTAGGACCCCCAGAGGCACCGTGGGCATGTGCGCAGGGGAAGACCCGGTGAGGACACGGTGAGGAGGTGGCCGCCTGAGGCTTCATCAGGAGTGACGCCTGCCCGCGCCTCGGTCTTGAGCTCCTAGCTTCCAGGCTGAGAGAATTCATTCCTGCTGTTTAAGTTACCCCGTCCGAGGGCTTTGGTTATGGCGGCCCGAGCAAACTAATACCAGGATCCTTCTGCAGACTCCACAGGGATCTCTTCTTTATGCTTCCAAGACCAGTCCATGAAGAATCAGTTGAAAAATGAGTACATCTTAAAGCTCTAAATCCTGACATCTGCTGGAAGTGTTCATCCTGTACACCTGACACTCCTCATAGATTAAAGCGGTGGTGGTCCGTGCGGGCGAGCCTTCAAGGGTTCTCACTCACAGATACCTGCCCAGCTGATGCCCTTTGAGACTTTGTGGAGGATTACACATGGGGGTATACTTCCGTCTCAGAGGTCAACCTCTTTACGTTAGAATAAAACAGGAAGCCCCATAGCAACGTAGTGGTGATTAAGAGCAGTTAGGGATGAGTGATGCCCTGGTGCGTATAGGAAGGATCATTGAAAAGATACATTTTTCTGTGTGTCTAGACTTAGTGCAATGTTCCAGGTACTCCTGAGGAAGGACGGAAAGAGGGAGGGAAGGAAGGAACGAAGGAGGTGAGAGAAAGAGAAAAAGAGGGAGCAAGAGAGACAGAGGCAGGAGAAATGGTGAGTGTATATTGTATGTAGCGTATTCAAAGCAAGCAGTAGACACGTTGTCACTGACCAACCCTTACTGGAAACAAACTAACATGATGTTCATGTATAAGAGGTTAATGCCTTGAAAGGGTTTTAAATGAATTTTGCATAGGATGAGGAATTCTGATAGTGTTACTAAAAATATTCCTATTGCTGCCACAGTAGGAAGTACAGAGGACTCTAAGCCTTTGAGTCCAGCTGCACAAAGACGTCCCCTTCCTCGCTCTTTCTAAGGCAAATCGTTGCAGAATTTTCTTTTACAAAAACATCTTGATAATTTATTCAATAGTGAATTCGAGTGTTCTCTGCTTCCTAGGTGTCACGCACTGTTTTGGGTGCTCAACTTAACAGCTGTGAACGAACAAAGCAGACAGAAATCACCACTGTCACAAGGTTAAATTCTGGAAGGGGAAGACTGACAAAAGTTAAAATTTAAAATGTAAAGAATGTTAGATGGTGTACGTGCCATAGAGAGAAACACAGCAGGAAAGAGGAATAGGGAGTGCATGGTTGAGGAAGTTTCCATACAGCAGAAACTAACACATCATTGTAAAGCAAGTATACTCCAATAAAGATGTTAAGATAGAGCTTCCCTGGTGGCGCAGTGGTTGAGAGTCCGCCTGCCGATGCAGGGGACACGGGTTCGTGCCCCAGTCCGGGAAGATCCCACATGCTGCGGAGCGGCTGGGCCCATGAGCCATGGCCACTGAGCCTGCGCGTCCGGAGCCTGTGCTCCGCAGCGGGAGAGGCCACAGCAGTGAGAGGCCCATGTACCGCAAAAAAAAAAAAAAAAAACCAAAAAAGATGTTTAGATAGATAAATAAATAAATAGGGTGGGATTTTGAGAAAGTGGCAGAAACTGACTTCTGGGCAAAGCCTTACACGAGGTGAGGAAGCATGACTTGAAGGTATTCGGGAGAAATGTGTTCCAGGCGCAGGGCGGGCTGAGGCCGCAGCCTCCGAATGTAAAGTGTTGCAGGTGTGTTTGACAACATGAGGGCTGGCATGTGTGATGCAGGGAGATGTAGGGTGGAGGTGGGGAGGCAGGGGGCAGACCCCGCCGCGCCCCCCCCCCGCCTCCCCTTGTACGCTCGCTGCTCAGGGTGAAAAAAAGGCACTTCCTGTGAACTGTATGGTCTTTATACCACAGTGGGAGGAGAGGGGGCTGCGTGTGAAGGAGGGCTCACTGCGGTGTGAAGGGAAGGTGGGAGCTGGGGTATGCAGGGTGTCCACGCAGTGGTACTGCATCCCCCCACCAGTCCACCAGTTTCATTTCCCGGCACGGCCCTGCCTGGTCCGTGAGGACTTGCTAACCCGTCACCCTTCCTTCTGTTGCTCACTGTATACATTATTCATCACTTCTACTTCTTTGGGTTTCTAGAACCTGTCAAATGATATGCCTGTAAATTTGGTCCTGCCCTCTGTGGTCCTAGAGAGCCCAGTGATACAGTGGCGCTGGGTTCAGGGTGCAGAGGTCGGGGGTTCTGTCCAGCTCTGCATGGAATTGCTGTGTGATGTAGAGCAGCCCCTTCATCACACTGGTTCAGTTCTGCATCTGTGAATAAAAACACTTGACAGTGACTGTACTTTATTCACCACAAACCCAATAGCTGCCCCTCCCTCCAACAGAAAAGAAATGTTAAGAATGAATACAGAGTTCCTGATTTTTAATTTTGCTACAAAGGGACCTTAAAAAGAGACTTGCTGTCACCATTGTTTTGATAAAGAGAATGCATTTTTTTTTTTTTTTTTTTTTGCTGTATGCGGGCCTCTCACGACCGTGGCCTCTCCCATTGTGGAGCACAGGCTCCGGACACGCAGGCTCAGCGGCCATGGCTCATGGGCCCAGCCGCTCCGCGGCATGTGGGATCTTCCCGGACTGGGGCACAAACCCGAGTCCCCTGCATCGGCAGGCGGACTCTCAACCACTGCACCACCAGGGAAGCCCGAGAATGCACTCTTATAAGCAGAAAATTCCAATCAGGTATCATCTTAAAGTTTAATATTTTCTAAGGAATTCCTCCTGGCTGTAATTCTTTTCTGTGATGCTAGCTGGTATGACTTGTCCACGAATCAATGTTACTCGGTGGACAGGTGTCTGGAAGCACTAGTCTAGTTCACTAGTTCTTACACTTAAACATGCCTCAGCATGACCAGAGGACTAGTTCAAAGGCTTTGCTGGGTCCCACCAACAGAAGGTCTGATGCCAAAGTTCTGGATGGGGGCCTGATGTTTGCATTTCTGACATGTTACCTGGTGATGCGACTTGCCCAGGGACCACTCTTAGACAACCACCCTACATAATTTCTAATATCCATACTCTACAAACTTGTATATTGTCCTGATTCTTTGATAACTAATCCTGAGCACATCATAGAGATATAGCCAACATTGTTATGAATAAATATGATACATTTTCTACCTACTAAAGATTTTCAAACATCAAGATTTTAAAAGCCAATTTATGTAATGTATTCAACTTGTATAGTTAATATAAGAAAATCTGAGCCTAAATGTTAATCGTTGGTAAACAAGTGCTACAAAGTGTGCCGTATTTACACAATTAAAATTTAAGATTCTAACGTACAGATAACTGGTTTGCAGGGCAGAAATAGAGACACAGATGTAGAGAACAAACGTATGGACACCAAGCGGGGAAAGCGGCGGTGGTGGTGTGATGAATTAGGCGATTGGGATTGACATGTATACAGTGATGTGTAGAAAATGGATGACTAATAAGAACCTGCTGTATAAAAAAAAAAAAAAAAAAGAAAAAAATTATTCAAGTCAAAAAAAAAAAAAAAAAGAACCAGAAGTACTTTTTTCATAGCATGAAAATGTCAGTGTATTCCAGACTTTAAGTTTACACAAAATGTCTCCATCTTCATCAGTGTAACTCTTTACCTGTATGTTCAGGAAGCACTATGTACAGGTGGACATCTAATAATTACCAGTTAGTGATAATGAGAGCTAAGGCTGGACAGACAGGAATCGAGAATGTCAGTTAGTTGAGAAAAAAGCTATCAGCTCTAGTATGCAGAATTGGAGTTGATGAGGCTCACATTTAAATTTTAGTTCCACATCTTCCCAACTGCACGACTGGGGTCATATTACTTTATCTGAGTCTCAGTTTTTCCAATTGAAAAATGGAGATAATAACTCAAGCCTTGTAGTTTTGTTATGAGTATCAGGATAATACCTGTGAAGTACCAAGCCTAGTGTCTGGCGCACAGTAAATATTTTCTCCTTCCCTTTAAGAAAAAGAAAATAAATAAAGATAAAATTTAAGATTCTACAGATGAAATAACACCAAAGAAAAGTAGGTTACACAAAAATTCTTTTGTAAATGTATTTTTTTTTAACAGTGTGTGTTTGCGTGTGTGCAAGCACGTGTGTGTGTGCCTGAGTGTGTGTGATGATGCTTATTTATTTATTTATTTATTTATTTTGCGGTACGCGGGCCTCTCACTGCTGTGGTCTCTCCCGTTGCGGAGCACAGGCTCCGGACGCGCAGACCCAGCGGCCATGGCTCACGGGCCCAGCCACTCCGCGGCATGTGGGATCCTCCTGGACCGGGGCACGAACCCGCGTCCCCTGCATCGGCAGGCGGACTCCCAACCACTGCGCCACCAGGGAAGCCCTGTAAATGTATTTTTAAAGTTTAGAAAATCATAAATCAGAAAACGCACCATAAAGTGGTTCTTTTTAGGTCTTATATATAACATTAGTGTTGACTTTTAAATTTTTATATGTGATGTATAGGGAAGTGAAATGGATGTAGAAAACTTTGCAAATTTTTAAACAAAGTGACTTCTTTTGAAAGGAGGAGAAGTCTTGCGATATTGGAAAGCATACTTTTCTAACTACCAGTATAGGAATGTTTCAAGATATAAATGCTATGTAATTATTTGCTTTAAAAACTAGACAAGGAGGCAATCGAGCATAATTAACAGTGTTGCAGTATAACTGTAGTGGTGGTGTGTAAATGCCACAGGAAGCATAACTGACCTCAGCCTTGTAACCTCAAAGACGTTTGACTTTGTACCCTGTGCCCCAATCCAGGAAGCAGATTGTAGAAGCCAAAGGAACAAAATACCCTCCATTTAGTATTCAGCTGTTACCTTGACAACTGGTAATTGGTATTAACTGTTGTTTTCATTTGTAAAGTGAGCTGATTTTTTTTTAACAGGCACTTTTATGAACAGCAGTTGGTTTAAATATATCGCTCAGTGCTGTTGGCATTGTACATGCAGATGGCTGAAAATGTCACCGTAATTGCCTTTTATGATTTTAACTACAATATCCATTTATCAAGCAAATGTATTACACTTGGCTTTCTGAGGGTTATGGGTGAGAAAATAATTTCCTTATTCGCCATGTTTTTCTTTTCCCTCCATATATATATAATATATATATATCTATAATATATCTATAATTATATATATATTTGTATTTGGCACTTCAATTTTTCTTTTAAAATTATTTGTTTCTACAGATTATATCAGAGTTTAGGAAAATGGTATGAGCACACATTCAAATGAACAAATTAAAGAAACTTATCTTGCAATAAGGTTATTTACAGTTATGAATCTGACATTAATATATACCTGATAACTTTCCTGTGGATCTAAGAGTTCGGATGAAAATCCTTAAATTTTGTGCCACAGTTGCAGGAAGTAACTAAAGAGGGGATAAGTTCTTAATGGAAAAAAGGTCAGTATTAACCTTAGGCACAGCTTTTACATTATCAAGGGATAAGGTGAAAAAGGGTAAATACCAATAGGGTACCTGCTATTACTCTTTTTTTTTTTTTTTTAACATCTTTATTGGAGTATAATTGCTTTACAATGGTGTGTTAGTTTCTGCTTTATAACAAAGTGAATCAGTTATACATATACATATGTTCCCATACCTCTTGCCTCTTGTGGCTCCCTCCCTCCCACCCTCCTATCCCACCCCTCTAGGTGGTCACAAAGCACCGAGCTGATCTCCCTGTGCTATGCAGCTGCTTCCCACTAGCTATTTACCTTACGTTTGGTAGTGTATATATGTCCATGCCTCTCTCTCACTTTGTCCCAGCACACCCTTCCCCCTCCCCATATCCTCAGGTGCATTCTCTAGTAGGTCTGTGTCTTTATTCCTGTCTTACCCCTAAATTCTTCATGACATTTTTTTTTCTTAAATTCCATATATATGTGTTAGCATACGGTATTTGTCTTTCTCTTTCTGATTTACTTCACTCTGTATGACAGACTCTAGGTCTATCCACCTCATTACAAATAGCTCAATTTCGTTTCTTTTTATGGCTGAGTAATATTCCATTGTATATATCTGCCACATCTTCTTTATCCATTAATCCGATGATGGACACTTAGGTTGCTTCCATGTCCTGGTTATTGTAAATAGAGCTGCAATGAACATTTTGGTACATGACTCTTTTTGAATTATGCTTTTCTCGGGGTATATGCCCAGTAGTGGCATTGCTGGGTCATATGGTAGTTCTATTTGTAGTTTTTTAAGGAACCTCCATACTGTTCTCCATAGTGGCTGTACCAATTCACATTCCCACCAGCAGTGCAAAAGTGTTCCCTTTTCTCCACACCCTCTCCAGCATTTATTGTTCCTAGATTTGTTGATGATGGCCATTCTGACTGGTGTGAGATGATATCTCATTGTAGTTTTGATTTGCATTTCTCTAATGATTAATGATGTTGAGCATTCTTTCATGTGTTTGTTGGCAGTCTGTATATCTTCTTTGGAGAAATGTCTATTTAGGTTTTCTGCCCATTTATGGATTGGGTTATTTGTTTTTTTGTTATTGAGCTGCATGAGCTGCTTGTAAATTTTGGAGATTAATCCTTTCTCAGTTGCTTCATTTGCAAATATTTTCTCCCATTCTGAGAATTGTCTTTTGGTCTTGTTTATGGTTTCCTTTGCTGTGCAAAAGCTTTGAAGTTTCATTAGGTCCCATTTGTTTATTTTTGTTTTATTTCCATTTCTCTAGGAGGTGGGTCAAAAAGGACCTTGCTGTGATTTACGTCATAGAGTGTTCTGCCTATGTCTTCCTCTAAGGGTTTGATAGTTTCTGGCCTTACATTTAGGTCTTTAATCCATTTTGAGCTTATTTTTGTGTATGGTGTTAGGGAGTGATCTAATCTCATACTTTTACCTGTACCTGTCCAGTTTTCCCAGCACCACTTAATGAAGAGGCTGTCCTTTCTCCACTGTACATTCCTGCCTCCTTTATCAAAGATAAGGTGACCATATGTGCGTGGGTTTATCTCTGGGCTTTCTATCCTGTTCCACTGATCTATGTTTCTGTTTTTGTGCCAGTACCATACTGTCTTGATTACTGTAGCTTTGTAGTAGTTTGAAGTCAGGGAGCCTGATTCCTCCAGTTCCGTTTTTCGTTCTCAAGATTGCTTTGGCTATTCGGGGTCTTTGGTGTTCCCATACAGATTGTGAAATTTTTTGTTCTAGTTCTGTGAAAAGTGTCAGTGGTAGTTTGATAGGGATTGCATTGAATCTGTAGATTGCTTTGTGTAGTAGAGTCATTTTCACAATGTTGATTCTTCCAATCCAAGAACATGGTATATCTCTCCATCTATTTCTATCATCTTTAATTTCTTTCATCAGTGTCTTATAATTTTCTGCATACAGGTCTTTTGTCTCCTTACGTAGGTTTATTCCTAGATATTTTATTCTTTTGGTTGCAGTGGTAAATGGGAGTGTTTTCTTGATTTCACTTTCAGATTTTTCATCGTTAGTGTATAGGAATGCCAGAGATGTCTGTGCATTAATTTTGTATCCTGCTACTTTACCAAATTCGTTGATTAGCTCTAGTAGTTTTCTGGTAGCATCTTTAGGATTCTCTATGTATAGTATCATGTCATATGCAAACAGTGACAGCTTTACTTCTTCTTTTCCAATTTGGATTCCTTTTATTTCCTTTTCTTCTCTGATTGCTGTGGCTAAAACTTCCAAAACTATGTTGAATAAGAGTGGTGAGAGTGGGCAACTTTGTCTTGTTCCTGATGTTAGTGGAAATGCTTTCAGTTTTTCACCATTGAGGATGATGTTGGCTGTGGGTTTGTCATATATGGCCTTTATTATGTTGAGGAAAGTTCCCTCTATGCCTACTTTCTGGAGGCCTTTTACCATAAATGGGTGTTGAATTTTGTCGAAAGCGTTCTGTGCATCTGTTGAGATGATCATAAGGTTTTTCTCCTTCAATTTGTTAATATGGTGTGTCACATTGATTGATTTGTGTATATTGAAGAATCCTTGCATTCCTGGAATAAACCCCACTTGATCATGGTGTATGATCCTTTTAATGTGCTGTTGGATTCTGTTTGCTAGTATTTTGTTGAGAATTTTTGCATCAATGTTCATTAGTGATATTGGCCTGTAGTTTTCTTTCTTTGTGACATCCTTGTCTGGTTTTGGTATCAGGGTGATGGTGGCCTCGTAGAATGAGTTTGGGAGTGTTCCTCCCTCTGCTATATTTTGGAAGAGTTTGAGAAGGATAGGTGTTAGCTCTTCTCTAAATGTTTGATAGAATTCGCCTGTGAAGCCATCTGGTCCTGGGCTTTTGTTTGTTGGAAGATTTTAAATCACAGTTTCAATTTCAGTGCTTGTGATTGGTCTGTTCATATTTTCTATTTCTTCCTGATTCAGTCTTGGCAGGTTGTGCATTTCTAAGAATTTGTCCATTTCTTGCAGCTTGTCCATTTTATTGGCATAGAGTTGCTTGTAGTAATCTCTCATGATCTTTTGTATTTCTGCAGTGTCAGTTGTTACTT
Source organism: Aethalodelphis obliquidens (assembly GCF_003676395.1). NCBI lineage: Eukaryota > Metazoa > Chordata > Mammalia > Artiodactyla > Delphinidae > Aethalodelphis > Aethalodelphis obliquidens. The sequence goes on from NW_020838047.1 coordinate 1,939,224, forward strand.
CTCCTTTTTCATTTCTAATTCTGTTGATTTGAGCCTTCTCTCATTTTTCTTGATGAGTCTGGCTAATGGTTTATCAATTTTGTTTATCTTCCCAAAGAACCAGCTTTTAGTTTTATTGATCTCTGCTATCGTTTCCTTCATTTCTTTTTCATTTATTTCTGATCTGATCTTTATGATTTCTTTCCTTCTGCTAACTGTGGGTTTTTTTGTTCTTCTATCTCTAATTGCTTTAGGTGCAAGGTTAGGTTGTTTATTTGAGATGTTTCCTGTTTCTTAAGGTAGGATTGTATTGCTATAAACTTCCCTCTTAGAACTGCTTTTGCTGCATCCCACAGGTTTTGGGTCATCGTGTCTCCATTGTCATTTGTTTCTAGGTATTTTTTGATATCCTCTTTCATTTCTTCAGTGATCACTTCATTATTAAGTAGTGTATTGTTTAGCCTCCGTGTGTTTGTATTTTTTACAGATCTTTTCCTGTAATTGATATCTAGTCTCATAGTGTTGTGGTCGGAAAAGATACTTGATACGATTTCAATATCCTTAAATTTACCAAGGCTCGATTTGTGACACAAGATATGATCTATCCTGGACAATGTTCCATGAGCACTTGAGAAAAATGTGTATTCTGTTGTTTTTGGATGGAATGTCCTATAAATATCATTTAAGTCCATCTTGTTTAATGTATCGTTTAAAGCTTGTGTTTCCTTATTTATTTTCATTTTGGATGATCTGTCCATTGGTGAAAGTGGGGTGTTAAAGTTCCCTACTATGAATGTGTTACTGTCGATTTCCCCTTTTATGGCTGTTAGTATTTGCCTTATGTATTGAGGTGCACCTATGTTGGGTGCATAAATATTTACAATTGTTATATCTTCTTCTTGGATCGATCCCTTGATCATTATGTAGTATCCTTCTTTTTCTCTTGTAATAGTCTTTATTTTGTCTGATATGAGAATTGCTACTCCAGCTTTCTTTTGGTTTCCATTTGCATGGAATATCTTTTTCCATCCCCTCACTTTCAGTCTGTATGTGTCTCTAGGTCTGAAGTGGGTCTCTTGTAGACAGCACATATATGGATCTTGTTTTTGTATCCATTCAGCCAGTCTGTGTCTTTTGGTGGGAGCATTTAGTCCATTTACATTTAAGGTAATTATCGAGATGTATGTTACTCTTCCCATTTGCTTAAATGTTTTGGGTTCGTTATTGTAGGTCTTTTCGTTCTCTTGTGTTTCTTTCCTAGAGAAGATCCTTTAGCATTTGTTATAAAGCTGGTCTGGTGGTGCTGAACTCTCTCAGCTTTTGCTTGTCTGTAAAGGTTTTAATTTCTCCATCAAATCTGAACGAGATCCTTGCTGGGTAGAGTAATCTTGGTTGTAGGTTTTTCTCCTTCATCACTTTAAATATGTCCTGCCAATCCCTTCTGGCTTGCAGAGTTTCTGCTGAGAGATCAGCTGTTAACCTTATGGGGATTCCCTTGTGTGTTATTTGTTGTTTTTCCCTTGCTGCTTTTAATATGTTTTCTTTGTATTTAATTTTTGACAATTTGATTAATATGTGTCTTGGCGTATTTCTCCTTGGATTTATCCTGTATGGGACTCTCTGTGCTTCCTGAACTTGATTAACTATTTCCTTTCCCATATTAGGGCAGTTTTCAACTATAATCTCTTCAAATATTTTCTCAGTCCCTTTCTTTTTCTCTTCTTCTTCTGGAACCCCTATAATTCGACTGTTGGTGCATTTAATGTTGTCCCAGAGGTCTCTGAGACTGTCCTCAGTTCTTTTCATTCTTTTTTCTTTATTCTGCTCTGCAGTAGTCTTTTCCACTATTTTATCTTCCAGGTCACTTGTCCGTTCTTCTGCCTCAGTTATTCTGCTATTGATCCCATCTAGAGTATTTTTAATTTCATTTATTGTGTTGTTCATTGTTGCTTGTTTCATCTTTAGTTCTTCTAGGTCCTTGTTAAATGTTTCTTGCATTTTCTCTATTCTACTTCCAAGATTTTGGATCATCTTTACTATCGTTATTCTGAATTCTTTTTCAGATAGACTGCCTATTTCCTCTTCATTTGTTAGGTCTGGTGGTTTTTATCTTGCTCCTTCATCTGCTGTGTGTTATTCTGTCTTCTCATTTTTCTTATCTTACTGTGTTTGGGGTCTCCTTTTTGCAGGCTGCAGGTTCGTAGTTCCTGTTGTTTTTGATGTCTGTCCCCAGTGGCTAAAGTTGGTTCAGTGGGTTGTGTAAGCTTCCTGGTGGAGGGGACCAGTGCCTGTGTTCTGGTGGATGAGGCTGGATCTTGTCTTTCTGATGGGCAGGTCCACGTCTGGTGGTGTGTTTTGGGGTTTCTGTGGACTTATTATGATTTTAGGCAGCCTCTCTGCTAATGCATGGGGCTGTGTTCCTGTGTTGCTAGTTGTTTGGCATAGGATGTTCAGTACTGTAGCTTGCTGGTCGTTGAGTGAAGCTGGGTGTTGGTGTTGAGATGGAGATCTCTGGAAGATTTTTGCTGTTTGATTTTACGTGGAGCTGGGAGGTCTCTTGTGGACCAGTGTCCTGAAGTTGGCTCTCCCACCTCAGAGGCACAGCACTGACTCCTGGCTGCAGCACCAAGAGCCTTTCATCCACACAGCTCAGAATAAAAGGAAGCTAAAGTAGAAAGAAAGAAAGAGGATAAAAGAAAATAAAGTAAGGTAAAATAAAAGTTATTAAAATAAAATAATAATTATTAAGAAAAAAAATTTTTTTAAGTAAAACAAACAACAACAACAAAAAAAGGACGGATAGAACCCTAGGACAAATAGTGAAAGCAAAGCTATGCAGATAAAATCTCACACAGAAGCATACGCATACAGACTCACAAAAACAGGAAAAGGGGAAAAAGTAATAAATCTTGCTCTCAAAGTCCACCTCCTCAATTTGGGATGATTCGTTGTCTATTCACGTATTCCACACTTGCAGGGTACATCAAGTTGATTATGGAGCTTTAATCGGCTGCTCCTGAGGCTGCTGGGAGAGATTTCCCTTTCTCTTCTTTGTTCGCACATCTCCCGGGGTTCAGCTTTGGATTTGGCCCCGCCTCTGCGTGTAGGTTGCCTGAGGGCGTCTGTTCTTCGTTCAGACAGGATGGGGTTAAAGGAGCCGCTGATTCGGGGGCTCTGGCTCACTCAGGCCCGGGGTGGGGGGAGGTAGGGGCACGGAGTACGGGGCGGGCCTGCGGCGGCAGAGGCCAGCGTGACATTGCACCAGCCTGAGGCGCGCCGTGCATTCTCCCGGGGAAGTTGTCCCTGGATCCCGGGACCCTGGCAGTGGCGGGCTGCACAGGCTCCCCGGAAGTGGGGTGTGGATAGTGACCTGTGCTCGAACAAAGGCTTCTTGGTGGCGGCAGCAGCAGCCTTAGCGTCTCACGCCCGTCTCTGGGGTCCGTGCTTTTAGCCGCGGTTCGTGCCCGTCTCTGGAGCTCCTTTAAGCAGCGCTCTGAATCCCCTCTCCTCGCGCACCAGGAAACAAAGAGGGAAGAAAAAGTCTCTTGCCTCTTCGGCAGGTCCAGACTTTCCCCCAGACTTCCTCCCGGCCAGCCGTGGCGCACTAGCCCCTTCAGGCTGTGTTCACGCCACCAACCCCAGTCCTCTCCCTGTGCTCCGACCGAAGCCCGAGGCTCAGCTCCCAGCCCCGCCCGCCCCGGTGGGTGAGCAGACAAGGCTCTCGGGCTGGTGAGTGCCAGTCGGCACCGATCCTCTGTGCGGGAATCTCCCCGCTTTGCCCTCTGCACCCCTGTTGCTGTGCTCTCCTTCACGGCTTCGAAGGTCCCCCCTCCGCCACCCACAGTCTCTGCCCGCGAAAGGGTTTCTAGTGTGTGGAAACCTTTCCTACTTCACGGCTCCTTCCCGCTGGTGCAGGTCCCATCCCTATTCTTTTGTCTCTGTTTATTCTTTTTTCTTTTGCCCTACCCAGGTACGTGGGGAGTTTCTTGCCTTTTGGGAGGTATGAGGTCTTCTGCCAGCGTCCAGTACATGTTCTGTAGGAGCTGTTTCACGTGTAGATGTATTTCTGATGTATCTGATGTATCTGTGGGGAGGAAGGTGATCTCCGTGTCTTACTCTTCCGCCATCTTCCCCTAGATCTCTTGCTATTACTGTTTATGAGTATGACATTGGGGGCTGTAAAAGTTAGGTTGCTTTGGAGGACAATGCCTTTCTGTTGATTCAAGATTATATCTAGAAATTAAGGGAAATTCTAGTTACATCCTCTAATATTCCAAATGATGCCTCCTGGCTAAAACACGTATTGAAAGTGGTCCAAAAACAGGAACAAAGAAAGCAGTTGAGGGAATAGTTTAATCCAAATGAGAAATAATGACTGTGCCAGAGGAGAGAAATAGAAGAAAAATTCAAGAGATATTTTGGAAGTAGTGTGTCTCAGTGGTGTGCTCACTGACTATGTGGTGGTGCGTAAGTCTATGGCTCTGTGTACAAATAGGTGGCTTTTATTCCATTAACAAAGGGCAATTGGGTATTTGAATTGCCAGTGAACATTTAGATGCAAATAACCTGTAGGCAGTTGGAAAGAGAAGTAGAGAACCTGAGAGCAAAATTTGAATTGGAGAAACAGATTTGGAAGTCCTCAGCCTACAAATTGCAAGCTGATAATATGGGTGTGGGTAAGATTATTGAAGGAGGGCATATAAAACAGTTGGAGAACAGAACTGGAGCAAATCCCTGGGGAACAGCAATATTTGAGAAGAATTAAAAAAGAAGCACAAAACAGAGGGAGAAATCACTCTCAACTTACTTTATGAGGCCAGTAATTCCAAAGCCAGACAAAGGTATCATAAGAGAACTATGGACCAACATCATTCATGAATATAGATGAAAAATTTCTTAACCAAGTATTAGCAAACCAAATTCAGCAACATATAAAAAAGATTATATACCGTGACCAAGCAGGATTTATTTTGGAAATTCAAGATTGGTTTATCATCAGAACATCACTTAATGTAATATATCATATTAGTAGAATAAAGTACAAAACTACAGGATCACGTCAGTAGAAATGGAAAAATAATTTGACAATATTCAACATCTGTTCGTGATAAAGAACTGTTAACAAACTGGGGATACAGAGGACCCTTCTCAACCTGATAATAGGCATTTATGGAAAAACTACAATTAAAATAATATTCAATGGTGAAAGAATGAATGTTTCCCCTTAAGATTGGGAACAAGGGAGAGATACTCACTCTTATCACTCCTATTCAGCATTGAAATTGGGGTTCTCCTTGAACAACAATGGGAGAAAAAGAGACCAAAGGCATCTAGACTGGAAAGGAAATCATAAAATTGTCTTTACTTGCAGATGACATGACTGTATATGTAGAAAGTCCTAAGGAATCCACAAAAGCACTTGTAGAGCTAATAAACATATTCTGCAAGGTCCCAGTATGTACAAATATCAGTTACGTTTCCAGGCTATCAGTGAACAATACTGAAATAACACCAAGAATTCCATTCACATTAGCATCAAAAAGAGTAAATTGCATAGGAATAAATTTCAGAAAAAGTTGCAAGACTTGTACACTGAAAACTATAAAACATTGTTAAGAGAAATTGGAGATCTAAGTAAATTGAGACATATTCCATGTTCATGAATTGGAAGATTCAGTATTGTTAAGAATGTCCATCTCCATAAAAATCCCAACAGGCATTTTGCAGAAATTGATGTGCTAATCCTAAAATTTATGTGTAAATGAAAAATATTCAGAAAGCCACAAGAAAATTGTGGTTTCAAAATTTATTATAAAGCTACAGTAACGGAAACAGTGTGGTACTACCGTCAACATAAACATTTAGATCTATGGAATAGAATTGTATAGAAAAATTTTTATCCTTATGGCCAATTGATTGCCAACCAAGGAACCAAGGGAATTCAATACAAAAGATAGTGCTTTCCACAAATAGTGCTGGGACAATTAGATATCCACATGCACAAAGTTGAATTTAGACCTAATTCCATAAAATACACACTCACCTAAAAGTAATTCACAGTGGATTCCTGGCCTAAAGGTAAGAGGTAAAATTATTAAATTTTAGGAAAAATGTAAGAGAAAATCTTTAAAACCCGAGTTCGAAGATCGGACACTAAAACCATAAACAAAAAGTGGGAAAATGATGACGGAAGCTTCATCAAAATTACGAACTCTTGACCTTAATATGATCATCTCAATTGATGCAGAAAAAGCATTTGACAAAATTCAACATTTCTTTATGATAAAAACTCTCAACGAAGCTGGAATAGAGGGAACGTACCTCAACATAATAAAGCAAATAATGACAAGCCCACAGCTAACATCTTACTCAATGGTGAAGAGCTAAGATCAGGAAGGAGACAAGGATGCCCACTCTCCCCACCTTTATTGAACATAGTATTTGAAGTTCTAGCCAGAGAAATTAGTCAAGAAAAATAAATAAAAAGCATCCAGATCGGAAAAGAAGTAAAGCTGTCACTACTTGCAGATAACGTGGTAGTATATACAGAAAACTTTAAATACTTCATCAAAAAACCATTAGAACTAATAAATGAATTCAGTGAAGTTGCAGGATACAAAGTCAAACAAAAATCTGTTGCATTTCTACATACTACTCAAGAGGTATGAGGAAGAGAATTTAAGAAAAGAATCCCATTTACAATTGCACAGCCATGTTAGAATGGCTATTATCAAAAAGAGAAGAAATAACAAGTGTTGGCCAGGATGTGGAGCAAAGGGAACCCTTCTACACTGCTGGTGGGAATGTAAATTGGTGGGGCCACTATGGAGAACTGTATGGAGGTTCCTCAAGAAATTAAAAATAGGACTACCATATGATCCAGCAATCTTACTTTGGGTGTTTATCCAAGGCAAATGAAAACACTAACTAGAAGAGATACATACACCCCCATTGTTCATAGCAGCATTACTTATAGTAGCCAAGATGTGGAAGCCACCTAAGTGTCCATCCATACATGAATGGATAAAGAAGGTGTGCTGTGTGTGTGTGTGTGTGTGTGTGTATATATATATATATATATATATATATATATATATATATATAAAATGAAATATTAGTCATAAAAAATGAAATATTGCCATTTACGACACCATGGATGGACCTAGAGGGTATTAGGCTAAATAAAATAAGTCAGACCGAGAAAAACAAGTACCGTACGGTATCTCTTGTATGTGTATCATAAAAACCGAGAAACAAATAAACAAAAACCCAAGCTCACAGACACAGAGAACAGTTTGGTGATTGCCAAAAGCAGGGAGTGAGGGTGGGAGAAATGGGCGAACGTTTTTTAAACTTTTTTAGTTTAAATAAATTTAATAAGTTATAATAAAAATACATGCACATAGTTTCTTTCAATAAAAATTATACAGTGTAAGTTGATGCTGAGTTTCTGACGTAAAAAATAAATTTGAAATAAAAAATTCACAAAGCTATAGGGTTGAAATCATGTTGTGGTTTAACCTCCAAATTTGTGGACACAAAAAATCATCTCCTATTGTAATGATTAGAAACATCATGAAGTACAAAAACGCATACATAGAAGGATAGTTAAGCCACATGTAACACATTTTAAGCATGGCTTTATGCTTATTGCCAATCACAATGAAGTGCTGAAAACACATTTAGGGAGCGCTCACATCTTCCAAAGAAAGAATAGCAAATTCCATCTAAAATGTATGAAGGAAAGTTTCATTCTCAGCAGGACCATTACAAAGAATGACTGCGTGTTAATGAATGTTAATGACATTAGCTCTACTGTCCTAAGACTACTTAGAGAGATACAGTGTAATAAAAGATACATGCTCATTCATTGATGTGCATATGTATCCAAAGAAGAAGAACTGTTCATTATGAACCTTTATAGAATGGAGATTTTAAAGTGTTTCAGGTAATTCAGATTTACCAATGATTATCTCCAAAAGAACATTTTACATCCAAAATAACATGACTAATGCAAGTGTAATGAATACTAGATTAATTAATAATATCTGACAATTTATCTCAAATTGATATTACAGGTTTTAATGACGCATTAATTATCATTAATCAAAAAAATCATTGAAGAACACCTGACAGTCTTGTACCAATTTATTTCATTAGGATAATACTTGTTGGGTAAAGCAGAAAATTAATAATAAATATCGAGGTTTTTAACTGTTTAACACTTTTTTTTATTAGAGGATATCTAATTTTTATTGTATTTTCAGATTTCAGAGGAGGAAGTATTTTTCAGTTCATTGAAATATTAACTAGCATATAATTAAATGTTACGTGAGTTGATCAGCAGAAGGGTGAGCATCGTTTTCAGAATTCAGTCCCACAATTCTCACTTTTTCCCTAATGTAAATTGAGTTACATCTTAGGGAAGCATGGATACTCACTTGGTCAAAGCATTTCAAAAAGATAAGCTGATGCATGTGCGCTAAGCAATAAAGTGTCATTTTTGGGGGGAGTTTGTGTCACTTTGGGGGGGAGTATGTGGTGGGACTGGGAGAATGAAAAGGGTTACATCTGCCAAAGGAAAATGTCCTTTTACATGGATTTCTGCTTTTAACCAGTTATTTTTACCTTTTACAAAGCAACCTGGATGGTAGCCACCGGCTTTGCCCCAGCGTCCAGATTCTGCCCCTTTTAAGAAGGTCATGCTGTCAGGAAAGCATGACATGTGCTAAATATAACATTGATACCTGCTGATACTTATATGAGAACTTGCTCTTTATATCTTAAACATCCAGTATCGCACAGCCTGATATGACAGAACTGGGGCGTGAGCGCAGGTAGACCGGTCCCAGAGTCTTTGTTTTTAATCTAGGAGCAAAACGTGACTTTAGGTTAAATGCTAAGAGAGAGAACAATTCTGGCCTCTTCTCTCTCCAAGACTAGTTTGTTGCCTCATTAATAATGAGAAGAGAATGCCTTTGGCTTAAGTACTGATAACATAACATCCATTTTCTTCATCAGGAAACAGAAATCCTGGAGAAAATAAACTGTTCTCAGATCTGCAAATCCTCCGAGCGTTCGCTCTGTGGGTTGCAGTCACCTGGCCAAAGAAACTCACCAGTGGGAAGGGGGCCACTCAGACCGGAGGTCTCATTCCCAAGGTGGAAACCTGGGCTCTGGAGCAGAAACATATATTTTCTATTTTGTGGAGCTCCTCTGCTCACTGCTTTCCTGAATTGGGGGAAAATAATTAATCTTTGGATTCACTCTCAGTTTCCTCACCTGAAAAATGAGGATGGCTAGACTACCTCACAGGATTATGGGTTGGTTAAAGGAAAACATCTAAAAAGCACTTCCTTATTCATGCCAAATATGTTTCTTCATGCAAACGTCTCCCTCCTTTTGTTTTGTAAGTAAAGTTAGCTTCCTTAGGTTGCAGTGAAAGCAGTGTAGTGGCCTCCCTGCTACGTGCGGACCCTTCTAATGCCGCTCCTCTGTAGCGTAGGCTTTTTGTTTGACAGGCAGTGTTCTAAGTGCTTTACTTGCGATGATTTAATCTTTGCAACAGCCTTCCATGTTCGATGCTATTATTACCACCCCTGTAGTAATACTGTAGTCTTTAATCGTTATCAGCTATTATAAATATCTTATGCTACCAGAGATATTTGCAAAAAAGGAAGAAGGCCTGTTTGACCTTCTAGCACTTAAATACCTGCGATTTTCCTACTTAGATTCTTCGTTTTTTTCTAATGCTTGTGTGGTTGGCCAGCTCTTTCCAGCTTTATCGAGAGGCTGGTTACTAGTTTAGCTTCTGCCCTTTGCCTACACTTTGGTGGGCCCTTTTGACACCAGTCTTATTTCTCAACTTAATCGGTACACACATATGTACTGAATTTAAAGAGTATATTTTTTATTAATTAATTCATTGGATATTAACTGCAACCATACTGGGAGCCAGGCAACTCTGGTTTAAGCGAGGTAAACACATAAAATGCTATATGTACCCTTTTTGGACAGATTCTAATGTAATGGTGAAAAGAAACATTAATCAGATAATCATAAATGAGTCACTGGCAAGTCTGAGAAAAAGTACAGGATGCATGTTTTAAAGAGAGAGTTTATTTGTTCAAGTGTATGTTTTTAAAAGACTACTCTGTGAAGTGTGAAGGTTGGGGTTAGAATTCCTAAAGACTTGTTAGGAAGCTACCACGTAAAAGCCAGAGAAAAATGGGGGTGTTCCCTGGGATTAGGGTGACAGGGGAGGGGCTTCACAGGAGCAGTGGGTGGGAGGGTGAGTAAGAAGCACAGAGTACTGGACAGGGCCACGGGGGGAGGTATGGGGCATGACCCAGTGTGCTGGATTTCACTTACGCAACTCGAGAAACGGTGGGAGCATTTGCTGAAGGAGGAGTTCCTGGAGAAGAACCGCGTTTAGAGGAAGGTGAAGTTCATTTGAATTTCTTTGCACGTATTGGGTTTGAGGTGCCTGGAGGGGGTATTTGGATGCCGTGGGCAGAGCTATTGTAAGAAAAGCTATGAAGGTGTGCAAGATTACTTACGTGAAAGGATACAGTGAGATGGTGAAGATAAGGGAGCTTTTCACAAAGCTCTGAGTATTTTCAACAGTCAAAGGCTAAATACAGGAGGGTTGGTGAAGCATGCGGAGAAAGAGCTGCCCCAGAGTTGGGAGGAAAATCAGGGGAAACAAAGGGATAGAGCCTTGGAGGAGAAACCGGTCAATGAAGCTAGAAGGTGACGTTCTCATTCAGCATATGAGGGTCGATGCTGATTTCAGTCCTTCTTTCAAAGGAGGGGTGGTGAGGAGGACCGCTGCAGGTTGCGTCGTGAGCGTAGTCTGGGAAGCGGAGAGCCCGGGTGATAATTTTCCTTCGCTTGAGTGGGTTTAGATGCACACAGGGGAGACACTCTTTGGAAGGCAGTTTAAGGGGACCTTAAAACGTCCAGTCCAGCCGCTCCTAAAGTGTGCCGTGCAGCTTGGCGATAGATATTATTGGTAGAAAGTGGAGTTCAATAATAAAAAGCTAGGGAACGTGGGCCTCAAACATGTTTCTTCCCTTCAGGTCTTCCCAGTGTTTAATATATTGATGCACCTTTGATCTCTCAGAGGGGACCATGGCACCGGGGCCCTCCCAGGTCCTTTCACCGAGATATAAAATACCATTTATATTGTAGGGACTCCCCTGGTGGCGCAGTGGTTAAGAATCTGCCTGCCAATGCAGGGGACATGGGTTCGAGCCCTGGTCCGGGAAGATCCCACATGCCACAGAGCATCTAAGCCCGTGTGCCACAGCTACTGAGCCTGTGCTCTAGAGCTCATGAGCCACAACTACTGAGCCCGCGTGCCTAGAGCCCGTGCTCCTCAACAAGAGAAGCCACTGCAACGAGAAGCCCGTGCACCGCAATGAAGAGTAGCCCCTGTTTTGGAGGGGTGGGGGTTGACAGCTCATTCCTTTTTATCTCTGAGTAATATTCCATTGTCTGGACACAATTTGTTTCTCTTTTCACCTATTGAAGGACACCTCGGTTGCTTCCAGTTTCTGCCTGAATCATGAATAAATTATCAATATAGCTGCTATAAACATTGGTGTGTAGGTTTTGTATGACAATAAGTTTTCAGCTCATTTGGGTAAATACTTAGGATAACAATGGCTAGATTGCATGTAAGACTATGTTTAACTTTGTGAGATACTGCCAAACTGTCTTCCGAAGTGAGTGGACCATTGTGCGTTCCCACCAGCACTGAATGAGAGTTCCTGTTGCTCCACGTCCTCTCCAGCATTTCGTGTTGTCAGTGTTTTGGATTTTAGCCATTCTAATAGGTGTGCAGTGGTATCTCATTTTAATTTGCAATTATCTAATAACATACAATGTGAAGCATCTTTTCAAATGCTTATTTCTGTCTGTATATCTTCTTTAGTGAGGTGTCTGTTCATATCAATGCCCAGTTTTTAAAAATTGAAGTATAGTTGATGTACAATGTTGTGTTAGTTTCAGGTGTACAGCACAGTGATTCAGATATATATATATATATATATATATATATATATATATATATATATATCAGATTCTTTTCTATTGTAGGTTATTACCAGAGAGTGAATATAGTTTACTGTGCTATACAGTAGGAAATTATTATTTATTTTATATATAGTAGTGTGTATATGTTTTCTTTTTTGTTTGTTTGTTTTTTTGCGGTATGCGGGCCTCTCACTGTTGTGGCCTCTCCCGCTGCGGAGCACAGGCTCTGGACGCGCAGGCTCAGTGGCCATGGCTCACGGGCCCAGCCGCTCCACGGCATGTGGGATCCTCCCGGACCGGGGCATGAACCCGTGTCCCCTGCATCGGCAGGCGGACTCTCAACCACTGCGCCACCAGGGAAGCCCAGTAGTGTGTATATGTTAATCTCAACCTCCTAATTTATCTCTCCCCCCTCTTTCCCCTTAGGTAACCATAAGTTTGTCTTCTACATCTGTAAGTCTGTTCCTGTTTTGTAAATGAGTTCATTTGTGTCATATTTTAGATTCCACATATAAGTGACATCATATGGTGTTCGTCTTTCTCTTTCTGACTTCACTTAGTATGATAATCTCTAGTTGCATCCTTGTTGCTGCAGATGGCATTATTTCATTCTTTTTTACGGCTGAGTAGTATTCCATGGTATATATGTACCACATCTTCTTTATCCATTCCTCTTTTGATGGACACTTCGGTTGCTTCCATGTCTGGGCTATTGTAAATAGTGCTGCAGTGAACCTTGGGCGTGTATGTATCTTTTTGAATTAAGGTTTTTTTCAGATATATGCCCAGGAGTGGGATCGCTGGATCATATGGGAGCTCTATTTTTAGTTTTTTAAAGAACTTCCATATTGTTCTCCATAGTCATTGCCCACTTTTTAATTGTGTTTGTTTTCTTACTGTTAAGTTTTAAGTGTTTTTTTTTTAATATATTGGATACAAGTCCTTTATCAGCTATGTGCTTTGCCAGTATTTTCTGCAAGTATGTGACTTGTTTTGTCATTGTCTTAATCTGTGAGTTTTTTTCCTTTATTAATAAATACCAAGTTATTTATTTTCAACCTTCTGGGCATGACACTTATCATTGGAATAGCAATAGGGAAGGAACAATGAAAATAGAATGATTTTTAAATGGGTTTATAATTTTACAGCCATTTATTTTTTTAATTAAAAAAATTAAAAAAATTTTATTGGAGTATAGTTGATTTACAATGTCATGTTAGTTTCAGGTGTACAGCAAAGTGAATCAGTTATACATATACATGTATCCACTCTATTTTAGATTCTTTTCCCATATAGGTCATTACAGAGTATTGAGTAGAGTTCCCTGTGTTATACAGTAGGTCCTTATTACCTATCTATTTTATATGTAGTAGTGTGTATATGTCAGTCCCAATCTCCCAGTTTCTCCCTCCCACCCTTATCCTGTGGTAACCATAAGTTTGTTTTCTACATCCATGACTCTACTTCTGTTTTGTAGTAAGTTCATTTGTATCCTTTCTTTTTAGAGTCTACATATAAGCGATTTCATATATTTGTCTTTCTGTGTCTGACTTACTTCACTCAGTATGATAATCTCTAGGTCCATCCATGTTGCTGCAAGTGGCATTATTTCATTTCTTATGGCTGAGTAATATTCCATTGTATATATGTACCACATCTTCTTTATCCATTCCTCTGTTGGTGGACATTTAGGTTGCTTCCATGTCCTGGCGATTGTGAATAGTGCTGCAATGAACACTGGGGTGCATGTATATTTTCAAATTATTGCTTTCTCTGGATATTTGCCCAGCAGTGGGATTGCTGGATCACATGGTAGCTCTATTGTTAGTTTTTTAAGGCACCTTCATAGTGTTCTCCATAGTGGCTGCACCAGTTTACATTCCCACCAACACTGTAGGAGGGTTCCCTTTTCTCCATACCCTCTCCAGGATTTATTGTTTGTAGATTTTTTGATGATGGCTATTCTGACTGGTGTGAGGTGTGTGAGGTTTTAAATAATTAAATATAATTAAAAGCTTTTAATACCCTGCATTTACTTAATTTTTTTAACTGGGCATAATCTATATACTCATATACATTTGGCTTCAGTGAACAGTTCTGACCTTGCTTTCAAATGAAGTATATTTAGTGTTTTGTACTCACTCTTTCGCCTCCCCTCCAAATGGGAACCCAGAGAGATGAAAGCCTTTGCTGTTTCAGGCAGCTTGGTGACATTAAAGGCTACCATTTACTATTGTGTATCACAGGTGCTATATCAGGATATAGTACAAATTTAGTTATTTAACCTAAATAAATGACTGAGAATTTAAGAGATAATGTCTATGTTTCAAAAAGGTGTGAAATTGGTTCTGAAATTTTAACTTATTTCCCCAGAATTTAAAAGTTGGTAATGGGTATATCTGGGATTTTCGACCACTCTGCCTGGCTTTACTGACCATGTTTTTCTAACTATACCGGATGATGCAGACCAATTTCTCCCAATATTCATTTGAGAACCATTTTTGAGGGGAAGATCAATCCAGGTGGCCCATATATGGAAGTATTTGCCATTAGTTATCAGCTCCAGGGATCACAGTAAGTCCCTGCTTATGTATCTAATGCTTTATTTATTTATTTAAATCACTGTTTCCCACCGTCATTTTAGGATTAAATAGACGATGTGTGTGAAGACGTGGCACATCCTGGTCTCATAGAAAACTCTAAATTGGGGACATTCCTGCAACTACTAACAGCATTGCCATTGTTATTGCTTTTATTTTTAATAACATATTAGTCTTTGTTACTTGCAGAATGTGAGACCTTCAACAAATCAATTACCATGTCAGAACCTCTGATTCTTCAGATGTAAAATGGGAAATTTTTCTTTATTGGGGTATAGTTGATTTACAATGTGTTAATTTCTGCTGTACAACAAAGTGACTCAGTTATACATATATGTACATTCTTTTTTTAATATTCTTTTCCATTATGGTTTATCCCAGGATAATCAATATAGTTCCCTATGCTCTACAGTAGGACCTTGTTGTTTATATCTGTTCTAAATATAATAGTTTGCATCTACCAACCCCAAACTCCCACTCCATCCCTCTCTTCACCCCCACCCCCTGGAACGATAAGTCTGATCTCTATGTCTGTTTCTGTCTTGTAGATAGGTTCATTTGTGTCATATTTTAGACTCCACATATAAGTGATATTGTATGGTATTTGTCTTTCTCTTTCTGACTTCATTTAGTATGATATTCTCTAGCTGCATCCTTGTTGCTGCAAATGGCATTATTTCACTCTATTTTATGGCTGAGTAGTATTCCATTATATATATGTCCACATCTTCTTTATCCATTCCTCTGTTGATAGACACTTAGGTTGTTTCCATGTTTTGGCTATTGTAAATAATGCTGCAGTGAACATTGGGGTGCATGTGTCTTTTTGAATTATAGTTTTGTCCGGGTATATGCCCAGGAGTGGGATTGCTGGATCATCTGGTACTTCTATCTTTACTTTTTAAGGAACCTCCATACTGTTTTCCATAGTGGCTTCACCAACTTACATTCCCACCAACAGTGTAGGAGGGTTCCCTTTTCTCCACACCCTCTCTAGCACTTACTGTTTGTGGATTTTTTGATGATGGCCATTCTGACTGGTGTGAGGTGACACCTCATTGTGGTTTTGACTTACATTTCTCTAATAATTACCGATGTTGAGCATCTTTTCATGTGCCTGCTGGCCATCTGTGTCTCTTCTTTGGAGAAATGTCTATTAAGGTCTTCTGCCCATTTTTCAACTGGGTTGTTTGTTTATTTTTGTTGTTGTTGAGTTGTATGAGCTGTTTGTATATTTTCGAGATTAATCCCTTGTGTCATTTGCAAATATTTTCTCCTTTAAATGGGAAATTTGACACAAATTTCCTCAGAGGGCTGTTGTCGTGTTTAAAATGGATAATCCTTGAAATTACTCGGTGGAATGACAGACACAAAGTCTCTGCTCAGTGAAGGTGGGTCATCAATGCTGCCCCTCCCCCTGGAAGGGTGTTTACCTGGCTGCCAGATGTGTGATGGTCTGATTACTGGTGCTGAAGAGTTCTCTTCTCTTTTCCCTCTTTCTGGAACATTACAGATTTTTTTGACATTTCATGCTGGTAAATGATCCTTATCCTGATAAGGTAAAACGCATTTGTTAATTATCCCCAGGAGCCAGGGTAAATCTTGGGTAAAAAATAAACATTAATAGTAAAATGTTTGCATGCCATCGGTGTAAATTGAGAAGACAACACTCTAGCAGTTTCCATATCTATTTTGGTGAACATCACATAGAAGTAACTAAAAAATAATCAACAAAATAACGGCATCAATGGAACGAGAAAGACTTGATAACACGAAATAGAACACCATCCGGTACTTCTAAAATGTAGTTTACAGACCAAAGTGGAAATCTGCTCTGCAAATAACTCTCATGAGTAACAGTTTATTTGCTCAAATCTTCCCAGTCTCGCTCTGACCCCACAGCCTGCAGACTTTTATTACTTCCAGGATTGATTGATGGGTCCACGCAAAAGTGTCCTCCCTAGATTCTGGGATGATTTCATCTTTTTAAGGTTAAGCTCATTTCTTTTTCTTCTATTCCCCATACCACTCTGTAGCATATGCTTAAATACAAGGTCATTGGTCTCACTTTCATTATCTTTCCTCATCTCTCAAGGATGAAAAGTGTAAAAGAAAGGTCAGTGAGAAGCAAATAAGAGGAAATTGAACTCTGTGGTGTTGTATAAGATGTTGGAAAAAAGGACCTACTGGTTAAAGGGGGCAGACTCAAGATGTCTCAGGTAAAACAGTGTATCAAACTTTATGTCAAAATTATATATATTTACTGATGTCTACATACTAGCCAGTAACTGTTACATACGCTCCTTTCTGTTCCAACAGCTCAGATAATTCATTCATTCAAGGAACATTCATTGGAACCTGCTTTGTGCCTGTGTTTGAACCCAGGAAGCATGGTTCAGAGCTCGTTCTCTTAATCATATTTTTCACTGCCTTTCTTGATGTACCCATGTCTCTCTAGCACATAAGTGAGTCCTTGTTCGGCAGGTTACAGCAGTTGACTTATTTCTATACACTTTACATGGGGCGTAATGATATTTTGGTCATAGAAAGCAACCTGAAACGTCTAATTGAACTGGAGAGAGATTTTCTCTTTTGTCCTCCATTCAGTTTATTACATTAAATAATGCCAGTACTAAAGTGGATATCTAATCTCAAATTTCTAGCTGATTATTTTACATATTTCATGTAAGCAGAAAATTATAATTAGTTTCTTCTGTTCAGTTACATGAACTCAGCCTCTAGAAATATATCTGATAATTTGGTTGCCTTGGATAAAGAAATATTTGTACTTTTGAGATACTTCAGAATATTTTGGATTGTGCAATAGTAAACATAATTTGCTTGCCACTAACTTATAACGCACTGGAACCCCCTCCTCAATATACATTGTAAGATATTACCTTATTATTACCTTAAAAAGTAACAGCTAATTACTCAGGCGGTAATAAAAATTAAAAAAATACTTTCGTACTAGGTTATCATCACTCAGTGATGGTTAGTTGAAGCTCAAGACATGGATTTCTTTTAGGGAAAACAGTTCCGTTGAGAAACTTATTTTAAATGTGCTTTGCAGCACCTTAGGTGATACAGAACCTCCTTTATCTTGCTCTTTTTACTATCTAGGAAAGATAAGTTTCTATTTTCTGGTACCAAGGGTGCTCCAGGATAAAGTTTGTCCTTTTCACATGTACTTCACTGGTGCGCAAATGCAGAATCAATTTATAAGAGCTTTAACTGCATTGGAAAAAAATGACCTAGTAGATGCTTCCACCAGTAGGAAATCAGAACTGAAGTATGAAGTCCCTCTGGGTCTCTGCTGCGTTTTCTCCTCTCGCTGTTCTTATTTCCCGTGGGGTCAGCCCCTCAAGCCAGTGGTCCCTTCGTTTCCTGTCCCTCAGCTTTCCTCTGCGAGGTAAAACCAGGGCCAGTGAGCTGCTGTGTCCGCTGCAGGCATTGTGTGTGGTTGGCATCTCTGCTCTGGGTCAGGGGTAGATATGGCCCATCTGCTAAGTATTTTCCCTAACCGTCACTGCCTTTTCTTCTCAGGCTTTAAAAAATATCGAAGATCATTAACCTAGAAACGAATTTTCAATGTCCAAACAATAATGATCGATTCTCAAGGCAATTTCATGCTTTTGATGATTTGCTGAGTAAGTTTATAGCCCGTGGTAATCGCCAGTTAACCTCAGACAATCATCACTTCTTACCAATTTAGTACAGACTCAATCTAGGGATTTCAGTGTCGTGTTTGAAAGCTCCTTTCAGTGTGGAGGTGGCTGTGACAGGAGGGACACAGCTGTTTCTCAACCATTGTCTTTAAAGATAACAACGTGCGACATCAGAGAAGTTGTATTTTCTTCAGCCCTGGTTTTCCTAGAAGGTTCATATATGAAAGTTGAGTAGAAATGCTGATATAATTTATTCTTTGTTTGAAGAGAAATGTTTAATGGAGGGTATTAATTATCTGGGGTCACAGCTTGTTTGTATATTTAAATTCTCAATGATAGGACTAAATGCAAAGTCTTTAGTCCTTGCTTTCTACCAGTTACTTTCTCAGTTATTCCAGTGTTTCACGATGGAGAGTCAGGCAATACACAGTAAACCATTCTAGCCTGTCCTCCGGCGGAAGGTTAATTTGGGGGTTCCCCTGGATCTTATGCCATCAATTACTGATACTTTTAATCTTTTATTTCTGTCTGTAAAAATATGTAAAACTTCTTCCAAAAATGAAGTTTTCCTATAATTCTACTGAGTTTTATAGATACTTTTCTAATTATTTCCTTCTCTTTATTATGAAATTTCTCAAAAAGATACTCTATACTCTATATCACTTGTCTTTTATTCACTCCTGACACCTTGCCTTTTCGTTTTTAATCTTAGCCCTTCTCCCCAAACTGCATTTTTAAAAGCTGTAAATATTTTCCTAGTTTTTAGATCCTTTTGTCAGTCTTATTTTTACCTTCTTCATTCAGCTTCACCCTCTGTATTGACAGGTCTTCCTCTGCCTTGTCAGGATCAAAATGGCCCCATATTTGCGCCCTGCTTCTAAGGATCCTTCCTGGACCCTTTTCTGTTTTGGGTCCCTTCTCTCACCCTGTTTGCAGGGCATAATGTAAGCACCGCCATACCCTCCCCTCTCCCCTCCCCCATCCTCCCCCTTCCTCCCCCCTCCCCCCGCCCCCCCCCTCAGTATCTTTGGGAAAATCTCACCATCTCTGGTCATTAACCCTCCCCTCTCTGGATATCACACCTCTAGCAGTGAATCCTAACTTCTAGTCCCACATTTCTCAAGGCCTGCTGACTATTTCAACCCGAGGAATTTACTTGTCATTTTTCATTTAAAAAATCATTTTTTAAAATCTTTACCATAAGCGAGTTTTTCCTTTGTATCTCCTTTTAAAAAACTCAATACTTCTGTTTTTCTCTACTCCCTCAATTATCAGCAACCTCAGCTGTATCATTTCCTTCGCTTCCTCTTCTGGATCCATTCCCGGGCCCAGTCGATACTCAGTCCTCTTCTTTGCGCCTGTCGTGCTCCCTCCATGGAGTCTTCTCACACCCTGACTGAGTCTGTTTCCTAGAATAGTTTAATCCTCCACCCATAGCTTTCCTTTTCCGATACCTCCCAGTTTACGTGGTCAAGTTAGTTTTCTTAAAGGTAGAATGGGGTCTTCCCTGGTGGCGCCACAGTGGTTGGGGGTCCGCCTGCCGACGCAGGGGACGCGGGTTCGTGCCCCGGTGCGGGAAAATCCCACATGCCGCGAAGCGGCTGGGCCTGTGAGCCATGGCCGCTGAGCTTTGCGCATCCGGAGCCTGTGCTCCGCAATGGGAGAGGCCGCAACGGTGAGAGGCCCGCGTACTGCAAAAAAAAAACAAAAAACAACGTAGAACGGGAATCTCATATTTTAGCTTTAAAAAGTAGAAATGATTTTTCCAGATTTGTCTAAATTATGATTTAGACAAATTATGATTTATATTTATTCCAAATTATGTATTTCCCAAATATTTACATAAATCAGAAAGTCCCATTTCATATTTTTTAGAAGCATAATGCCCACTCAAGAATACTTCAGTCCTTTGGAGAAATATTTCCTCTAAAATATCAAACTCTAAATCCTTTGATTTACTATTATTTTTTATTTATTCCAAGAAACCTTTTAAAAGTCCCAGTGAAGTATTTGGCATTATAATACTTTTACAGGAAGAGGAAGGGGGATATAGACCTTTAGTTAATATTAAATATGGAGGAATAAATTATAAGCCTCTACATTTATCTGTATGCTTAATATCACATTCATCTAGGAGACTATTTTTTAAAATACTGTGATTACATAATTACTGAAAAAGACAACTAAATATAGTCCCTTGTAGTGTATTCCTGTGACTGTTTAAGAAACTGTCCAGTTTGCATTATTACCAACATTTACTGTAGATGTCTATGTCTATCTGTACCCAGCTTCCCAAAGTTAATGTTTTGGGGTTCACAATTAAGGGAGAAATGATTCAGTGTGTCCTGTGTACAAATGATGGTTGGTCAAAATGGAAAATTTCACACACATGGTTATCTTCGCAGTGGTGCTTTTTCCTCCAACAAATTATAACTTTATCCCACTTTTATGTGCCATTTAATAGGGGTTTTTCATGATTATAACTTTTGGTACAGTTGGAAATAGGAGTGAATTTGGGGCCTCATGTCAGAACTAGAAAATAATTCTCTAATATAACATGATTACTTCTGTTGCTTCTTACTGTTTCCATCTCCATTTCCATGTGTAGACAGAATTAGTGGAAAATATTCTTATTAAATTAGTCTAGAGAAGAAAGCTATTAAGAAGTGTGGCTTCTATGGTTACAGTTTCACCGTGATTATGAGAGACGTTTATTTCTATGTGGTAGCTTATATATTTTGTATTTGATATATGTTCTTATAGCTGGAGACTATCCTCTCTCTCGTTCTTTCTGTATCTCTCTGTATTCTAGACAGTGCATTGCTGATGGTCACTTGATAAATGTTTATTGAATGAAAAAAGTTGGAATTTAAATGCAATAATCTTCTATTATTTTTTCTTTATTGATATTGTTTATGGCAGTAAAGGACCTTTGCTTCAGTTCAGGAATAAAGTTATAAAGCTAAAACACCAAACTTCTTCCGTACAAGAAGTAATAGCTCCTACTTACCAGATCACACACACACACAAACACATACACCTACATATATATACACACTCCACATGCCTACCAAAGATATATGCAAAGAAACAGAGAATTACTAACTGAAAGTGTATTTGTTAATCTTAATAACGCTTTTTGATTTTGTTTGAAAGAATAGCCATTTCTTTCTCACTCACACCCATATGGCAGGTGGGGCCTGACTCCAAGCAGACACTCAGGGCTCCAGGATGGTGGAGATTTCACCATCTCAAAGTGAAACCACTTCGGGGCCAACATAGCCGGGGAGATGCTTTTATATCTCTGCCCAAAAGCTTCACCTGTCTGCTTTACTGCCAGCCCTTTGGACAGACTCATCCCAAGACCCTACGCACACAAAAGGGTTAGGGAATATGATGGAAAATGAAGCTATTTGGGGTGCCGCGTGTTTTCATTCAATTTATCACCTGTGTTTAGTGTGAGATGGCTTAGCGTAAGAGGAGACTCAACTTGGATAGCTAGTGGAAATATGTAGACGCCACCTGGGACATTTCCAAGGTCACCTGGTGAAAATAATAAATGTTCAGGGGTAGGTGAAACCTTAGTGAAGCTGTTTGGTCACGTAAGGCAGATGGCACCCGAGCTATGCTTTGTCAATGACAGGTTTCAAATGAAAGACATTACGTGAAGCCTTAAGCATGACAAACGGAACTGTGAGAGACAGGACACTGGAGAAGGAAGGAACGGCAGGAAGGTGTTTAAAATGAAAAAAGGAGACTCATGAACACCTTAGAAAGTGAATTCATTGAGGTGGTTTTATTATCAATATTGTCTTAAAGCCTGTTCAGCTTCTAAGTATATGAACAGAGCCAGGCAATAAAAAGTCTAGGGGAAAACAAAAGCAGACTGTTTAGGACAATGTACAAGTTGAATTGTTATTTTCAATTAACAAAACATATGTGTGAAAAAATGAATTCAAAGAGCAAATATGTCAAGCATTTGGTGATAATATGCTTTATTGCGGTGTTTCCTAATTATTTAAACGTGTCCTGTCGTAAAGCATCATTTCCTTTGATCATTCCATTTGTGCTTAAACACATGCAGGAAAATTCTTCTTGGGTACCTTATTGTATAAAGCGAGCGTATAAACACGGAAGCTGTAACTGATGAAAGAAATGCCAGCGTGTCAGGAAAACGATGGCAATGCACACTGTTTCTAGGATGCGCTGTATCTGTTCTGAAGCACTTCCTTGAAACAGACACGAGAGCAGCTGCAAGCTGAGTTTTCACTACAGGGAGATGTTCACAGTAGATCCATGATCAAGGTCGATGCGGTTGAACAAGGGACTAACGAGATGTTCACCTTTACTTGTATAGTTTGCTCCTCTCTGCGGCTCATTGGGGACTTTCAGTCACTGTAGAAGCAGATCTGTGTAGTAAAGCTGGGCTGGAGTGCAGTCTCCCATCAACCTGGAACTACGGTTTCTCCTCTGGAGCAATGTGATGTCAGGCATTATGACACGAGAGAGGCACTGTCGTTGACCTCCACGTGATACCATCTGTAGAAATGGTTTATGGAATTTTTCAGAAAGTCAGCTGTTAGAAATGAATATGATGCCTCCTGTACACAGTTTGGATTCCCCCCGCCCCCTGCCTCCAAAAAAAGACCTTTGGTGGTGAAGAGAAGAGATACTAAAGGACCAAATAAGCTTGGAAATACACACATGTACATAAAATCACAGTAATTCCCACAATAAAAGAAATGTGAGTGTTTTTCTCCTCAGTTTAATTTGTACTGCTTAAATAATAATAGTAATAAAAATCTACACAGGAAATGAACTCCCTTTCAAGTGAAAGCATTTGTCTTCTCTTTGGAAGCTGCCTCGCAGGAGTCAAAGTTTGCACGGATAGACACACACACACACAAATGGTGGGCAGATGCAGTGAAGGATTTTACTCCCAGCAGTTTAACTCCTTTGAATGTTTGCTCCGTAGGTTGGCAGTTGGAGACCCACGGTGGCCCGGCATCAAAATCATTTACCGCCTTGATGCGAGAGCCAGCGCCCCAGGGCTCTGCCACGGACAATAGAATCCAGACCCCTGGCAATTGAATAGGACTTGGGTGGCTTTATTCTCTCCTCCACCCCTCAGAGGCTGTGTCCATGTACCAGGCCCGCCCTCACAGGACAACGTTCTTTTACTGCTTCGATCTTGAATCTGACCCTCATTGTCTGGGCATCTGAGTGCACCTGCTGGAAGTCACTTTGCTTGTCACCTTGAGCGGCCCCGGGAAAGACAGAGGAACTTCGTCTGTCCGGGACGGGGGAGCTTTCATCCGACAGCACAGCAGGCGTTGAGGGAAGCTCACTTTCCACTGACAAGTGTATTGACCAAAAACCCTGTTGCAACCATTTGTGAGCACAGCCTGGGGCATATTTTCCTCCTTGAAATGATCCTGGGTTGTTTTTGCCACTAGTCATCCACATGAGACACTAGTAAAATAAAATCGAGCCATGGGGGTAGAACGGAATCCTTTTGTGTTGCCGGAACACGTCCACCAGCTTAAATGTATTTTCACTTGAGTTCTTTTCCTTACGATTCTGTAATTGGAACGTTGTGATATTTAAAATACTTGCCCTCCAAACTTCATGATTCACAATAGTAGCTACTATTTATTGAGTGCTTACTTTATGACAGGCTTCTCACCTCTTTCTATGTAGTGACACTTCTTTAATCCTTGCAGCTACCCCACAAAGAAGCCTGACTATTATTCCCAGGGGACATACTCAAAACCAGCAACAACTGGAACAAAGTTACCCCTCTGCCTACACTGGTGCTCTAATATCCGCTCACAGCCTTCTTTTCTGGGATTTGAGCGGGGTGAAGAAACAGGCTTCAACGGAGGAAACGAGAAAGCGGAGTGACCTCACGGTGAAATGAGCTGCTTCAACAGAGCGACTCTTCTCCCCAGAAAGTCTGCTTTAACAAACCGTTTATCTGTGAAACCCCTGGAATTAGCATCTGAGCCGCAACTCACATCTACCGAGCACACGTATCGTTTCTGAAACGCTCATTTACGGGCAGGGGTCAGTCCTGACCTTGGCATTGCCACAGCTTGCCCGGGAGGCAAACACGCTCCCTCGGAGACTCATATAGCAAATAGAGGCACATTCAGCATCGTCCAGTGGTCTTTGTGTCGACAATAGAATCACACTCGGATCAGGACTGTTATGGAGACCTGGACCACGTAAGAAGGACGAGGAAGATGTAAAGGTCCCCTGGACCCGTGATGCACGCGGCAGATTCACGTCTGGGTGAGCCCTGGGGTCACCTTTTTGGAAAAGAGATCTTAGCAGACGCACAATGGAACACCTCCAGGGATGTTGAAAGAGTCAGAAGAGGGCCGAAGCATCTGGAGTATTATTGTCTATTCATTAGATTTTATTTATTGGAAATGCTCTTTCAATATTTTATAAAAGTGGGATACTTAAAATTCGGTATATACCTTCAAGCATATGAGTTTGTGAAGGCTGTGTTTTAAATAAGATACATAAAGCATTTGCTATAATTAATCTTTTGTGGGGTGAAGAAAATAACAAAAATCATAGTCACATTCTTCCAAAGGAGAAAGGGAGAAATCAGCAATTTAAGGAAGCGCAATAATGTCACGTATTGTGATTTCAGTAGAATAGCACTTTTCTGATTTGCACTTAGACGACTTAGAATGGGTCATCCTTTTTTTTTTTTTAATTTTTTTTAAACACATAGCATACGTCCTAGGTGTTAGGCAGTATTTTACTAAATATCTGTGGAGGGGCAGACAGATCCTAGGGCAAGTCTCCCCACAGGATCCATCCTCCTGGTGTATAATCCCCGCCCCCCACCGCCCCCCCACCCCGGTGTGTAATCCATACCTTGAGTGCAGTGAAACCTGAGACTTCCTCTTACCAGTGGAGTTCAGCAAGGGGATGAGAAGTCACTTGGTGATTAGTTATGTTACAGGACAGAGATCTGGGGAGGTCATTCCTGTGATAATGTGAAATTCCATCTCACCCAAGAGACTGCTGCTGGCCTTGAAGCTGCAAGGCCGCGCTGGGGAGTGCCCACAGGGAGGCCACGAGGCAGGTGCCTGAGGGTGACCCCTAAGACCTGAAGGCGGAGGCCCTCGCCTGTCAGCTGTGAGGATGTGAATTACAGCGACCGTGTAAGCGAGCACGGAACTGGGTCCCCCAGCTGGGCCTCCAGATGGAAACACAGACTTGCGAGGCCCTGGCCTGGACTCGGACAGAAACTGTGAGGCAGTAAATGCACGTCGTCTTAAACCACTCAAATTGTGGTGATTTGTCGCACAAAAATAGGAAACGAATACGTGTGTGTTTTAGGAAACTTTTCTGTGTGACTGTGAGCCTACGTGTATGTGTGTCTGTGCTTCACCCAAACCCGTTTTCCTTTCTCCTCCTTTCGAGAGAGCATTTTAATCAAGTGCCCGACAGACCCCCGTGTAGGAGGGAACCCTGCTTCGTGCTGGGGTGACTTTGATCTCGGAGGACCACTTGTGAGTGTCCCCCACCTCCACGCTGATGACTCTGCCAGAACCGGGGGCGGGCGGAGAAAGGACACCCAGGACGCAGGGGGTCGGGTCAGCCGCTTTGATACAAGCCACACGGCGCTCCCAAGAAAGCCACAGACGGGAAGAAAACAACACCTGGCATCATTCCAGGAAGCAAACACAAGCCAAACAACAAATGGAGCTTAGTCACCTGAGCATGAAAGATCCCGTGTGCCCTGATGTTGCTCTGAGGTGCAGTGCAAGCAGGAAGCTTTCAGGGGACAGGAAAAGACCAGGAATCCCAGGGGAAATGCATTAGATTCCCTGACAGAGCCCACGCCCCACTGGGAGGTATGGATGGGAACCCCAGGACCTGGAATAACCAGGGGGTGTGGCACTGTCCATTTTCTTCTGAGCAGCAAGGCCATGGGATGGAAAACTCCCTGTCACTTGTCCACACGGGCCACGGAAGGACTGGGGTCTGTTTCCGCAGGAGGGGAACCCCTCAGAGCACAGTGCTCTGAATCAGCTCATGTCATCATCTGTTTCTGTGGCGCGTTTTTGCTTTTCAAATTCTGTTAAAAGCACATGTGGCAATATCTATTTAACTTCATGATTTCTGTTGGGTAATAATATTAATTCTTATATTTTTGGTCATTTTTTTAGAAGTTTTATTTATTTTTAAAATTTATTCATTTTTGGCTGCATTGGGTCTTTGCTGCTGCGTGCAGGCTTTCTCTAGGTGTGGCGAGTGGGGGCTACTCTTCATTGTGGTGCGCGGGCTTCTCGTTGCGGTGGCTTCTCTTGTTGCGGAGCACGGGTTCTAGGTGTGCGGGATTCAGTAGCTGTGGCACGTGGGCTCAGTAGTTGTGGCGCACGGGCTTAGTTGCTCCGCGGCATGTGGGATCTTCCCGGACCAGGGCTCGAACCCGTGTCCCCTGCATTGGCAGGTGGATTCTTCACCACGGTGCCACCAGGGAAGCCCTATTTTTGGTCATTTTAACTTTATTATTTAAAACAGAAATATTTAACATGAATGTTTAAGTTGTGAAAGAAACATCATAA
Organism: Aethalodelphis obliquidens; assembly: GCF_003676395.1. NCBI lineage: Eukaryota > Metazoa > Chordata > Mammalia > Artiodactyla > Delphinidae > Aethalodelphis > Aethalodelphis obliquidens. The sequence continues at coordinate 1,966,104 of NW_020838047.1, forward strand.
TAAAACATTCTTGAGGTTACGGCCAACTGTAAAACTCCCACCACCACTGACCCTGCTTCCTCCACAGAGGAAGCCACTCTTCTGTACATTTTGGTTATCTTTCCTCTGGTTTTACAGCTTTATGCTTTTTACACAGTATGTCATTTCGTGTTCTTGGGTCTGAGTTTCATAAACATGATACCCCACAGTCTGTAATTTTCTGAAATTTGCAGAAATTTCTGAGAATATTTGAGATTGATATTCATATTCATTTCTACTGTCATATATTCAACTTTTGATTTATTCAAAGGCATGTTTTCAACTTTGCAGATTAATGATATTTTAAATAATTATTTGATGTCTTCATTGCATAAAATATATTTTACTTTGACTTGTTGATATTCATTTCACCTTGCTTTATGACCCTGTACTTGTGCAATGTGTATAAATGTGTTCTCGAGAACAGTGTTGAGTTTCAAAATTATTGGATTCAGGGATCTGCTTCTCACTTCAAGCCTTATATTTATTACTTTTTATGTGTTCTAACTATCACTTACTAAGAAAGTTGTCTTGAAGTCTTTTACTGTTAGATCTGTCAGTTTCTCCCTTGATTTAATACTTTTCTTCCTTTGTAAAATAGGAGGTTATGTTGTTAGTATATATACATTTATAACTGCTGCCTGGTCCTGGTGAATGAAGGCTTTCATCCTTATCCCAAAAGAGGATTCTACTTTGGCCTGAAATTTCTTTTTCTGTCTTTTACTTTCAAATTTTCTGTATCCTTAGGTCTTAGGCTTATCTCTTGAAACTAATATATATCTGCATTGTCCTTTTTATTCACCCGACAGTTTCTTTTAATTGGTGAGTCTGCGATTGTGACCTATTTCTAAAATCTTATTTTGTGCTTTACAAATGCCCTCATTATTTTGCCCTCTTTTTACTTTTTAAAAGGTAGACTTGATTTTTGTTGGGTTTTCTTTTCGCTCTTTTTTACTGCTTTTATTGAAATCTCGTTCCGCCTATTTAACACTGCAGGGAATCGAGTTTAAAGTTAACTGACCACTGCCACAACTGCAGAGCACCTAGAGTTTTAAGTCTTGTAAACTCTCCAGCCTACGCACGTCACTGTCCAGTCGTTCAGTTCTTTATTTCTAAAACCCTGTAATAGGCAGCCCATCGGCCCCCATACCTTCGAACCCTGGCGTTGTCCCCATGAGATGATGATGTCCCAGGGTAAAGGGGGCTTTGCAGATTTAATTAGCATTCTAATCATCTGATCTTGAAATAGGGAGATCAGGCCTAATCCGGTCATATAAAGCTGGGTGGTAGGGGGTACACGTTATACCCAGGGGGTACACGTTATACCCAGGGGTGGGTAGGGGGTACACGTTATAGGTAGGGGGTACACGTTATGCCCAGGGTGGTAGGGGGTAGGGGGTACACGTTATACCCAGCTTTATTACAAGCTATTAAGGAGGTTTTTCACATGATTGCATTAACCTATATTGCATGAGAAGTTTAGTTGCTCCCATCCTTTCCAGATATTTCTTTTTGGGTGAGAGGGCAGTGGAATGCACTTGTGGTTTTCATCTGCATCTCCTGATGACTAGTGATGACTTTCTTTTCTATATTTTCTTACTGCACATTTTGATAAACTCTTCTGTGAAGCACCTGGTCCAATCTTTTGCTCACCTCCTTCAACTGCGTTGCTTGTCTTTTAAAAATTGATTCCTAGGGTTTCCTTAGATATTTTGGAAATAGTATTTTATGAGATTCTGTTTGAAAGGGAAACTTGGTGAAGGAAAGAAGCTGTGAGTCAGATGGAAAATGTTTCGCTTCGTGGTCTGTATCCACGAAGGCTCAGGCCACGTGTGAAGCAGCGTTGCCTGCAGTGACTGGTCACCCATTTCTGTCAGACTAGACAGCCGATCCTGAGAGCCAGAACCTGTGACAGTGTAGGTGATGGGACCAAGTGATATCCCAGAACTGAAGGGTGAGTGGGCACAGTGTCGGTGTTAAAATTGCTGCAGTTATACGTTGCCTACTTATATCGCCCAGTTATTTTCCATTTGTGAATGGTACTTCCTGAAGGTTTTTTATGTGCCTGTTAAATTTAGGAGAGTCCTGAAAATTCATGCCCCTAATGAACAGGATTCAATCAGTGCATGTTTTCAACCTGATAATTAAAAGACTTCTAAAAGTAGAGGCTAATTGAATTTCAGTTACTTCTCTTTCTGTATCAACAGCAAGATTTTAGAAACTTAAAAAAAGATAGCTATACTGTGCTCAAATATTTCACCCTAGCATGATATTAATGATCTTGTAAGTAGGTTAATTGTAGATTCCATTGCAGGCCTCCTGTGGAGATATGCTTCTGTTTGATGTTCGGAGCTGGTAGAACAGATGTAGTTCAAAGATCCATCGTGGTATTTGAGCGATTTTTGACTCTCTTAAATTCACAGGAGTTTGAAATAAAACTTTGTCTATAAGGATAGATTCCTTGGAAGCACAAGAGAGATTTCTTATCTTCATATTATAGTACCTGGGAAATTATTTTGGGGGTTCTTGTCTATTTTGTATCAGGCAAAGCACGTACCACTTCCCTGTCTGCGTTCTCCATCTAAATATGTAATTTATCCCAAATATAATGCCACATACAAGGTTAGGGGGTCACAGGCAGAGACCCCCCACTGTAAAGTCTCCACGGGCCCCTGGATCCATGAACTCAAAGGCCCTGGTTCGGAGGACGGGCCTGGTGCAGGTAGCCTGCTGAGAGCATCGGCAGTGAGCATCCTCTTCTCCCAAGTGCTTCACCCGAAGGTGGCCCAGCCGGGAGGGGGTGTGTGTGGAGTGTTGACAGGACACCCCGGTGACTCTTCTAAAGCCCCATGTCCATCATCACAGTGGAAACCACGCGCACTTAATGACTGGTTATGTCATAATCCCAGGCATGAGCCCATTTAGGCACGTGAGCCCTAAAGGGTGTGACTAACGCTCAAACCGATTTCTTACAGTTACACGTTTTATGATGTTGTTTATGATGGACCATTTGGCTGGCAAGAATCCTAAATGCTGGCAGATCACCTTCAGTACCAGAGACAAACAACATGTTGCCAAAGGCCTTGGTCATGATTCCATCTCATCCTCGTTCTAGCTTTGGAAAGAGTGGCAGCCTCCTGCGTCTCAGTTTCCTCATCAGTAAAATCAAGATAATTAACTCAGCACCAGAGTGGATGCTACATCATGTGCTATATTAGACCTTAGTATAAAACTAACGTATCCAACATTTTTCTTGGTAATGGTGGTTAATTCATCTTTTTAACTGTGACAAAATAGCAGGAAATTAAATACCTTGTGTGCCATTTAGCCAACACCACGAAAAAAATTTTCATAGAAAACCAGCCCTAGGGCTTCCCTGGTGGCACAGTGGTTGAGAATCCGCCTGCCAGTGCAGGGGACCCGGGTTCGAGCCCTCGTCCAGGAAGATCCCACATGCCGCAGAGCAACTAAACCCGTGCGCCACAACTACTGAGCCTGTGCTCTAGAGCCCGTGAGCCACAACTACTGAGCCCGTGTGCCACAACTACTGAGCCTGCACTCTAGAGCCCACGAGCCACAACTACTGAGCCCGTGTGCCACAACTACTGAGCCTGCGCTCTAGAGCCCATGAGCCACAACTGCTGAGCCCGCGAGTCACAACTACTGAAGCCTGCACTCTAGAGCCCACGAGCCAGTTACTGAATCCCATGCACCTAGAGCCTGTGCTCCGCAACAAGAGAAGCCACTGCAATCAGAGGCCCACGCACTGCAACGAAGAGTAGCCCCTGCTTGCCGCAACTACAGAAAGCCCACATGCAGTAACGAAGACCCAATGCAGCCAAGAAAATAAATAAATTTATTACAAAAAAGAAAAGAAAACCAACCCCAAACTCAGTGGCTTAAGACAAAAATCATCTTTTAGTCATCAATCCGAGGGTTGTCTGGAGTCTGGCTGGTCTAGTTTGGGCTCGGGGGAGATGCAGGGGTCCCCTACCTGTCTCTCATCTCCCGTGGTGAGTGAACACGTTCTCGTGGGGATGGCAGTGGTGCCAGAGATGTCAGCCAGATCGAGCCAGAGTTTTTCAAATTTCTGCTCACGTTACATCTGCTCACATCCTCTTGGCTGAAACAGGTCCCAGGGCTAAAGCACAGCGTGGGGAAACGTGCGCCTGTCGGGAAGTAGGGCTGGGCAGTGAAAGGGCTTCCTAAATTGAGTCCTTAATGCAATTTACCAGGACCACCCGTTTCACATTGTTTATCATCGAATTGAACGAGGGCAAGAGAGACATTTTTAATAACAAAAGATATTAGATAAAGAAGAGAAGTCACCAGGTGAGGTTTGGTGCGAGGCCCACAAACCAGCGCGAGACTGTGGGGAGAACCAGGGGCCCTGTCGGGTCGTAGCCCCACCCTGCCGGCTCCGTCTGCAGCCTCAGCCGCGGCGCCCTGCCTTGTACCACTGCGGACGCTGGGAAGGACGGTGCGTCCTAGCTTAGACTGTGGAGTCGGGCGTCAAGCAGCCGCACTGGCTGTGAGCATCACCCGCGTCTGCTAGCGGGACCGCCCTGTTCCTCTACTAAAAGTTTGCGGAGCTCCAAAACCAGGATCCTGCTTCTACCTCTATAAATATAACTCTAGGACCTACAGGCAAATAATCAGCCAGGTATCTCAGACATCTCAGAAAATGTGTTTCCTACAGCAGAAGGGAGCTTAATTACGTAACACTTCCCCAAGGGCTAACCCCTTGAAGTTACCAAGAAAATAAGGATCCTCCCATCCTTACAATGTCCCACCTGCGGTCACCGCCCTTATTTTTACTTATTTATTTATTTATTTATTTTTGCCGTACGCGGGCCTCTCATTGTTGCGGCCTCTCCCGTTGCGGAGCACAGGCTCCGCACGCGCAGGCTCAGCGGCCATGGCTCACGGGCCCAGCCGCTCCGCGGCATGTGGGATCTTCCCGGACCGGGGCACGAACCCGTGTCCCCTGCATCGGCAGGCGGACTCTCAACTACTGCGCCACCAGGGAAGCCCTCACCGCCTTTATTAAATGGGAGGGAGAGCTCTGGATTCAGAACGTCCGGGTGGCCTGGTGGTGTCAGGCATAAAAATAAGTAATCACTGAGGCTCTGAAATGTAAGAACTCCTGGATCAGAAATAAATAAATTAATTAATTACCTGATAGGTTTGCTCCAATAATTAAAGCCAGTTAAAGTCTAAAAAAAAAAAAAAAAAGAATCCACTGCTTTTGTAATGGATATGATGACAAGTACCAGGTGTCTTAGAAGAACCAGACAAGGAAAGGGCAGGACTGCCTCTCAAAGGAAGTGGTATCATCACTTGCAGTGGGGACAGCGGTGGAGAGAGGACACTGGTGTGGCTGGAATCAGGTGGCCCGAGTTTCTGTCATGATGCCACCAGCTTATCATGTGACTGTTATAAACTTGTGGTTTTTTTAACCTTTGTGATCCCGTTTCCACAGTTGTGAAATAGTAATTGTAATTACTATTGTCATTGTGAAATTGTGATCTATTGTGAAATTGTAATCTCTTACGAGGCTGTTAAGAAAATCAATTGAAGTGATTTTCTGGAAGGGTTACACGAAGTGTGAATGATTAACCGTGATGTTGGTTGCTGTTCTAGGCCGACAGGCGGATATCGTGGCTCCGAAATCCTGTTCATTGCTTCACAGAAAGAGCAATACAAGGTGAAAGCATGCTGGGCTTGAACACAGACTGCCCCAGAGGGCACTACAGACCTGACCTTCATCTAAAAGCAAGAAGAGCTTCACTCCTAGTTCTGTCTTTATTTCTTGACCACAGAATGCATTGCTGAGGCCAAAGGGTGGCCCAACACACGTGGCTCTTGTTCCAGGAAGATCAGGAGGTGGGTTAGAGTGGATGCTCTCCTGTCTCTTCATCTCTCAAGGGCATTCATTTGTTTGAAGATCTTCTTTTGCATTTTCTGAAATAGTAAGAGCCTCTACTATAGGAGAGACCTAAACAGTTAGACAGTGATGCTTAATCTGAGGTGTCAACTTGTCTGGGCGAAGGGACGCCCAGCTAGCTGGGAAAACATTACCTCTGAGGATGTTTGTGTGGTGTTTCTGGAAGGGGTGAGCTTTTGTGTAGGTAGGTGAGTCAAGAAGATCCCCCTTACCACGCAGGTGAGCGTCAGCCCATCCAGGGCCTGAACAGCACAAAGGCAGAGGAGGGGTAAATCTGCTTGCCCTCGGACACCGGGGTTCCTGGTTCTCAGAATTTCAGACTCAGACTGAATTACAACTCCCCCCCCATCACTTTCCAGGGCATGCAGCTTGCAGACGGCAGACCGGGGGACATCTCAGCCTTCGTAATCACCTGGGCCAAATCCTATACTAAATCTGCTCTCGAGAAGGAATTTAGTTCTGCTTCTCTGGGGAAGGCTGGCTGATACGTGGACATAACTGTGGGGCAGCTCAGGCACTGGTGAGTTGTTGCTGTAGATGTGCCTTCAGTTCTTCTATTCCTGTCTTCTTGTCTCTCACATTCGCTTGTGACCAGTGGCAAACCACACAGGCAAAAGTCACTTTTGAATTGAAGCAGTGATCTCCATACACTTTCTTGGAAAATAGGAGAAAGGATGATTTTTATATGTAAGCATTCTGTGACTATAATAAGTACACAAATAGGATGTCAAGTGGGGAGAAGGGGTGAGTTTGAAGGTTATGAAGTCTTAATTTTTTAGAAAGTCCAGAATCAGGTACTTGACGAAAATAAACTGTAAATTGCGTAATTGGGTTTCACATCTGTCATAAACTAAAGCTTATCCTTGGCATGAAAATAACTATGCAAGAACAACTCATATTCCCTAGAATCAAAGTGTGAAGCAAGGCTGCTATTCATTTCTCAGATAAATGTTTGTTTCACCCATGGTGAGGATAAAACCCGCTGATACATCACCAAAAAAATGGCAGATTTGTTTTTAAGCAAGCAAAGCAAAAAGCAGCAGGAAGGAAACTCAGAGCTGCAGAATCAGATCACGTAAGAATCTTACTGAAAAGTAACTGATTTTGTGAACACAGGGCAAGCAGCTCAGTGGAAAGCACATGGTATGCTGAAGTGCTGCTTGTGACACGTGAGCTTGTCTTATGAAAATGATAGAAAAACAATCTTGAACTATGAACTCGTGGAAATCATTGCCCTTTGTGATGTTGCATAGGGATCTGCATTTTATATTCATTTGTTGACAAGGGTCTGAGACAAGTTCTAACATACTCCGCACCGTCTTAAAAAGGGATATTTGAGTATGTTAAGTGGAAGACAGAACGCCAAGGGGGAAATGAATTCTTTTCTTAGAATTGTTAATAAGTTAGAATGCTTTAAAATGTGATGGCCAAATTCAAACTAAAATAATATAAAGATCTCGGTTAATAAGATACATTTGGGGCTTCCCTGGTGGCGCAGTGGTTGAGAGTCCGCCTGCTGATGCAGGGGACACGGGTTCGTGCCCCGGTCCGGGAAGATCCCACACGCCGCGGAGCGGCTGGGCCCGTGAGCCATGGCCGCTGAGCCTGCGCGTCCGGAGCCTGTGCTCCGCAACAGGAGAGGCCACAACAGTGAGAGGCCCACATACTGGAAAAAAAAAAGATGCATTTGGTATTGTCACCATAACTGCAGCCTAAGTAAGACATGCTTAAATAAATAGCTTTTGTGTGGAAGGGGATGGAGCCCTCCAGCAGCACAGCTGGGGCTCGTCTGTGCTGCTCCAGCGATGCTCAGTGGCTGAGATTTATGTGCTTATATATAGTGCCGGTCTCCGCTTCACACCTGCCCCTCCATGGGCCAGTCCTTCCATGGCGCGTCATTCCACAGAATGTGTGCGATTCCCAAAATGTGCATTGAGAGGTGCCGATTCTGGGTAGGTTTTTCGTTCAATGTAGGTTTTCTTCTTTTTCTTTTTAAAAAATTTTACTGGAGTATAGCTGATTTACACTGTTGTGTTAGTTTCTGGTGTACAGCAGAGTGACTCAGATACACATACATATATACAAACATGCTTATGTATGTATATATGTATGTATGTATTCTTTTTCAGATTCTTTTCCCTTATAGGTTATTACGAAATATTGACTAGAGTTCCCTGTGCTATATAGTAGGTCCTTGTTGGTTATCTATTTTATACATAATAGTGTGTATATGTCAGTCCCAAGCTCCTAATTTATCCTTCCACCCTGCATTTCCCCTTTGGTAACCATAAGTTTGCTTTAGAGATCTGTGGGTCTGTGAATGTAGTGGTCTCCAGCCACTATGGAGAACAGTATGGAGGTTCCTTAAAAAACTAAAAGTAGAGTTACCATATAATCCAGCAATTTCACTCCTGGGCAGATATCCGCAGAAAAGTATAATTCAGAAAGAGTCATGTACCACAATGTTCACAGCAGCACTATTCACAATTGCCAAGACATGGAAGCAACCTAAGTGTCCATCGACAGATGAATGGATAAAGAAGATGTGGTACATACATACAATGGAATATTACTCAGCCATAAAAAAGAATGAAATAATGCCATTTGCAGCAACATGGATGGACCTAGAGATCATCATACTGAGTGAAGTCAGTCAGACAGATATGATATTTCAACGTAGTTTTGATTACGTAGCAACTGCTCTAAAATGATGCTCTTCCTTGTGTTCACAACTGAAGGTAGGGTTATCGTGGTAGAAAGAGGATCTGGACTCTAGCACACCTGGGGGCTGCGAGTGTCAGGGGCATCAGAAGGAGAAACTCCTGCCACATTCTGGCCATGCGACTAACTCAGCGCGTCATGTGTAGACCATATTGTGGGTTTGTCATCTCTTTAATTAGGGCAACTCCAGTGTGTTGGAGACCAAAGCACTTAAACACTGATCTCCTTCCTTACTAATCATTCTGCACAGATGAAATGTTTTTAAAGGTGCTACACGGATGAGATCAGTGTAAAGTGAACATCAAACAGCCTTAAAAAGGAGAAAGAGGTCCATGTACAAATGCCCAAACACTGAGAAGATGTGGAAGGAAGCATCTGATTTTGGGATACTCTTGCTTTGCTGGTGGAATTTATAGTCAGGTAGATATGTGAGTGGCTCAACATCACCTCTGTTATTTTATTACATATTTATTAATTTATAAGAAGGTGACAGTGATGGAAACAGGTGGTTTGGTCTCGCGGGAGTGTGCATTTTGAGGCAGGATTGGTGACATGAGGTGAGCAGGGGACAGTGACGCAGGCCGCGTGCTGTGTGTAGCAGCTGGAAATGTCCCATGGACGTGGGACATAGACGTGAGTGGGTGGCCAGGGAAGGCTCTTGGGCATAGGGTGGTGTGTCCAGGTGTCCGTCTGAGGAAGATGCTCTGTCTACAGAGTGGAGGTCAGGTGTGTGGGTGCGAGAGGTGGGGCATCAGAGCAGATGAGCAGGAACAATTGGCTGGTGGTGCAGGAGTCCTGGAAGGAGACCAGGAGGGACCCGCAAGCCCCTGTTTCAGTTTGTTGTTGTCATAGCCCCTCCCTCGCTTGTGATAACTGGGGAGACTCCTCAGACTTTTCTAGACTTTGGAAAATGGTCCCCTGATGCCATTTACTCAAATTAGAAAAAACATTCTATTTAAGCCACTTTTGGTTCCTTACAGCTGTGTAATCCATTTAGGCAGATTGTTGACTGAATTCCCGTTATGTGCTGGGTACAAACCTGTGTCCTAAGATATATCCTGAATAAGATTCCCTTGGCCCCCGCAGCCACCAGGTGTACTCGTGGAGGTGGAAGTATCAGAGGCATCACCCCAGTGGCAGGACACAGGTGAGCATGTGGGTGGCTGGAGGTGAGGGAGATGGGCATCTTATCTTGACTAAAGGCGTCATGAAAAGATTCTGGAGGAATGAAGATCTAAAAAAGGAGAAGCAGTGGGGATTAGCTGGGAACAGTGGGGAGAAGGGGAAGTTCAGGGAGAGGAAGGAGCAGGGATAGAGAGCCTGGCTCAGGTGGGAACCTGGAGATGGTCCAGCCCGGTGGCACTGAGAGCAGCTCAAGAGGGAGGATACAGGGGTGAGGTTCAGTGTGTGTGTGTGTGTGTGTGTGTGTGTGTGTGTGTGTGTGTGTGTGTGTGTGTGTGTGTTGTCAGAACACAGATTCCTTTGGGGCGGGAGGCTGGGTAATTGTTATAATTTGTCCTGTCCCGGCCTCTTTGATATTCTATGTGTACATCAGTTCGGGAAGGCAGCCCAGGTGCTCCAGGTGCCAAGACTCAGCTACTTCTCGTGCATGTCCCGCTCTGGTCAGGGAGGCTGATGGCGGCAGAGTGTTTTACTGCCGGAAACTGGAGAGCTCAGCACATCTGTGCATCTCTAATCCTGCAGACTATGAGCTCAGCAGGTACTTGACTGGTCCCTCTGTGAGCCTTGCTTGGGACTTCCCAGACTGCAGCCACAGAACATTGAAGACATCATCTCTAGATAGACAGATGGCATATAGACAGACAGAGCATATGGGGCATATATAGGATGGGCCAAAAAGTTCGCGTGGGTTTTTCTGTAACATTTTACGCAAAAACCCAAGCAAACATTTTGGCCAACCCAGTATATGCACGGATGGCATCTGTATGGACAGACATGGAATATAGGACATGTACATGTATGGATGGCATCTGTATGGACAGGTACAGTATATACGGTATATATGTGTGCATGACATTCATATGGACAGGTACAGCATATAGGAATCAGGTAGGATGCCAAGTCTCTTCTCAAAAGGTGTGTGAAAGGGGGTAGATGTCCTGGTAGGATAACCATTCTTAAACCCAGGGGAAGATGACTCTTTGCAGGTCCCTCAGCATATATAAGGGTCTTGTTTTTGTATCCATTCAGCCAATCTGTGTCTTTTGGTGGGAGCATTTAGTCTATTTACAGTTAAGGTAATTATCGAGATGTATGTTCCTCTTCCCATTTTCTTAATTGTTTTGGGTTCGTTATGGTAGGTCTTTTCCTTCTCTTGTGTTTCTTGCCTAGAGAAGTTCCTTTAGCATTTGTTGTAAAGCTGGTTTGGTGGTGCTGAACTCTCTCAGCTTTTGCTTGTCTGTAAAGATTTTAATTTCTCCATTAAATCTGAATGAGATCCTTGCTGGGTAGAGTAATCTTTGTTGCAGGTTTTTCTCCTTCAACACTTTCAATATGTCCTGCCAGTCCCTTCTGGCTTGCAGAGTTTCTGCTGAAAGATCAGCTGTTATCCTTATGGGGATTCCCTTGTGTGTTATTTTTCCCTTGCTGCTTTTAATATGTTTTCTTTGTATTTAATTTTTGACAGTTTGATTAATACATGTCTTGGCGTATTTCTCCTTGGATTTATCCTGTATGGGACTCTCTGTGCTTCCTATTTCCTTTCCCATATTAGGGAAGTTTTCAACTATAATCTCTTCAAATATTTTCTCAGTCCCTTTCTTTTTCTCTTCCTCTTCTGGAACCCCTATAATTCGAATGTTGGTGCGTTTAATGTTGTCCCAGAGGTCTCTGAGACTCTCCTCAGTTCTTTTCATTCTTTTTTCTTTATTCTGCTCTGCAGTAGTCATTTCCACTATTTTATCTTCCACGTCACTTATCCATTCTTCTGCCTCAGTTATTCTGCTATTGATCCCATCTAGAGTATTTTTAATTTCATTTATTGTGTTGTTCATCATTGCTTTTTCTTCTTTAGTTCTTTTAGGTCCTTGTTAAATGTTTCTTGCATTTTCTCTATTCTATTTCCAAGATTTTGGATCATCTTTACTACTATTATTCTGAGTTCTTTTTCAGGTAGACTGCCTATTTCCTCTTCATTTGTTAGGTCTGGTGGGTGTTTACCTTGCTCCTTCATCTGCTGTGTGTTTCTCTGTCTTCTCATGTTGCTTATCTTACTGTGTTTGGGATCTCCTTTTTGCAGGCTGCAGGTTCGTAGTTCCCATTGTTTTTGGTGTCTGTCCCCAGTGGCTAAGGTTGGTTCAGTGGGTTGTGTAGGCTTCCTGGTGGAGGGGACCAGTGCCTGTGTTCTGGTGAATGAGGCTGGATCTTGTCTTTCTGGTGGGCAGGTCCACATCTGGTGGTGTGTTTTGGGGTGTCTGTGGCCTTATTATAATTTTAGGCAGCCTCTCTGCTAATGGATGGGGCTGTGTTCCTGTCTTGCTAGTTGTTTGGCATAGGGTGTGCAGCACTGTAGCTTGCTGGTCATTGAGTGAAGCTTGGTGCTGGTGTTGAGATGGAGATCTCTGGGAGATTTTCACCGTTTGATATTATGTGGAGCTGGGAGGTCTCTTGTGGACCAGTGTCCTGAAGTTGGCTCTCCCACCTCAGAGGCACAGCACTGATGCCTGGCTGCAGCACCAGGAGCCTTTCATCCACACGGCTCAGAATAAAAGGAAGCTAAAGTAGAAAGAAAGAAAGAGGATAAAATAAAATAAAGTAAGGTAAAATAAAGTTATTAAAATAAAATAATAATTATTTAAAAAAAATTTAAGTAAGAAAAAAAAAGCAAACAAACAAAAAAAAACGGACGGATAGAACCCTAGGACAAATGGTGAAAGCAAAGCTATACAGACAAAATCTCACACAGAAGCATAAACATACACCCTCACAAAAAGAGGAAAAGGGGAAAAAATAATCTATCTTGCTCCCAAAGTCCACCTCCTCAATTTGGGATGATTAGTTGTCTCTTCAGGTTTTCCACAGATGCAGGTACATCAAGTTGACTGTGGATATTTAATCCGCTGCTCCTGAGGCTGCTGGGAGAAGTTTCCCTTTCTCTTCTTTGTTCTCACAGCTCCCAGGGGCTCAGCTTTGGATTTGGCCCCGCCTCTGCGTGTTCTTCGCTCAGACAGGACGGGGTTAAAGGAGCCGCTGATTCGGGGGCTCTGGTTCACTCAGGCCGGGGGGAGGGAGGGGCACGGCATGCAGGGCGGGCCTGCGGCGGCAAAGGCCGCCATGACGTTGCACCAGCCTGAGGCGTGCCGTGCGTTCTCCCGTGGAAGTTGTCCCTGGATCCCAGGACCCTGGCAGTGGCAGGCTGCAGAGGCTCCTGGGAGTGGAGGTGTGGACAGTGACCTGTGCTCGCACACAGGCTTCTTGGTGGCGGCAGCAGCAGCCTTAGCGTCTCATGCCCGTCTCTGAGGTACACGCTGATAGCCACGGGCCGCGCCATCTCTGGAGCGCCTGTAAATGGTGCTCTTAATCCCCTCTCCTCGCGCACCAGGAAACAAAGAGGGAAGAAAAAGTCTGTTGCCTCTTCGGCAGGTCCAGACTTTTCCCCGGACTCCCTCCAGGCTAGCCGTGGTGCACTAACCCCCTGCAGGCTGTGTTCACGCCGCCAACCCCAGTCCTTTCCCTGGGATCCGACTGAAGCCCGAGACTCAGCTCTCAGCCCCAGCTTATCCCAGCGGGTGAGCAGACAAGCGTCTCGGGCTGGTGAGCGCCGGTCGGCACCGACCCTCTGTGCGGGAATCTCTCTGCTTTGCCCCCCGCACCCTCGTTGCTGCGCTCTCCTCCGCGGCACCGAAGCTCCCCCCTCCGCCACCTGCAGTCTCCGCCCGCGAAGGGGCTCCTAGTGTGTGGAAACCTTTCCTCCTTCACAGCTCCCTCCCAGTGGTGCAGGTCCCGTCCCTATTCTTTTGTCTCTTTTTTCTTTTTCTTTTGCCCTACCCAGGTATGTGGGGGGGGGGGGTCTATGCCTTTTGGAAGGTCTAAGGACTTCTGCCAGCGATCAGTGGTGTTCTGTAGGAGTTGTTCCACATGTAGATGTGTTTCTGATGTATTTGTGGGAAGGAAGTTGATCTCCGCGTCTTACTCTAACGCCATCTTCTCCCTAAACCTCTACATTTTATTTTTGATAAAGAAGTTTTACCTTCAATTTCTATTTTAAGGATTGGCCAAGATGGCATAGTAAGACCCTGAGCTCACCTCTTCTCATAGGCACACCAAAATCACTATCTGCAGAACAACCATCAGTGGAAAAGAGCGGAACCTACCAGAAAAGACCTTCTGCAACTGAAGACACAAAGAAGGAACCACAACGAGACAGGTAGGAGGAGTGGATTCAAGATGTAATCAAGTCCCATATCCCTGAGTGGGCGACCCACAAACGAGAGGATAGTTATATTGCCGAGGTTCTCCCCCAGGAGTGAAAGTTCTGAGCCCCGTTTGGGCTCCCCAGCCTGGGGGTCCTGCATCGGGAAGACGAGCCTCAGAGCATGTGGCTTTGAAGGCAGTATGGCTTAATTTCAGGAGAGCCAGAGCGCTGTGAGTAGTAGAGACTTCAGTTTTAAAGGGTGCACACAAAATCTCATGCACATCAGGACCCAGGGCAGAAGCACTAATTTGATAGGAGTGTGGGCCAGACCCACCTGCTGGTCATGAAGAGTCTCCTAGAAAGTGGGGGGTGGCTACAGCTCGTCCTGGGTACACAGACACTGGCAACAGCCATATCTGTGAGCTTTTTACCACATGGACACTGGTGTGGGCAGGCCCCATCATGGTTTCCTTCCTCTAGCTCATTAGTACGAGGACCTGGCACCACCAACAGCCTGTAGGCACTGGTGCTGGGATGCCTTAGGTCCAGCAACTAACTGGGTGGGGACACAGCCCCACCCTCAGCAGACAGGCTGCCTAAAGACTTCCTCAGCCCATGGCCATCTCTAGACATGCTTCTACACACAGCCCTGTGCATCAGAGGGCCAAGACCCAGCTCCACCCACCAGTGGGCAGGCACAGGCCCTGCCCTCCAGGAAGCCTGCACTATCCTCTGTAACAGCCTCACCCACCAGTGGGCAGAAACCAGACAAGAAAACCACAATCCCACAGCCTGTGGACCCAGCCTGCCTACAGCAGGCCAGACCTTACCCTGGGACCAGCTGGCCTCTTGCCCTGCCCACTAGCAGTGCAACACAAGCTTTGGGACATGATACTATACATAGAAAAATCCTAAAGATGCTACTGGAAAACTACTAGAGCTCATCAATGAATTCAGTAAAGTTTTAGGATACAGAATTAATATACAGAAATGTGTTTCATTTCTATACACTAACAACAAAAGCTCAGCAAGAGAAGTTAAGGAAACAATCCCATTTATTATCACATCAAAAAGAAAAAAATACTCAGGAATAAACCTACCTAAGGAGGCAAAAGACCTGATTTGGAAACCTATAAGACTTTTATGAAAGAAACTGAAGGTAACACAAACAGATGGGAAGATATACCACGCTCATGGATTGGAGAATGAATATGGTTAAAATGTCCAAACTATCCAAGGCAACCTACAGATTCCGTTTTATATATATTATATATATATAAGTATATATAGTCTTTTTCAGATTCTTTTCCATTACAGGTTACAAGAAGATATTGAGTATAGTTCCCTGTGCTATACAGTAGGTCTTTGTTGTTTATCTATTTTATGTATGGTAGTGTGTATCTGTTAATCCCAACCTCTTAATTTATCTCTCCCCTTCCACCCCCGCTATCCCCCTTTGGTAACCATAAGTTCATTTTCTATGTTTGTAAGTCTATTTCTTTTTTGTAAATAAGTTCATTTGTTTTTTTTTTTAGATTCCACATATAAGTGATATCATATGATATGTGTCTTACTCTGACTTGCTTCACTTAATATGATAATCTCTAAATTTATTTATACATTCTTCAGGTACAAGTTCATTGCAAAAATAAATGGGCAAAAATAAAATGCCTTGAAGGAAGCATTAAAGAAATTATGATATGTAAATATTGGGGAATTGTTTTTAGAAATTATAAATTGGTTTTTGAAATCATTTCATTATAATTATAGTGATTAGTGGCAAATTATATAGTAATTGAGTAATCAGACTCTGATGAATTTTTAAAACACAAAAATCTTAAAAATCTAGATTTTCATTTTCTTTTTTATAATTTTCAGCAACCACAACAGTGTCCTGTCTGGGGAACAAAAGGCAGCGATTTTTAAATGAAAATGGAGAAGTACATATAGTTTACATAAGTTGTTTGCCAAGAGCTGTGATTGGAGGGTGGTGTTTTTGGTTACAATGTATTGGCTGGTCAAGGATGTCCTGCATGTTCTCAGTAAAGGCACATTTCTGCAAGATTATCAGGGATTCCTTTCTGAGAAAACGGCTTGCTTTCTTTTTTCTTTTTTTCTTTTTTTGTCTTCAGGGTCAGCACAGTTCCCAGTACAGAAGACGGAGTCCTAAAGTAAAAAATAGAGTTACTGCTGACAACTCCTTCCCTGTTATGAATTAATTTATAATCAGGGAAAATATTCATACAGTGGTCCCTACTTTTTACTTAAAATATAAAAAGGGAAATCTAAAACAGCATTACCTTCATTGAGCTTAATTTCCTCAAAAATATTAATTTTCTGGAGCCCCTGTGTGAGATTCTAGAAAATATATCAATATATTGATCTCTGCCCCTGGTTCCAGGCACAGGCCTCCTGAAACTCTCATAGATTCCTTAGGGATAAAAGCTTTAGGAGCATCTTCTGTCCTAATGCGGTGACTCTGGGGGCTCGTGAAGGGTGGTGGTCCAGAAAGGCCAAGCCACGATTGGAACCTTAGGCGTTTTCAGCCACAGACGTGGAAGAGGCTGGCAGTGGAGTTAAGAACCGATCATGCCGACAAGAGGAAGCCTCCAAAAATCCCCAGAGCACGGGCTTTGGAGAGTTTCCAGATGAATGAACACATCCACACAGGGAGGGTCGTGCCCCCCAACTACCCGGGGACAGAGGCTCTCGCCCTCAGGACCCACCTCATGTGGGTCTTCATCTGTACCCTTTATTATATCCTTTCATAACCTGGTGAACGTGTTTCCCTGAGTTCCGTGAGCTACTGCAGCAAATAACTGAATCCAAGGAGAAGGTATGGGACCCTCCCATTTGTAGCCCAGTGGGACAGAGTTGGGGGTCACCTGGGGACCTGCTATTCCCACTGGCATCTGAAGTGGGGTGGGAGCAGTCTTGTGGGACTGAGCCCGTAACCTGTGGGGTCTGACCCTGTCTCCAGGTAGATGGTGTTACAGTTGAGGTAAATTGTAGGGCACCTGGCTGGTGTTCTGGAGAATTCTTTCATGTGGGAGAAATCCCCATACATTTGGTGACCAGAAATGTTCTGTGTAAGCATTTTGTGACGGGAGACACACAGCAGAGGAAAACTACAGGTGGCAGAAAACTGGGTTTTCCCTGTTCAGGAAGACTGGAGTTTTATTCCAACACACATGTGAATTGCAAAATACAATAAAATAGAAAAATGTGTGTGTGTGTGTGTGTGTGTGTGTGTGTGTGTGTGTGTGTGTATATACACATACTTATATATGTATGTATAACTGAATCACTGTGCTGTACACCTGAAACTAACACAGCATTGTAAATCAACTATACTTCAATTTAAAGAAAGAAAAAAGAGGAATAGAAACAACAAATTTCATTTGAATTCAAACCAAGAGTTCCTGATAAAGGAAAAATGATGTTATTTACTGAAATAACAAAATTAAGGACCTAGAGGTGTTGAAAGGTCAGCTGGTAGATAATTTCTGGATGAAAACTCAAAGCTCAATTCCTTTTTCTTTAGTAAACTTTATTACAGGCACAGAGATTCTGGTAACTTATGTGCAGTTTTCTGTGTCTTGTGTTTATGTTTTAGAACTTGAAGGTTACTTTCACCTATATTGTCTCTTAAGAACCTGTGAGAAAGGTGCTTTTAATGCCCACCACGTCTTATTGTCGGAAGAGGGTCAGGAAGACAGCCCTGATGAGTGGTCATTCGTCCCCAGTTGCCTGGGAGTGTGGTCCAAATATTTGGCCATTGGCGACACATACCCCATGACTTTCAGTCTGCTTACTTCTCTAGATATTTCCAATGCCTGGGACACATTGCTCAGTTAAGAAACACTGACTACATAAATGAAGTCGATAAGGTGCTTTTTTTGTACTTAAGGAAATTAGTATACAGAGGTTACGAGCACAGGCCAAAGAGCAAAAAGGGCGCAAATTGGTATTTGCTTGCCTCCAAATTCAGTGCTTTTCATCTTAGTTCTCTGTTGCTGCCTCTCAGAATATGTGTGCGTGCGCGTGTGTGTGCGCGTGTGTGTGTGGTGGGGACAGCAAAAGAGAAAACGGCTAAAGCAACCCCAGGAAGACAAAAGCTAGGTGACGTATTCAGCCCTTTTGAAATAATCGAAAGGGTAAAGTGCGCATGTGCTCTTTCACACCCCGGTTTCCTGCGCTGTGCTGTCCATCAAATAAATAACTCAGCTGTAGCATGCTGAGACTCCAAACGGGCTCACCTACACTAAGACGGCGTGCATTTTAACATTCTCTACCCCTTGCGGTCTCTCTTCAGAATCAGTGTAAACCAGGGTTTCATTGAACAGGGAGCCTGCAGGAGAGTGGCATGCTGGCGTTTCTTTCTTTCTTTTTTAAAGTGGGTCTTGTGTTGCTGAAATTGGCCTGCATTGTATAAGCGGAATAACGTAAAGTCACATCCATTCAGTATAGATCACAGTGAGGCTTATTACTCTTTTGAGAAAGCGGCCATGGTTCCACGCCGGCGATCACATCTGCAAACAGTCAGCAGGCCAATCCGCTCCTCTGCACAGCCCCACTGCAGGTGTGCAGATTACTGGGCTTTGCTGACTCTCAGGACTGTTTTGTTGGAACTAGTGTTTATCCACAAAACCCTACCACTGACAGGTAGATCAGCCCCGCACAAACCAAAGAGCACAATGAGAGATCCATGCTGATGATTTCTGCACCAGCCGCGTGTTACTTAGAGCTACTGCTGCTCTTAGGCCGTGGACACCAGTGACGTGTTTGCACTACTTTGGGACATGTATCCAAAGGAAGTGAAATCAGTATGTCAAAAAGCTATCTGCACTCCTGTGTTCATTGCAGCATTATTCATAATAGTCAAGACATGGAAACAATCTAAGCGTCCATTAACTGATGAATGAATAAAGAAAACGTGGGAGGTTTTATATACATATGTATACACACATTTATATATATATATACACCCAATGGAATATTATTTAGCCATACAAAAGGAGGAAGTTTTGGTACTTACAACAACATGAATGAACCTGGAGGATATTATACTATGCGAAATAAGCCAAACACAGAAATATAAATACTGTGTGATCTCACTTAGATGTGGAATCCAAAAAAAGTTGAACTCACAAAAGCAGAGAGTAGAATGATGGTTGCCAGGGGCTAGGAGAAAATGGGGAGATGTTGGTCACAGGGTAGAAACTTTCAGTTATAAGATAACTAAGTTCTGGAGACCTCATGTACAGTATGGTGACTATAGTTGATAATGCTCTATTGAATACTTGAAATTTGCTAAGATATTAGATTTTGTGTTCCGACCACATACACACAAGTAAAGGTAGCTATATGAGGTGACAGATGTGTTAATACTCTTGATTGTGGTAATCATTAATAATGTAAATGTGTATCGAGTCATCACCCAGTAACACTTTAAATACATAGTTTTTGTCAATTATAAAAAAAAAAAAAAGGATACGTTGTGAGACTTCAAGGAAAACATCAACCTGATTCCAGCTGAGCCCATCCTCCACACGCATATATGTGCTCACTTCAGCGAGGAACTTAGGGGGGTTCTGAAACACCACTGGGCTTTGAAATAGGACTAAAAAAAAAAGCAAGTTAGAGTAATCAGAGTAGATAACAGCGAAATATAACTAATTTTGCCTACAACAGTTTTCTAGAATTTACTAACATAAGACTAGCAAATGGAGCAAAATCGCCACCACAACATCGGTGGAACATTCATGTCTGAGAATGATATCTTCTTATATTAATGTAGTCAAGTGGCCATCTGTCTGCGTGTCCCCCAAATTTCTTTCGAGTCATTTCCCCCACTGCCTGTGTGAACGCCCTCAAGGGTTTATACTTCTACTAATTATCTCTTGCTCTGATTTCCTCCTTCCTTGAGTTTTCTATGGCCCTGGTTTTCTGCTCCCCTTGTGCTGATGCAAATCTGGGCACCGAAGGTCTGTGTTTGATTTTACACAGTGATAACGAGTGTGGGTCAGATGCATGCCCCGCGGAGTCTCCCTAGAGGGCTAGAGGCAGCGGCACCCGCTGTGCCAACAGGAGGGCGAGGAGAAGGGCGGGTAGAAGCCGGCAGGCGCATTGGACTTTCATGTGGGGCTTAGTTCTTCCTCATGCCCTCAAATGACTCCAACATCCAGAATTTCTCTCTCGCCTGCATTGTGTATTTTAAAAACAACGTGAAAGGAACTATATTGTATTTTGTAAGCCATACTCGCTTTTGATGAAAAAATACACTGTTGGTATGGCACTCACTGATAAATTTATTTTGTTCTTCGTTGTTTCTAACCATGAAATTCGTGCCGTAAGTATATGCACATTTTCATATTTCTATGAAAACTCACTTTAAGATATGGACTCACGTCTCAAGAATTCCCCCCCAACTTATCATCAAAGTGACATTTTATAAGCATTATGCTGCCTAAGAGTTTTGTGATCTTTTTTGTAGCATATGATAACATTTAGTTTAATAAAAAAATTGGGTACCTATTAGGTTTTTTATTAGTTTGTAATTAAATATATCCTTTATCTTCTCTTACAAAATGATTAAGTACTTTGTATTACTCTCTTTATTACTAAAGGTATTTTCCCACCGGAATATGAGAGTAGATGGAGTATAGAGATAATGGGGCATTTTACCGTATCTGTGGAGATGTGATACAAGTTTGAGAGACAGTAACCTGGACCGTATATTTTATGCATTCAACTACCATTTGGCCAAGACCCTCTAAATTCTTTGTCCTATTTTTCTGCTTCATTTGCCGGGGAAAATGACAACCTGGGATCAAGGCTGAGCAACTATCTGGACACTTGTGATGCCCCGCCCAAGATCCAGTGTAATAAATTCAGCTGTCTGCAGGAGAGTATGGACTAGCTCTTCTCTGCAAATTCTATGTGTTCAAAGCAGAACTCATCTTCTCCCCACATTTAAAAAAAAATTTCTATTTCCTATTCTACTCACCAAGTACAGAAATCTGAGGGTCACATCATACTATTCCCTGCTCTTTATTCCTATTTTCCAATTATTTTCCAAAAGAAAAGTTATATATTCCTAAATCTGGAATATCACCTTTCTTTCACAATATGCAACTGTTTCACATTAGTTCATGGCCTTATCGTTTTATATATTCATATGAAATGACATTGAAGTTGGTGTTCTTTCCTCCAGGTGTTCTGCTCTCAGTTCATTTCTAGGAGGTCCATCTGGTCACGCTAATGCCCTACTCAAAACTCTTTGATCTGGAATTCAGATCCGTGCCAGTGGAACTAATGCCCTTTAATGTGTACAGACCTTTTCTTGCCGTGATTCTCTCCCCACTGTGCTTCAGCAACAATGAAATGGTTCCCACATACCAGTCACTTTGCATACCCTGCTCACTCTTCTTAGAAAACCTTCCTCACCTCTCCCCATCCTGTTTTTTGGAATAAGTGCCATTCAAAACTTTGGTCAGATACACTTTCTCTTGGAATCTTTCCCGAATATCACTATTATCACCCAGCTTCTTCTCTGCTCTTAAACACCACTGGTATTCCTCTAACCCTGCATAATAACTGTGCTTATTTGTTTATATTTCCAATCAGAGCACAAATTCTTTCAAACATCTTATCTTTAGTTATATTTTATGTCTTCACATCTGCTGCCTAATCCAGTATTTAGTGCATCACAAAATGGGCATTTAATGTTTATTTCTCTGTTATTTAGAGTAAAATATGTTAAAAAATAAGCGTTATATTATGCTAGATCCTTCAAGTGTTAGAGAGATGAGTACCGTGAAACTCCCTGTCTTCAAGAAGTATCTGATCTAATGAAGGTTGGGGAAAGCGGGGACATGTAATTTTAACACCATGGAGAATAAATGTGCTATCACAAAATTTCAAACAAAGTGTTAGGTAAGTTCAGTGTAAGGGGAGGTCGTCTCCACGTGGGGAGATGAGAATAGTTTCGTGGAGATTTGGCAGATGAGACAGGACTCCAAGGGTAAGAGGGAACTTACTAAACTATGTTGAGGGGTGAGAGGCACATCCCTTCAAGGTGATCACGCAGGAAAGAACAGGGTGTGTTTGGTAAATAGACTGTCCAGTGTAGAATAAGATTTAAGATTTAGGAAGAGGTGATGTTGGAAAGACAGGTTGAAAATGTACCGTGGAGCAATTTGATTGGTAGCCTTGTATGTGCACATGGGCTATTGTTCATCAGAGAGTACCGCTGGATCCGGAAGGCTTTACTCAGTGGCCATAAGGGTGTTTCTACTTGGATAGAAGACCTTCATCCCTGAGCAGAAATGGAGAGCTATGATGGGCCAGGTTGGTAAAGAAGCAAGGATAGACAGAAGTAGGAGGTACATGAAATAAATTCAAGGGAGGAAGGCAAGTGGGCTTCTGGGCTGGCAGAAGTACACAAGGGGTCAAGCAAACGCCAGATCTGGGAAGACGTCAAAGAGATCTGACAGTGAGCTTTCAGATCTCAGTCACAGGCAACCGAGGTTCAAGAAAACCCCAGCATCTGGGAGGAACAGCCAGCGTATCGAGGCAAAGCCTCTGGCACGTAGGTTCCCAGGTACTTGAACTTGAGTTATAAGGAAAAAGATTAAGGTGACAGACCTAGTAATGGGATTAAATGAAAAATTTAATTTTCATTAAATTAAATGAAAGGAAGAGGTGTGGGCTAACATGCAGATACTTGTCTGGGTGTCTTGACACTCTTCCTGTTGAACGAGGAATTCAAAAAGAAACTGTAGTCAACTTTATAGACTGTAGACCGTTCCAACTGTAAAGGAGCCCAGGCTGTTACTACAGGTGTTGGAACGCTTTGGTCTGTGAACAAAGATGGGTTCTCTTTAATTCTGTATTAACTAAGAAAAGTCACATTCACAAAAAAAACAAAGTACCATAAGATTGTCGTAAGTAGTAACAATAAAGCGCATACCCAATGAGCGTGTTCCTTAAAAGATGCGATTTTTAAGATTACAGAGGATGAGTCATGGAATTCATTTGATAATAACCAATTTTTTAGCAATATTCTTCCATCGTCCACTGCTCAGGATAAACCTAACAGCTTGGAAACAGAGCCCTTTGCTTTTTTTTTACTCATAGTATGAAAACATTTATTGCAATTAAATTCACTGGTGCACCAGACACAGTGAGCAAGCATGGCTTCAGGTGTGTGCCAGTTATGTTTCCACTACAGAGACGTTATCTGCTGTTTTCAATTCCATTTATTTTAAAATATCCTTGGCAAGGTGCATTCACATTCACCCAACTCTCCTGGTCACCTTAAAGGAGTCACCCCATACTATGAACCTATATTGGAAACATCACATATCCCTACTGGTTTACATTATGATATTTTAAAAATTATATATTGCTTTTCTAAACAGATTATATATTTTTATCTAGGCCAGAGTCAAAAACTTGTATGTCTTTCATCTTTGTTAACAGCTGTGTTCATTTACATAAAATGAAATTCACTAATTGTAAGTGTACAGTTCAATGGGTTTTAATAAGTCTGCACAGTTATGTACCCCCCACTCCATGCCCCATAATCATAATGTAAAACATTCTCAGTCAACCCCCTCCTGCTATCCTGGCCTGTGGCAACACTGAGAAGATTTCTGCTTTTATAGTTTTGCCTCTTTTTAGAATTTCCTATACATGGAATCATAGATTTTACAGTATATAGTCCTTCAGTTCGCATAATGTGTTTGAGATTCATTCAGATTCTTTCATACCTCAGTACTTGTTATTGTCCATATACGAAAAAATGAACCTTGACGTAAACCTCATACAAAAATTAACTTCAAATGAGTCACCTATTGTAAAGTTATACACCTTCTAGTAGTAAACATAGAAAAAAAATTGTGACCTAAGGATAAGTGAAGTGCTCTTAGTCATGATACTGGAAAAAATATTCATAAAAGAAACAAAAGATAAATTGAAAATTTCAAAATTGTTCTGAAGACACGGTATCAGGATGAAAGGGGTGGGGGATATTTGCAAAACACATATTGTACTGGCTTGTATCCAGAATATATTAAGAACTTTCAATAGAGAATAAAAGGAAATATTGAGCAAAGAATGTCAATGGATATTTCACCAAAAGAATGGCAAAGAAGCACATGAAAATCTGCTCAACATCATTATCCATTGGGGAAATTAATATGAAAGCCATGATGAGCTACCAATGCACACTTATTAAAATGGTTGACATAAAAAATATCAATGATACCAAGTGCTGATGAGGATGTGGAGCACCTGGAATGCTCACAAATGGGTGGAGGGAATGCACAGTGGTAGAGAATGCAAAGTGGTAGTGCATCATCAAGTTAAAAACACACTTGTCGTAGGACTCAGCAGTCCCACTCCTGGGTATTTACTTTAGAGGAATACAAACGTATCTTCACTAAAATTCTAGAGGCAAATATTATAGCAGCTTTAATCATAATTGCCCCAGACTGAAAAGAATCCAAATATTCTTAAACAAATAAATGGGTAAACAAACACTGGTATAGCCACACAATAAAATTCTATTCAGAAATGAAAAGAAATTAAAGGAATATTGATACACTTATAACATGGATGAATTTCAAAGACATTTTGTGAGTGAAAGAAGCTGGCCTCAAAAAGTTACATACAAGATGATTCCATTTATACGACATTCTCAAAAAGACAAAATGGAGACAAAGTGATGGAGAAAAATACCATGGTTGCAGGGAGGTGGGACAGAGGATGGGGTGGCCATAAAAATCAAGTGAAGAGGGAGTTTTTTGGTAACTAAACTGCCCTGTATTCTGATTGATATGGGGGTAAAATAAATCAATACATGTATTAAATTTCATAGAACTATCCAACAATGGAAGAAAAAACAATTTTACTGGATGATAATATAAGAAATAACAATTTTAAAAGTACATGTGAATTTGTATGGAAACAGAAGAACATGAATAGCCAAAGCAATCTTGAGAAAGAAAAACGGAGCTGGAGGAGTCAGGCTCCCAGACCTCAGACGATACTACAAAGCTATATTAATCAAGACAGTGTGTTACTGGCACAAAAACAGAAATATAGATCAAGGGAACAGGGTAGAAAGCCCAGAGATAAACCCACGCATATATGGTCACTTTATTATTTTTTTAACATCGTTATTGGAGTATAATTGCTTTACAATGGTGTGTTACTCTGTGCTTTATAACAAAGTGAATCAGCTGTACATATACATATATTCCCATATCTCCTCCCTCTTGCATCTCCCTCCCACCCTCCCTATCCCGCCGCTCTAGGTGGTCACAAAGCACTGAGCTGATCTCCCTGTGCTATGCGGCTGCTTCCCACTAGCTATCTATTTTACATTTGGTAGCATATATATAAGTCCATGCCACTCTCTCACTTCATCCCAGCTTCCCCTCCCCACCCCCTGGTATCCTCAAGCCCATTCTCTACGTCTGTGTCTATTCCTGTCCTGCCCCTAGGTTCTTCATAACCTTTTTTCTTAGATTCCATATATATGTGTTCGTATATGGTATTTGTTTTTCTCTTTCTGACTTACTTCACTCTGTATGACAGTCTCTAGGTCCATCCACCTCACGACAAATAACTCAATTTCATTTCTTTTTATGGCTGAGTAATATTTCATTGTATATATGTGCCACATCTTCTTTATCCATTCATGTGTTGATGGACATGTAGGTTGCTTCCATGTCCTGGCTATTGTAAATAGTGCTGCAGTGAACATTATGGTACATGACTGTTTTTGAATTATGGTTTTCTCAGGGTATATGCCCAGTAGTGGGAATGCTGGGTTGTAGGGCAGTTCTATTTTTAGTTTTTTAAAGACGCTCCATACTGTTCTCCATAGTGGCTGTATCAATTTACATTCCCACCAGCCGTGCAAGAGGGTTCCCTTTTCTCCACACCCTCTCCAGCATTTATTGTTTGTAGATTTTTTCACGATGGCCATTTTGACTGGTGTGAGGTAATACCTCATTGTAGTTTTGATTTGCATTTCTCTAATGATGAGTGATGTTGAGCATCCTTTCACGTGTTTGTTGGCAACCTGTATATCTTCTTTTGAGAAATGTCTTATTAGGTCTTCTGCCCATTTTTGGATTGAGCTGTTTGGTTTTTTGATATTGAGCTGCATGAGTTGCTTGTATATTTTGGATATTAATTCTTTGTCAGTTGTTTCATTTGCAAATATTTTCTCCCATTTTGAGAGTTGTCTTTTCGTCTTGTTTATGGTTTCCTTAGCTGTGCAAAAGCTTTTAAGTTTCATTACATCCCATTTGTTTATTTTTGTCTTTATTTCCATTTCTCTCAGAGGTGGGTCAAAAAAGATCTTGCTGTGATTTATGTCATAGAGTGTTCTGCCTATGTTTTCCTCTAAGAGTTTTATACTGTCTGGCCTTACATTTAGGTCTTTAATCCATTTTGAGTTTATTTCTGTGTATGGTTTTAGGGAGTGTTCTAATTTCATTGTTTTCCATGTAGCTGTCTAGTTTTCCTAGTACCACTTATTGAAGAGGCTGTCTTTTCTCCATTGTATATTCTTGCCTCCTTTATCAAAAATAAGGTGACCATATTTGCATGGGTTTATTGCTGAGCTTTCTATCCTGTTCCATTGATCTATATTTCTGTTTCTGTGCCAGTACCATACTGTCTTGATCACTGTAGCTTTGTAGTATAGTCTGAAGTCCAGGAGCCTGATTCCTCCAGCTCCATTTTCTTTCTCAAGATTGCTTTGGCTATTTGGGGTCTTTTTTGTTTCCATGCAAATTGTGAAATTTTTTGTTCTAGTTCTGTGAAAAATGCCATTGGTAGTTTGATAGGGATCACATTGAATCTGTAGATTATTTTGGGTAGTATAGTCATTTTCACAATGTTCATTCTTCCAATCCAATAACATGGTATATCTCTCCAACTATTTGTATCATCTTTAATTTCTTTCATCAGTGTCTCATAGCTTCTGCACACAAGTGTTTTGTCTCCTTAGCTAGGTTTAATCCTAGGTATTTTATTCTTTTTGTTGCAATGGTAAATGGGAGTGTTTCCTTAATTTCTCTTTCAGATTTTTTATCATTAGTGTATAGGAATGCAAGTGATTTCTGTGCATTAATTTTGTATCCTGCAACTTTACCAAATTCATTGATTATCTCTAGTAGTTTTCTGGTAGCATCTTTAGGATTCTCTATGTATAGTATCATGTCATCTGCAAACAGCGACAGCTTTACTTCTTCTTTCTGATTTGGATTCCTTTTCTTTCTTTTTCTTCTCTGAATGCTGTGGCTAGAACTTCCAAAACTATGTTGAATAAGAGTGGTGAGAGTGGGCAACCTTGTCTTATTCCTGATCTTAGTGGAAATGGTTTCAGTTTTTCACCATTGAGAACGATGGTGGCTGTCAGTTTGTCATATATGGCCTTTATTATGTTGAGGTAAGTTCCCTCTATGCCTACTTTCTGCAGGGTTTTTATCATAAATGGGTGTTGAATTTTGTCAAAAGCTTTTTCTGCATCTATTGAGGTGATCATATGGTTTTTTTCCTTCAGTTTGTTAATATGGTCTATCACATTGATTGATTTGCGTATATTGAAGAATCCTTGCATTCCTGGGATAAATCCCACTTGATCATGGTGTATGATCCTTTTCATGTGCTGTTGGATTCTGTTTGCTAGTATTTTGTTGAGGATTTTTGCATCTTTGTTCATCAGTGATATTGGCCTGTAGTTTTCTTTCTTTGTGACGTCTTTATCTGGTTTTGGTATCAGGGTGATGGTAGTCTCATAGAATGAGTTTGGGAGTGTTCCTCCCTCTGCTGTATTTGGAAGGGTTTGAGAAGGATAGGTATTAGCTCTTCTCTAAACGTTTTATAGAATTCGCCTGTGAAGCCATCTGGTCATTGTTTTTGTTTGTTGGAAGACTTTTAATCACAGTCTCAATTTCAGTGCTTGTGATTGGTCTGTTTATATTTTCTGTTTCTTCCTCATTCAGTCTTGGAAGGTTGTGCTTCTCTAAGATTTGTCCATTTCTTCCAGGTTGTCCATTATATTGGTATAGAGTTGCTTGTTGTAATCTCTCATGATCCTTTGTATTTCTGCAGTGTCAGTTGTTACTTTTCCTTCTCTTTTCTAATTCTATTGATTTGAGTCTTCTCCCTTATTTCCTTGATGCGTCTGGCTAATGGTTTATCAATTTTGTTTATCTTCTCAAAGAACTAGCTTTTGGTTTTATTGATCTTTGCTATTGTTTCCTTCATATCTTTTTCATTTATTTCTGATTTGATCTTTATGATTTCTTTCCTTCTGCTAACTTTGTGTTGGTTTTTTTTTGTTGTTGTTATTCTTTCTCTAATTGCTTTAGGTGTAAGGTTAGGTTGTTTATTTGAGATGTTTCCTGTTTCTTGAGGTAGGCTTGTATTGGTATAAACTTCCCTCTTAGAACTGCTTTTGCTGCATCCCATAAGTTTTGGGTCATCGTGTTTTCATTGTCATTTGTTTCTAGGTATTTTTTGATTTCCTCTTTGATTTCTTCAGTGATCTCTTGTTTATTAGTGGTGTATTGTTTAACTTCCATGTGCTTGTATTTTTTACAGATTTTTTCCTGTAATTGATATCTACTCTCATAGTGTTGCGGTTAGAAAAGATACTTGATATGATTTCAATTTTCTTAAATTTACCGAGGCTTTATTTTTGGTCACCTTATTTTTGATAAAGAGGCAAATATACACAATGGAGAAAAGACAGCTTCTTCAATAACTGGTGCTGGGAAAACTGGACAACTACACATAAAAGAATGAAATTAGAACACTCCCTAAGACCATACACAAAAATAAACTCAAAATGGATTAAAGACCTAAATGCAAGGCCAGACACTATAAAACTCTTAGAGGAAAACATAGGCAGAACACTCTTTGACATAAATCACAGCAAGATCCTTTTTGACCCACCTCCTAGAGAAATGGAAATAAAAACAAAAATAAACAAATGAGACCTAATGAAACTTAGAAGCTTTTCCACAGCAAAGGAGACCATAAACAAGATGAAAAGACAACCCTCAAAAAGGGAGGAAATATTTGCAAATGAAGCAACTGACAAAGGATTAGTCTCCAAAATTTGCAAGCAGCTCATGCAGCTCAATATCAAAAAAACAAACAACCCAATCCAAAAATGGGCAGAAGACCTAAATAGACATTTCTCCAAAGAAGATATACAGATTGCCAACAAACACGTGAAAGGATGCTCAACATCACTCATCATTAGAGAAATGCAAATCAAAACTACAATGAGGTATCACCTCACACCAGTCAGAATGGCCATCATCAAAAAATCTACAAACAATAAATGCTGGAGAGGGTGTGGAGAAAAGGGAACCCTCTTGCATTGTTGGTGGGAATGTGATTTGTTACAGCCACTATGGAGAACAGTATGGAGGTTCCTTAAAAACTAAAAATAGAACTACCATATGACCCAGCAATCCCACTACTGGGCATATACCCTGAGAAAACCATAATCGAAGAAGAGTCACGTACCACAATGTTCATTGAAACTCTCTTTACAATAGCCAGGACATGGAAGCACCTAAGTGTCCATCGACTGAAGAATGGATAAAGAAGATGTGGCACACATATACAATGGAATATTACTCAGCCATAAAAGGAAACAAAATTGAGTTATTTGTAGTGAGGTGGATGGACCTAGAGACTGTCATACAGAGTGAAGTAAATCAGAAAGAGAAAAACAAATACCGTATGCTAACACATATATATAGAATCTAATAAAATAAAAATAAAAAATGGTTCTGAGGAACCTAGGGGCAGGACAGATGTAAAGATGCAGACGTAGAGAATGGACTTGAGGACATGGGGAGGGGGAAGGGTAAGCTGGGACGAAGTGAGAGAGTGGTACGGACTTATATATACTACCAAATGTAAAATAGATAGCTAGTGGGAAGCAGCCGCATAGCACAGGGAGATCTGCTCGGTGCTTTGTGACCATCTAGAGGGGTGGGATGGGGAGGGTGGGAGGGAGACGCAAGAGGGAGGAGATATGGGGATATATGTATATGTATAGCTGATTCACTTTGTTACAAAGCAGAAACTAACACACCATTGTAAAGCAATTATACTCCAATAACGATGTTAACATAAAATTTATTGACGTCAACTAGGAAAAAGAAAAGTACATGTGAAATTCAAGGTGATTATTTTAAACATTCGTGTTATAAAATATTGAAGTTAATAGTGATGCTAAGATTTCTGTGTTTAACAATGGTTAGAGAATTCACTATATAAGCCACCTCTGCATGCCAGATACATGTAAATTTGTCTGTATCACGAGTCAATTTAAGGTAGGAATTTAGTATAAATTAGCAGAATTTTTTACGTTTTTATCTTCAGATCTTTAATAAATATACTTAATACTCTGTAGCATATCCTTTGTATAATTAGGTAAAACATCTCACTTTTTACGAGTTTTTTTTGGTTAGTATTTAATCTAGGAGTCTCTTGGTAAAATGATCCATGATCTTTTTATGTAAGTTTATCTTCCGGGCTTCTCACACTCTGTTGACTTGGAAGAATTTCCCTGGAAGTATAAATATTAGAACACTAACTCTCTGGCTTCTAGTTTGTGATTCTAGCTACAGATGCCTGAGATGGAATGAATTTGGATAAAAGTTAGAATTTGCTTCACAACCTGGTATATAGGGAATGATTTTACAGGGGTAAAATAATTGTTTCCTAATGAGTGCTGTTAGGTTAAATATAAATAAATGTCTCACATACTATAATTTCTAGACTCGAGAATCACCTCACTCATATATAGTTAATACATGAGTCACCATAAAACACATCCATTAATATTCACTACTATTTCATCTTATGGTAAAAGAAAAATTTCAGAAGTTTCTATTCTGAAAATTCATGAAGTGGAAAGAAAAGAAGGACTATATATGGGCAGTCAACAGAATAATACAAAACAATTTTCAGATTTTTTGTATGACTAGATTTTGATAGTAAGAATTTAAAAATATGAATGGGAACAGAAATAAATTTGCAACAGAATTCGTAAGGCAAAAAAGAAACAAGACAAAGATGTGAAGCCGTACAAACAATACTGTATTAGTTCAGCATCAATTCGTCTCACAGTTCCAGAGATGAAGCCGAAGTGAGGAATTCTTTCAAAAATGATGCCAATGGAGTCATACAATTAATTATGGATAACGGCAGAATTCAGTACAGTGTGTTAGACCAAAGGAGGAGTTTTTAAAAACTTCTGATGCATTTGGATTATATTTACCATTTGCTTTACCAATATTTGTTTAGTGGTGTGGTGTAGTGCTTAATAAAATGGGGTCTGTAATCACAGTTTGTGGTTCAAATATGATCTCCAGCAACTATTAACATAATAACCTTGTTTGTATGACTTGACATCCTGGTGGCTCTATTTCCTCATCTGCAAAATGAGAACAGTAAGAGTACTTTGCTCTTGAGGTTTCTGTGATGAGAAAAAGAGACAATACACAGATAACATCAATGTTTGCAGCATAAGTAGTCAATAAATATAGTGGCATTCTATGAGGGCCTATAAAATACACATAGATACGTAAGTGATTAAGGAAGGCATGAACTTAGTGAAGGTAGGAACTATGGTGAAAGAAGACCTTTTGCAACATTCACTTATTTCAAGTAATATACCTTAACAGTGAGGACAAGCTGGATAAACAAAAAATTGTGGTTTCCTCTTAAAAATCCATCAGAGAGCTGGCGTCAGGAGGAAATCAAAATGAACTAAATTCCAGAAAGTAACAAGCCTTTCCTGAAGAGATCCAAAGAGAGGAGATCCAAAGATTGAAATATCCAAAAAGAGGTCCATAGTTGCTCTTATGTTGAATAGAACAATAGGACAAGGATCGCTTTATTATAGACAGAAGGACAAACCAGCTGCCACGTGCAGGCTGGCAGGACTGATTAGAATCGAAAGAAGTCCCAGCAATAAAACACACCTGCACCTCCTAGCAGCTTTCTGGTGAGTGTCGGCGGTAGTGTTCCAAAGTCTGGGGCCAGGGCAAGAGAATTCAGAGAACTTCTTCTGAGATTATGAGTGGAGTGCATGGCAAGCTATTAGAAAATTAAGGAGGGCAGAAGGGCTGAGAGAAATCTTTTCTGGGTACCGCAGACTTTGATCAGGGGCAAAGGCTAGAAGTTGGGTAACAATGCAGAGGTGCTCAGAAATCTGGGCACAAGGTGATGAAGAGAGCTCTGTGAAACCTGAAAAACTGACAGATGTGCTTTAAAGAGTGAGAAGGGGGAGGAGGAAGGGGATGGAGGGGAAAGGGAGAGAGACAGACACAGAGATAGAGACAGAGATCCCAAGATTTAAAAAGCTGTTGATTTGTGAGACGCAAGAGGGAAGAGATATGGGAACATATGTTTATGTATAACCGATTCACTTTGTTATAAAGCAGAAACTAACACACCATTGTAAAGCAATTATACTCCAATAAAGATGTAAAAAAAAAAAAAAGCTGTTGACTTGGCTTTAAATGCAGTGAGCACACTTCCTTCGCACCAGAGCTCAGAGCCTAAGACTCAATGAAAAGTTGATTCTGACTCTACGCTCCAAATACTAGAAACAAGTGATGAATTGTGTCTAGTACTTCCACAAATCCCTGCTCAGCTAAATTGCAGATTAGATTGACTCAATCCCCTACACTAGTAATGCAGCAATAGAATTACTATGCTTTTTCCTGGGTTTAAATATTATTTTATTCAGTCTCTATTTTTCTTTATATGGGTCCAACATAAATATTATTTTATTCAGTCTCTATTTTTCTTTATACTGGTCCAACATAAAACCAAAAATTAAAAGACACGTGAGGAAACCATGAGACCCATATTCAATAAGGGAATCAAGTCCAGATATTTCCCAGATATTGGAATAATCAGACAAGGACTTTAAAATAACTACAATATCCTATTAAATAAAACATGAAAGTATGCATGAACACATGGGGGAATTTCAACACAGATACGAACATGATAAAAGTGACCAAATGGAAATGTTAGAAATGAAAAATGAAATATACATAAAAATACGTTGAGTGTGATTATTTGACATCAAGTTATAATACATATAATGATATTACACAATACCTCTTATTGTGGTCACAAAAGGAAAGGAAGAAAAAAGAGCTGATGCCTGAGACTTTTCCAAAACCGAAGAAAGATACCAAACTACTGACTCTAGAAGCTTCAAAAATCCCATTGAGGATAAACTAAAAACGACACATCAAATAGTGGAAAACTAACAACATACTGCTACCAGCTTTCTTTGGTTATTGATTGGTGATTGACTTCTTTTATACTTCACTACACACCTTTCGCTATTAGGTTTTAATTGTCTTATAAACATCAAACACCTGTACTTTGTTTTCTAAATCACAAGCAATACTTCGGCAAATCACCATTACAGCCTGTGGACCACCCATGGCCCATCACCTATTTCTTGTGGCCTGTGAGCCTTGGATGGCTTTACATATTTTAATGGTTGAAAGTATCAAAAGAATAACATTTTATGACACATGAAAATTATATGAAACCACGAATACGGGTTGTTGGAAGGCAGCCACACTCGGTCATCTCGGGCCATCCCGCTGCTTTGCAGCAGAAGTACAGGAACCTCCTGTAGGTGTGGAAAGCATGTGCCTGTGACTCTCTGTTTTCCATCCTGCTTCTCGGCACTTACACATTGTGGGGACACAGCTATAAGTGGGCAGCATTCCAAATACCACGTGTCACCTTAACACATTTTATTTATTTTTTTATACCAGAGCACACTCATAATGTTAAAACAAAAAGCAGAGTGGACATCAAATGCTGTGATTGGTCTGTTCATATTTTCTATTCCTGGTTCAGTCTTGGAAGGTTGCACCTTCCTAAGAATTTGTCCATTTCTTCCAGGTTGTCCATCTTACTGGCATAGAGTTGCATGTAGTAGTCTCTTATGGTGCTTTGCATTTCTGTTGTAACTTCTCCTTTTTCATTTCTAATTTTATTGATTTGAGCCCCCTCCCTTTTTTTTCTTGAGGAGTCTGGCTAGAGGTCTATCAATTTTGTTTATCTTTTGAAAGAACCAGCTTTTAGTCTCATTGACCTTTGCTACTGTTTTCTTTGTTTCTGTTTCACTTATTTCTGCTCTGATCTTTATGATTTCTTTCCTTCTACTAACTTTGGGTTTTGTTTGCTCTCCTTTCTCTAGTTGCTTTAAGTGTGAGGCTAGGTGGTTTATTTGAGATTTTTCTTGTTTCCTGAGGTAGGATTGTATTGCTATAAACTTCCCTGTTAGAAGCGCTTTTGCTGAATCCCATAGGTTTTGGGTCGTCGTGTTTTCATTGTCATTTGTCTCTAGGTAAGTTTTGATTTCTTCAGTGAACCATTGGTTGTCTAGTAGCATATTGTTTAGCCTCCACGTGTTTGTGTTTTTTTACAGCATTTTTCTTGTAGTTGATTTCTAGCCTCATAGTGTCGCGGTCGGAAAAGATGCTTGGTATGATTTCAATTTTCTTAAACTTACTGAGGCTCAAATGTTGCATTCTTCAGGCATAGTGGAGTGTGCATTATTGCGTCCCAGATTAGACAGCAAATCATCGTTTATCATGCGACGACCTGTGCTGAAGAATACGTGTTGACATGAGTAAGCACTCATCGCGTGGCCCTGCTCACAGACCAGCCACGTTCGGAAACACTAGAAACTTTAAAACAGTGTACCTCATCACAGCAGAATTTCTTCACAAAAATACAAATTGAAATGAGGCTCCCACCGAAATAAATTTCCAGTTGTCTCATTTATTAGCCCAGCAGGAAAAGCCATTCACCAGTGCTGGGTTCGTTCAATCATACTCGATTGCAGCAGCTGAAGAGGGGCACTTTCAGGAAAGGAGCTTGTTTAGCTGATCTCCTTCAGCAGGAGCGGCTGCGTGAAGAGCGAGGCCCTTGGAAGCAGCCTCAGGAAACAAAGTGGCTTCTTATTTGCATGGCAAACGCCTCCCAGCTGTTTCTCTTTGCGCTTGGTGAGTCGATGGGTGTTGCTGACACGCCTCAGTTGATTTGAGGTGTCGACACGGAGTTCTAAGCGATGAAGAGTGAACATCTAGGAAAAGGTGCCTGGGACGGAGAGGTAAGGGTGTCTTTAAAGACGTGGAGAAAGCCCTAATTCAGCAGTTTGGTGCGGGATCTGTGTGTGCCATGATAGTGATAAATGTGTGTATCGAGCAGAAAAATGCTTATGTGGGCAAATTTGCGGGGCTTATGAGAGTGTGAGTTGTTTAAACCCTATGATTTTCCATAAATTCACCAGCAGGTACTTTGAGGAAAATACTTGACTCTCTCACGTTTTACTGAATCAGTAGTGTCAACCGTGAACCCCACTCCCTTTCGTGGACCCAGCATGCTCAGTTCCATGAATTTTTGTCTGAAATAGAGGCTGAATATCCTGATTTGCCCTGCCTCGCAGCACCTCCATAACTGAGCATCGGTAACCTGTCGTTAGGATATTTTGAACTCAGAGTTGATACTGAAATTTTCCAGAACAGAAGAATTGCCTTCAACCACTGTTGTCAGACGCGAAATAGCATTGAATTAGCTTCTGCTGCATTTGATAATGTTTCCTGATGAGTTCAGCCTAAAATTAGAAGGCGAAATAGTACAAATGTTAAATTTACTCTTTGGTGAAGCCATTTTGGTGATAACGACCGTCACTGGAATCACAAGTACAGTCAGGCTACTTTATATGTTTCGTGTTGTATCAAAAGTTAAAACACGAAGCAGGATCCTTATTCACTCACAAAGTTGCACCTCATAGATTTTCCAAACTCAGGCGACACCTCCAGCAGTGTATTTCAAAGCCCAATGAAGCGCAAAGGAAATTTTCATACTTCAAGCTCCATATAATTATGTAATTGAGGAGGTCCACCTGGCTTTCAGCTGGAAGTGGTGGTCTGCAGTGTGATGATGGGCTGAAGGAGAATGTCAGGAACAGAGCCTAAGAGAATCGTATAAGCACCTTCTGAGACCTGGGTTCGCTCCATGAAGAGCGTTTGCCTGTGGTCTGGCAGTATTTGGGAGGATCTATGGGAGAAGGCATTTTCAAAGATGTTGTATGTAAATATCGTTACAAATTAGCATTAACCAACGATCATTTGCAACGTATTTTGATGAAAGGGAAGGAACCCCAACTAAGTGAAATATTACCCTCCTTCCAAAATTCCCTTCTCCTAAGTAGACCTGTATTACAAAATATATGCTCCATTATTATATTTTTCATTTCCTCAATTCAAATTTGAAGAGTTCTTTTTCTTCAGCGATATGATTACCTACATAATATCTTCAGTTTTGTCTCTGGGCCTCCAAAGCCCAAAATATTTACTGTCTGGTCCTTCACAGAGCAAGCTTGCTGAGACCCGTACTTGAAGGCAGGATGCTGACAGTTCCCAAAACGATGTGAAAAGGTGTGGCTGATCTCAACAGGTGGAAAAGTTCAGGTAGGTTTTGTTGTTGTTGTTTAATTCCTAGCAACCTTAAAGAAATTACAAAGTTCTCCCAAATATGTAATCGAAATAGACGTTTCTACCGACTGACTGACTCTTAATGGTCCTACCTCCAAAGCAGGGGACTCATTTTTCTATAGTGTCACGTGCTTCTAACGTTATTGGTAAAGGAGAATATAAACAGAGTTACCCACAGATCCTAGCACTCTGCAAGGTTGTTTTTCTTCAGCTGGAAGAACTTGAAGTGGATAAGAATGACTTACAGTTGACCCCTTCCTCTCATTTCCCCTGACAATGAGGCAAATTCCTTAAGAGTAGCCTCCTTACTTTCTCGTCCAACTATGTGTTCTCAGTGCCTGGAACCATCCTTGCACAGAGCAGGCCTGCACTGCAAGTTTATTGATAAACTAACAAGCAAAAGGGTGATATTACTGGAAAGTATTTTCATAGAAAGTCTATATACCACTATACTAAGAAAACGTTCTCTAACTTTCCAACTCGGGCCGTGCCCTGACTGTGCTGACTTGGGACTCTTAGTTGTTGGGTTTTGAGAACAATTTCTCCACAGGGATGCTTTCGCATGCCTCCAGGGGATTCTCTTCTTCCTCCTTCTGGAGCAGACACTGAATTTACCTTCTCTGAGGCAAAAGACCATAAACTAAAGCCCCGTGAATGAGATGAATGGCTATGACCAAAATCGATGCTAAATCATGGTGGTTATTTGAAAGGGAAAGGACTAATGTATGAAATAGAACCAAAGAAGGATGAAAAACGTTCTCTTCCTTGAAGCCATGTGAAGGTAGTGTGTCTTAGCAGGAGAATGGTGGGCTAAATGTGGAGAAAAAGAAAAAGAAAACATTAGAATTGGTCAGCGTTTAGCAGTGTCTGAAGGATAGTGAGAAGGAGAACCCCAGTCCCTAAAAGAGTATATTCTCTTATGAGACGGAGAACCTGTAAGGAATAGATATTGTTTTCTTTGTGCATCTCACATGCTAAGTAAATGTCGTGTGATTCTTTTGTGTTTTTTTGGGTGCCTTGACACTAAGAAGAGGGGTCGTAAAAGAGAGACTTGAGTTTGTTCACCAACAAATGATAGAGCTTCGTTTTACCATTAATTAGTTAGCATTCTCTCTCTCTCTCTCAATTTTTTTTTTCCTATATCTTATGGTGGGCCTAAACTGACAAAAATAAGTTTCTTAACCTATAGAGTCAAGTTATATCCAGGCTTTAGAGAACCTCACCAAGAAAATGCATCTCTTGGAGTCTATCACTAACTTTCTTCCTTGAGCTGTTTCCTCCTTTAGAAAAGCAGTAGATTGACACCATAGTAATAGGGGTTATGATAAATGCCCATATGAATAAGTTGATTCCCAGTATGTCTTATTGTGAGACCTATGAGAATTCTGAGATACTAATGTTATCATGGTTACTTATATATTAGTAGTGAACTAAATCTGTGATGAACAAAACTTCTGTGTACTGAGGAGTAACAGAACTGCTTGGATTAAGTACTTTAATGGACAGATGACTTAAAACAGACTTTCACCATCTGTTTTGCATCTAAATACAAGCTCAGAAGAAAGGTTATTCACACCAGATGCAATGCCTGCTACACTATATGTGAGCTAACTTTTTTATTCTAAGTATCAGGCATTTGTTATCCTCCCGTGACATTTCAAACACTCATCGGCTTAGGGCACTCTTCTTTCCTGATGTAGTGAGTCATGCTTTATGGCAAACAGATTCAGTGTGTAAATCAGTGTGTGGATAAAATAATGCAGCATGAAAACTAGCTGCCTCTGTGATCACACCCCACAGTTAAAGACATTTCACTGTTAAATTAAGTACATCTGTTTTCCTCTAGGCGGCCACAGTAAGGACATTTGCTTTTAAATCTGATTATATTCAAATTAATGGATAAAGAAAGGATCGAGCCTAAATATTTATATATATTATGTATTTAAATATTTCTCTAAGACATATTTAGGAACAGAAAGAAGGATGCCAAATAATTAGCATCTTTTATTCTAATTTCCATTATTTGAGAAAGACGTGTCTTTTTCACATTTTTCTTCTTCTCTATTTAGGAAGCATCTGGCATCTCAGATTTATTTCTCCCATATTGTTCTAGAAACAAAGTAAGACTAAATTTGATTCTAGCCCCTGCATTCATTTCCATCTTACTAAGCTTCTCATTTATTTTCGGAACCATCTGGATGTTACGGTCTTCGAAGGGAAGATATTCTCCCAGATCTCACTAAATAAGTGACCTTTCTATTATGTTCCAATTCTTATGTAAACCTTCCTTAATACTGTCATTTATATATGCTAATCGTTTAAAAGGAGAGACACTGTAGATGGAAGTCTTAAAAGTGCCTGGTTAATCCACTTTTCCAGTCTCATCTTAAATTTCTACTCCGCTTGTCCAATATGCTTCCCCAAATCCTGCCCTTTGTCCTGTGATAATAGCTTTCTTTTTTTATCTGCAGTGGTTCTCAAGTCCATTTCTCTTTGCTTCCACTACAGAATTCTCTAAATATATTGGTCTTTTAAAAGCACTTTTAACAGGTAACATATAATCTACTGCTCACACTTCTGACATTAACACTATTTCATAGCATAGTAGAGGAACCGAATGTAAAACGTAAAAGTTTCTGAGTGGTAAGGAAATAGCGGCCATCAACCTGTTGGCTTGGCGTAGAAACACATAGAGCTGTTCTTGGTTCTTAGATCAGAAACTCACGGCTGACTTCAAAGGACTCAGTCTCCTTGTGTGTATGTGACCTAAATGGCCAGCAGCCTCCTAGAACTTCCAGTGTCAGTAGTACAGAGCAGCCATCAGCTGATTTATCTGTAAAGGACCAAGTAGCAAATACTTGAGGTTTTGTGAGCCATAGTATCTCTGTTGCAACTACTCGACGACGCTAGTAGAGCATGAAATTATAGCATAGTATAGGCAATACTTAAATTGTGTTTTAATAAAGACCTATTGTGTTTTAATAAAACTTTATTTACAAAAGCACATGCAAACTGGATTTGTCCTGCTTGCAGTAGTTTGCCAATCCTGGGATAGAGTTTTCATTGGGAAATGACTGTCCGGACAGAAACTAGACTTGCCAGGGCTGAGGAGAATTTTTCATTAAGTTAATTCTCATGGCCGTGTGTGGTGTGTGTGTGTGTGTGTGTGTGTGTGTGTGTCTGTCTGTCTGTCTGTCTGTCTGTCTCTCTCTGTCTCTCTCTCTCTCTCTTCCCCTCCTCCTCTCCCTCCCCCCCATATAGATAAGAGAGAATTAAATGTACTGATTAAAAATGTCTCTTTCAACTATGAGTTGACGTCACCATCTCATAACATTGGCTGGTGTTTCAATGGCCACCTATGACCAAGGCTATGACATTTTGGGGTCCAAGCTAAGGAGAAATGAATATGGACTTAATGGGATATGTTTATATGGTTTTCAGTAATTCCTCTGTCTCCGTCTGAGTGCAGTCAGGAGACAGATTCCACCCTGCAGTTTAAAGGGGGAAATTTATTGTAAAGACATTTTAAGTTATAAAATAGGAGAGTAAACATGAAAATGTTAATGGAAACCCAGCAGTGTCCCAGGGCTGAGGGAGAGTCCTCGAGTTGAGTTTGGATATATCTGGAGGAAGTGTGGTTGCAGCTCACAGGATGTGGAGAATTTCTCTGCGTGTCTCATGCAGAGTCAGTTTGCAGCACCAGGCAGGCAGGGAGGGATCCCTTCAGGTGTCAGCTGGTGGGTGTGTGTTCAGGGCGCGGGAATGTGTCAAAGGCCTGGAGCTTGTTGTGCTCTTGCTGGAAGGGCTGTGGACCGTTAGCCACCAGGCCCAAGCATGCAGGAAAGAAAGGGGGAAAAGGCAAAAGCATAGCAGCTGAAATCAGAAAATGAAACACCTTCCCCTTTTTAATGTCTTGCTTGGACCCTCTACTTAGATAGCATAACATTGTGCCAGCTGGCAAAAATCATATTTAAAAGGTTTAGATGCAAAATATTATGTCTAAAATAAGCTACAAGGATACATTGTACGACACAGGGAATATAGCCAATATTTTTAAACTATAAATGGAGCATAAACTTTGAAAATTGTGAACCACTCTATTGTACACCTGTAACTTATGTAATATTGTACAGCAACTATACTTCAATTAAAAAAAGGTTCAGATCAATTTTGACAGAACAGCAATGAACGGTGATTTTGGAGCTGAGAGGAAAATGACACAGCCCTGTGTGCACACAGTTCCTGTCCGATGTCCCCCTCCTGAGTCCCCCTTGCTGACCCCCTTGGGTCATGAGTTGAAGGTCTTAAGCCAAAGGTCACCTTGTGGTTTACATCTGTCCTATGGTCTCAGGTGGTGGAGGGAAACATTAGAGGAAACCTATAGACCCGGAAGCCACTCAAACCTATTCTGTTCATCAGTTGGATAATTGTAAGGTTACCATTAATTTCTCGTAAATGCACATTTATTTTGAAAGGGGTGAAATGAAAAATTTTCAGAATTTTCATGTTGAATGCAACTGGAAAAGAAAGGATTGTTGAGGTGTGAGTTACTTATTAAATATATTTAATTATTTCAGAATTTTGTTACATTTCTGATGTTTTCAGCTTTTTAAAATAACTCAAAGTGTGATTTCTCATTCTAAAAACATTGAACAAATATTATATATACATAGTATTTCTAATGTTTGCATTCTTTTTCTTAAAATGTTCTCCAACAATTATGGAAGTATCCCAAATCCTGAATCCATCCCTGCAAAAAATCTGACAATAAAATAATCAAGCTGATGACATTTTGACAAGGACATTGAACTCTTGCGGAGATTATTTTTAAAAGAAAATGTCCTTAAAAACTTGGAATAATTAAATATAGCTTCTGTATATAAGCTCCCAAGACTGTTGCAAGCAAAGAAAAAAATGACTGATCATCATGAAGTGTCTTCTGGAATCCACATGTTGCATGTTCGTTATCATTTTTTGGTACTTATTGGTGGTTTTTAATTAAAAAAAAGATTCTAAACATTTGAACCAACAAGGTGGTTTCCCAAAAATATACTTTGAGGGTGAATATTTTTGCTTTAGTTTATGTAGGTCCTTCTGAGGTTTTCTGTTCTTCAGGGAGACTTCCAGATGATGATTTTTACCGGAAAAGGGAGATTCAGCTGGGGAGTCATCATCACATTTTAAAATCTACAAAACAAAGGGAACCCATCTTACTGCCCTAGCGTGGAAGTAACGCAGTAGAATAGATAAAGAAGATGAGAGTGGGAAGCTAGAGTAGAGCTGAAATATAAGAGAAAAACAGTTATAAGAGCTTGTCTGGGAGAAACTCAGAGAGGAAAAGCAGAAAGGTTAACACTTAGGAGGAGAGGAGAAAAGGGCTAAATTCAAACTGCCCGTGGAATGTCTTTGCTGTAAGACTAAGGACCCTGCTTCCTGGGAGGGAAACAAAATCATCCAACGTCATTATGTTTTTACTGAGTCCGGGAGAGGGGCCGCCGAATCAAAAAAGTAAGATGTCCTTAACGAATACTGCCTTTTTCACTCAAGTTAAAAGGACTTGCTAAGAAAACTAACACAAACTGTGCTGCGCAAGTTGGAAGACAGCTCTCCCTGTTGTAGAAAACACGGATTTCACAGAGGTGATGGGCAGCATCCTGCCGCCCCTGAGGTGGAGCCACGCCCTCATCGTCAACACCTGTGCCCGTGCTCCGTTACCCGGCAACGAGGGAGCCAGGCTGTTGATGGGATGAAGTCTGTTAATCAGCTGGCTTTGGGGCGGGGTGATGACCCTGCGTTGTCAGGTGGGCCCAATAACCACCAGGGCCTTTATAAGCCGAGGAGGGAGGGAGGGAAGAACCAGACAGAAGAGGCGGGGAAGGGCCACGTTTCCAAGAACCCGCAAGCAGCCTCTCGGAACTGGGGAAGACCAGGATTCTACAGATCCCACCCTAGAGCCGCCGGAAGGAGCGCAGCGGTGATCTCACCGCGCCTTTAGTCCAGGGACACCGCATCTGACTTCTGACCTCCAGGTAACACGTGTGTCGCGTTGTTGTAAGGCACGAAGTTTGTGGTAATTGTGCTGCGTTGTAGTTGCACGTATAAGTATTCCGTGACTTTCATGTAGTAAACTTTGTGAAGACGGAGTTTATTCCCTTTTCATATTTTCCCCACCACTTCCACAGTACAGGATGATAATAAATGCTTGCTTAAATAACGGGTGAATTAAAGCACCGTTTTCCTGTCTTATCAGTAAGCTGAACGCACGAGTCCTACTTACTAGACTTTCTCTTCACCAGAACAAAGGTATGTGATCAGCTCTCCCTAGAGGTCCTGTTCAGTTCAGACTGAGAACATTTCATGACTCAAAATGAGAAAAAGCAGATCAGAATATTGAAATAGTTCTTACATTTATTTCATTGTTTCCAAAGCTCTTCTTTGAGATGACACTTCCATAACTTAGTTTCTCCCTTTACATTTTTTATAATACAAAAGAATGTGCTGGGGAAAAAACACAAAATAAATTCAAAACCTGATCACTGATTATAAATGTTAAGTATTTGAAATATAACCCTAAAACAGAGAGATTTAAAAATACACTTATTCAATGAACTGGATTGCACTAAGGCCCTGTATGTTATGTTTATTATTATACTTTTTGTTAAGGAATTACTGTCTTGTTGAGACTGTGTCTGAAGGAATCTTCCCAAAGGCCTTTCATAACTGACCCCTCCCTCCCTCCAACCTCTGTGTTATTTCTATGCAGGAATAAGTCCAAACTAATTCATGCCCAGGATTGCAAACAAATGTTATGCATTACGTCTAGGGAAACCGTGCTCCTTTCTAAGCATGCCAGTGTACATTTCTCAGCTCTGCCTCCAGAGCTCTCACAAGGCCTCCTCCACGGTTTACCCCGATATAGCTGAAGACCAGCCTAATCTGCTTTTAATATGAGCATCTCTCACACTTGAGGGAAGTGTTCATACCCCCTCTCTGCACATTTTTTGTATTCCGTGACGCAGACCAAGTCAATAAAAGAGCATATTCCACTGACATTCATGGGTGGTGATAATTTTAGATGATTTTACGTGCCAGACGCAGAGCAGAACGCGAAGCAGAAGAAGATGACGTAAAGATCGTTGCCTTCGCAAAGGTCACCAAGCAGGAGAGCTGGGGAGACTGAGACCTGCCAGTTTCAGCCGGTCCACCTTGATGCTTGGGGGCTGTACAATTGAACTTCTGAATAATTCAGTGGTGCTCCTTCTACTTGCTTGTGTTAAATCACTTAACACCTCAAAATATAAGTGTTTCAGTGTTGAAGAGCTTAAAGGAAAGCTAATACTAGACTGCTGAGATATTTTTATTAAAGGTCAGGGCACTGACATTAATGATAATAGTAACAGCAGTGACAACAAAAATAGCGAATACTGGCACTGTTCTAAATGCTAGCTCAGTTAATTAACTATTTATCCTCCACTGGCAATGAAGAGGGGGAATGCGTGTGGAAAGAGATCTGAGATCTCGTCTCTACCATCCTAACATAATCTTGGATGTTAAGCATTAAAGGT
This sequence comes from Aethalodelphis obliquidens, assembly GCF_003676395.1. Lineage (NCBI taxonomy): Eukaryota > Metazoa > Chordata > Mammalia > Artiodactyla > Delphinidae > Aethalodelphis > Aethalodelphis obliquidens. The sequence continues at coordinate 2,010,330 of NW_020838047.1, forward strand.
GAAATAAATCAAAAGTCCACATATTTAATGTATTTAAAATGAGTGGCCTGAATGAAACACCTTCACTGTATGTGTTCACAAAAAGGGACAAGGAAAAGTAGAGAGCTCGACACAATGCCTTTGATGTCTGCGTAACTGACCTGGCCAGCTCTTCCAGAATTATTTGAGACTCTGCTTTGCTTGTGTAGTAGAAAGCAAATGAGTAGAAAATGTATTTTACCTTTCTAGCTGTGCCATTAATGTCTTCTGCTTAATCCTAGGTAGAAATAGCCATTTAATAATGTATGCAGATTTTCACATTACATTTTGTATTTATATAAAGAATATACCTTTATTTTTTATCATAATTTTGACTGTTACTTATTTGGCAATATATTGATTTTTTTCTTTTTTTATTGAAGAATAGTTGACATACAATGTTAGTGGCAGATATACAACATAGTGATTCGATACTTGTATACATTATGAATTGATTGTCAGGATAAGTCTAGTAACTATAACACCAAATTATTGTAATGTTATTGACTCTATTCTCTATGTTGTACATTGCGTCCTTGTGACTTGCAAACTTTCAGTTATAAAATAAGTATCTCTTAATCCCCTTCACCTTTTTCACCCAATCGCCCAACCCCCTCCCTTCTGGCAACCGCCTGTGTTTCCTGTCTGTGAGTCTCTTTGCATTTTGTTTTTTATATTCCACATATAAGTGAAGTCAAACAGTATTTGTCTTCTGTCTGACTTACTTTACTTAGTGTAATACCCTCTAGATCCATACATGTTGTCAGAAATGGCAAGATTTCATTCTCTTTATGGCTGAGTAATATTCCATTGTAATTTTATATATATATATATACGTATACATACACACACACACCACTCTTGATTATCCATTCATCTGTCAATGGACACTTAGGTTGCTTCCATGTCTTGGCTATTGTAAATAGTGCTGCAGTAAACATAGGGTGCATATATCTTTTTGAATTAGTGTTTTTGTTTTCTTCAGGTGAATACTCAAAAGTGGAATTGCTGGATCATCTGGTAGTTATATTTAATTTTTAGAGTTACCACCACACCAGTTTCCATAGTGGCTGTACCGATTTACATTCCTACCAATAGTGCATGAAGGTTCCTTTTTCTCTTCATCCTTGCCAACATTAGCTTTTTTTTAACATTGTTGTTGGAGTATAATTGCTTTACAATGGTGTGTTAGTTTCTGCTTTATAACAAGGTGAATCAGCTATACATATACATATATCCCCATATCTCCTCCCTCTTGCATCTCCCTTCCACCTTCCCTATCCCACCCCTCTAGTGGTCACAAAACACCGAGCTGATCTCCCTGTGCTATGCAGCTGCTTCCCACTAGCTATCTATTTTACATTTGGTAGTGTATATATGTCCATGCCACTCTCTCACTTCTTCCCAGCTTACCCTTCCCCCTCCCCATGTCCTCAAGTCCATTCTCTACGTCTGTGTCTTTATTCCTGTTCTGCCCCAAGTTTCTTCAGAACCATTTATTTTTTTAGATTCCATATATATGTGTTAGCATACAGTATTTGTCTTTCTCTTTCTGACTTACTTCATTCTGTATGACAGACTCTAGGTCCAGCCATCTCACTACACATAACTCAATTTCGTTTCTTTTTATGGCTGAGTAATATTCCATTGTATATGTGTGCCACATCTTCTTTATCCATTCATCTGTCGATGGACACTTAGGCTGCTCCCACAACATTAGCTTTTTGTTGTCTTTTTGTTAGTAGACATTCTGACTGGTGTGAGGTGACATCTCATTGTGGCTTTGATTTGCATTTCCATGGATGATTAGGGATATTGAACATCTTTTCATGTGTCGGCCATCTGTATGTCTTCCTTGGAAAAATGTCTCTTCAGGTCCTCTGTTGATATCTTTTTATCAGATTGATTTTTTTCTTTTGGATACTGAATTGTATGAGTTCTTCGTGTATTGTGGACGTTAACCACTTATCTGATACATTGTTTGCAAATATCTTCTCCTATTCAGTATGTGGCATTTTTGTTTTATTGATAGTTTCCTTAGCTGTGCAAAAGCTTGTTAGTTTGATGTAGTCCCATTTATTTATTTTTGTTTTTGTTTCCCTTGCCTGAGGAGATTGCTTCAAAAAATATTGCTAAGACTGATGTCAAAGAGTGTATTGCCTATGCTTTCTTTTGGGACTTTTATGGTTTCAGCTTTTACATTTAAGTCTTTACTCCATTTTAAATTTGTTTTTGTATATGGTGTAAAAAAATGTTACAGTTTCATTCTTCTACATGTAGCTGTCCAGTTTTCCCAACACAATTTATTGAAGAGACTGTCTTTTCCCCGCTGTGTATTCTTGGTTCACTTGTTCTAAATTAATTGACCATATAAGTATGGGTTTATTTCTGTGCTCTCTATTCTGTTGCATTGACCTGTGTTTCTGTTTTTGTTCCAGTACCATGCTGTTTTGATTGCTGTAACTTTGTAGTATAGTTTGAAGATACGAAGCATGATACCTCCCTCTTTGTTCTTCTTTCTGAAGATTGCTTTGACTGTGTGAGGTCTTTCGTGGTTCCAAACAAATTTTAGGATAATTTGTTTCAGTTGTGTGAAAAATACCATTGGTGTTTTAATAGGGCTTGGATTGAACCTGTAGATTGCCTTGGTAGTATACACATTTTAACAATATTAATTCTTCCAATCCATTAACTCAAGATATCTTTCCATTTCTTTGTGTCATTTTCAGTTTATTTTCTTAACGTCTTATAGTTTTTAGAGTATAGGCTTTTCACCTCCTTATTAAAGTTATTCCTAGGTATTTCATTCTTTTTGGTTAAAGTGTATAATGTTAGCTGTGGGTTTATCATAATAATATGACATATTGTGTTGAGACATGTTCCCTCTATATCCACTTTGTTGAGAGTTTTTATTGTAAATGGATATCAGATTTGTCAAATGCATTTTCTGCTTCTATTGATGGGATTTTTATCCTTCATTTTGTTAATATGGTGTACCACATTGATTGTGTGGATATTGACCTTCCTTGCGTCCCTGAGGTAAATCCCAATTGATCACTGTGTATGATTCTTTTAATGTAATGCTGAATTCAATTTGCTAATATTTTTTGAGTATCTTTGCATCTATGTTCATTAAGGATATTGGCCTGTAATTTTCTTTTTTTTGTAGTGCCTTTATCTGGATTTGGTATCAGGGTAATGTTGGCCTTGTAGAATGGGTTTGGAAGCATTCCTTCCTCCTCAGTTTTTTGGAATCACTTGAACAATAGGTGTTAATTTTTCTTTATGTGTTTTGTGTAATTCACCAATGAAGCCATCTGGTCCTGAACGTTTTCCTTGAGAGTATTTTGATTGCTGATTCAATTTCATTACTAGTGATCAGTCTGTTCAGACTTTCTATTTCTTTCTGGCTCAGTGTTGGGAGCACGTATGTTCCTAGGAACTTACCCATTTCTTCTAGGTGGCTCAATTAGTTGGTGTGTAATTGTTCATGGTAATCTCTTATAAATCTTTGTACTTCTGTGGTGTTGCTTGTAACTTCTCTTTCATTTCTGACTGTATTTATTTGGGCCCTATCTCTTTTTTTTGTTGATGAATCTGGCTGAAAATTTATCAGTTTTGTTTATCTTTTCAAAGAATGAACTCTTAGTTTCAGTGATCTTTTCTATTGTCTTTTAGTTCTCTATTTCATTTATTCTACTGTGATCTTTATTATTTCCTTTCTTTGGGCTTCGTTTGTTCTTCTTTATCTAGTTCCTTTACGTGTAAGTTTATATTGTTTGAGATTCTCGTTTCCAGAAGTAGGCCTGTATTGCTGTGAACTTCCCTCATGGAACTGCTTTGGCTGTGTCCCATAGATTTTGGATCATTGTGTTTCTGTTTTCATGTGTAGCCAGGTATTATTTTTTGTCTCCTCTTTGATTTCTTCAGTGATTCACTGGTTCTTTAGTAGCATGTTGTTTAGCCTCCATGTGTTTGTATTTTTTTTTTTTTACAGTTTTCTTCTTGTCGTTGTAATTAAGTCTCATAACTTGTGGTTGGAAAACATGCTTTATATGATTTCAACCTCCTTAAATTTATTGAGACTTGTTTTGTGGCCTAACATGTGACCTACTATGGAGAATTTTCCATGTGCACTTGAAAATAATGTGTGCTCTGCTGTTATTAGAAGAAATGTCCTGCAGATAACTATTAAGTTTGTCTGGTCTAATGCATCATTTAAGGCCAGTGTTTCCTTATTGATTTTCTGTCTGGATGATCTGTCATCCATTGATATAGTGGGTTGTTAAAATCCCCTACTATTATTGCATTACTGTCAAGTTCTCCCTTTGTGTCTGTTAATATTTGCCTTATATATTGACATGCTCCTATGTTAGGTGCATATATATTTATAATTATTATATCTTCTTGTTGGATTGATCCCTTTATCATTATGTAGTGTCCTTTGTCACTTGTTATAGTCTTTGTTTTAAAGTCTATTTTGTCTACTATGAGTATTACTACCCCAGCTTTCTTTATGTTCCCATTTGTACAGAATATCTTTTTCAATCCCGTCAGCTTCAGTCTGTGCGTCTTTGGCTCTGAGGTGAGCCGGTTGTAGGAAGTATTTAAATGAGTCTTGTTTCTTTTTTTTTTTTTTTGTGGTACGTGTGCCTCTCACTGTTGTGGCCTCTCCCGTTGCGGATTGCAGGCTCCGGACGTGCAGGCTCAGCGGCCATGGCTCACAGGCCCAGCCGCTCCGCGGCATGTGGGATCCTCCCGGACCGGGGCACGAACCCGTGTCCCCTGCATCGGCAGGCGGACTCCCAACCACTGTGCCACCAGGGAAGCCCGAGTCTTGTTTCTTTTATCTATTCAGCTACCCTGGGTCTTTTGATTGGAGGATTTAGTCCATTAGCATTTAAAGTAATTATTATAGGCATGTACGTATTACCATTTTGTTAATTGTTTCATGGTTGTTTTTGTTTTCGGTTCTGTCTCTTTCCTTGCGATTTGCTGATTTTCTTTAGTGTTAGGTTTGTATTTTTTATATTTTTTGTGTGTGCCTTTTCTAGGTTTTTGGTTTGTGGTTACTATGAAGTTCACATATAACAACCTGTGTGTACCATACAGATGTCTATTTTACATTGGTGGTCACTTACGTTTCTGTGCATTCTGAAAGCACTACAGTTTCCCCGGCCATTTTACATTTTTGGTGTCATATTTTATGTTTTTAGTTTTGTGTGCCACTTAACTAATTATTTTATATATAGGCGATTTTACAACTTTGGTCTTTTTAACCTTCTTACTGGCTTTATCATTGGTGGTTGAACTACCTTTCATATGTTTGCCTTTACCAGTAAGATTTTGTCTTTCATAATTTTCTTGTTTCTAGTTATCATTATTTTCTTTTCCATTTAAGAAGTTCCATTAACATGTCCAGTAAGGTTTGTATAGTGGTTATGAAGTCCTTTAGCTTTTGCTTGTCTGGGAAATTCTTTTTTTCTCATATAATTCTGAATGACGACCTTGCTAGATAGAGTATTCTTGGTTGTAAGTTATTTATTTCATTTTAGTATGTTGAGTATATTGTGCCAGTCCCTTCTGACCTGTAAAATTTATGCTAAAAAAAAATCAGCTAGTAGTCTTATGGGGAAGGGCCCTTGTATATTAGATGTGCTTCTCTTGCTACTTTTAAGATTCTCTCTTTATCCTTAACTTTTGATATTTTAATTATAACGGATCTCAGTGTAGCCCTATTTGGGTTCAATTGATTGGAAGTCCTTTGGGCCTCATGGGTCTGGATGTCCATTTCCTTCCCCCAGGTTAGGGAAGTTTTCAGTCACTGTTTCTTCCAGTAGGTTTTCTGTCTCTTTCTCTGTTGTTCTGGGACCCCTATAATGCATGTTAGTATGCTTGACGTTGTCACAGAGGTCCTTCATGCTCTTCTCATTTTTTAAATTATTTTTTCCTTTGGCTTTTCTGATTGGGTGATTTCTACTACCCTGCCTTCCAAGTCACTGAACTGTTCTCCTTCCTCTAATCTGCTATTGATTTCTACTAATGTAGTTTTTCATTTAAGTTATTGTATTCTTCAGTTCTGATTGGTTCTTTTTTATATTTTCTATCTTTGTTGAAGTTCTCACTGAGTTCATTCATTCTTCTCCTGAGTTCAGTGAGCAACTTTGTGACTATTACCTTGAAATTTTTATCTGGAAAACGCTTATCTCTGTTTTGTTGAGTTCTTTTCCTGAGGTTTCTTCTTGTTCTTTCATTTGGAAGGTATTTTTTTTTTTTTTGTCTTCTCATTTTGCCTAACTTACCATGTTTAATTCTCTAGTAGGTATATAAACTACATCTCCCAGTCTCGAAAGAGTGGCCTCCTTATGTAGAAGGTGTCCTTTGAGGTCCGGTGGTGTAATCCCCCCTGGTCACCAGAGCCAGGTGCTCCAGGGGTGTCTCATGTGTGGGCTGCGTGCACCCTCCTGTTGTGGTTGGGCCATGAGTGCTGCAGGTGTGCTGGTGTGCAGGGCTGGACTCCTGGAGTGGGAACTGCATTGGAGGGGCCAGCAAGGGGTGGGTGGGTTGCGTGGAGCTTGTACTCAGGGAAAGCCAGGGTGAGGCACATGGTGTTAGGTAAGTTGATGGAGAGTGAAACGAGTGGTATCCACCGGCGCTGAGTCAGGTAGGTGGAAGGAGAGTTAACCAAAAAGTGGTGCCCACCATCACTTCCATCCCTGGAGAAAGTCCCGCTAGATATTTGACCCTCCAACACACACCCTAAAATTTTCAGTGAATCTCATTCCCGTATGACCCAGGTGCTTTTCAAGCTGCTGCCTCTGTGATGGGACTTGGGGGTGAGTGAGTTTGTGTACAGCCCATTAAGAGTAGAGTCTTGGTTTCCCAGAGCCCCCCAGCTCTCCTGGATGTAAACCCCTCCAGTTTCCAAAGCCACATATTATGGGGGCTCACCTTCCCAGTGAAGTCCCCTGAGCTGGGGAGTCTGGGGTGATATCACTCACAGTTGTGTTATCTCTCCTGCTTGTGGGTTGCCTACCTTGGGGTGTGGGTTCTGACTAGACCGCATCTCTGCCCACCCTCCTCCTCATGATGTGACCTTTTCTTTATATTCTTAGTTGTAGAAAATCTGTTCTGCTGGTCTTCAGAGATAGTTGCTCTATGTGTAGTTGTAGTTCTAGTGTGTCCATGGGAGGAGGTGAGCTCAGGATCTTCCTACTCGGCTATCTTGTTTCAATCTCCTATAAATGTTTATTTTGAAATACTTCCTGACATAGAAAAAAGTTCCCAAAGTGCTGCAACTAGTTCATACATACCCTTCACCCAGCTTCTCTGAATGTTAATATTTTAAATAACCAAAGCACAGTTATCAAAAACAAGAAAATAACTTGAAAAATACCGTTAACTGATCCACATATCTTATTCAAATTTTACCAATTGTCCCATCAATGTCCTTTTACTGGTCCACTAACCCACATTGCATTTATTTGTCATAGCTCCTTAGTGTCCTCCAATCCAGGACAGTTCCTCAATCTTTTTAAGTGTCATGACTTGATATTTTCAAAGAGTTGCTTTATAGAATGTTTCTTGTTTGGGGTTCATCTGATATTTCTTCTGTATTAAATTCATGTTATTAATTTTTAGCAAGAATTCCACAAATGTGATGCATCCTTCTCAGTGCGTCACATCAGGAAGTACGTGATGTTGATGTGTCTCAGTACGAGTGATGTTACCTTTGATCACCTGGTGAAGGTGATGCTTGACAGATATTTCATCCGTGAAGTTACTAATTTTTGCCTTTAAAATAAAACTTCAAGTCTGCACATTATCCTGTTTCTTATCTAACTCAGCATCAAAGTTTAGTATCGATGATTCTTGTGCGTGATAATGATTACTCTGATATCTGGCAAATGGTGACTTTCTACATTCCTCAGGCATTCCACACTTATTATTTAGAATCTTACAGTAAGGAAGAGTTATATACCTTTGTCCCTATTTATTTGTTTGTATGTTTTCCTGCTATTGCTCATTGGTATATATTTTTTCTATGGGTTACAGTTCAATAATATTATTTATATAGATGTTCAAGTTGTCCCAATATGGAGCTCCTTCAAGCTGGCTCCAGTATCTTTGATAAGACCCTCCACCCCACCTTTTTAGCGCTTTACTTTCTGGTAGCACGAGATGTGCCAAGAACATCTTGGTCTTTCTGTTCTCCTGTCCTGAACTCTGCCATTTTTATAAGTCTTGGACCTTTTATTGGAGAATGGTATTTAGGAACCAAGATACAGTACCAGGTATGTTAATTGCTAATTTGTTATTACTGCTTCTAGATCCTCCAGTGGAAGAGGTGGGAGAATTTGGTGTATGAATACATGCGTCTGTATCTGTCGGTATCCATCTACGTGTATATTTGCATAATGAAAACCATGCATTGTCCTGATACCTTAAAGTCCCAACACCGTGGGTTAACTCTATCCTCCCCCTTCCTTTTTTGTAGCATCTTTCTACAGACATGAAAACCCTGCTCTTAGTGTCCAATGTATTTATTTGCTCAATCCTACAGTACACATACAGTCTTACAACTTAGTCTCAGAATTCCTGACCCAGCCCTTTATGAAAAATACTTTTCTTAATGAGAACATACAGTTTGTGCATAGTTTTGTGTGTGTTTGCGTGTGTGTGTGTCTTTAGCCTTGCAGTATTCAGCCAAAATGCTGTTTTTCGAAACAGTGGCTGCTCTCTCCTTCCCCAGGTGGCTCCACTCGGGAAGCTTTTTCAACCCGACTTCCCTGTGGGCTTGTCAGGGGATTGCTTGGTGGGTTCCTGGGGGAAAGGCCTACAAGACTGTGGAATAGTCTCCTCTTTCTGTGGACCCAGGATTCACACTCTTACGCTATCCTACACTTTGCTTGGACAATTTGTTATAAATATTGTAGAACTCTCCTTACCAGCTTACATGGCATTTGGTGACATCTGCTCCAGGTGAGCAAGCGCTTAGGTCTTTTCTCTCTGCACGTGCCTGTCTCCAAATTTTGCGTTACTTGCTTGGTGAATGAACTTATTTATCAGATGGGCTAAAGAGAGCATTTATTCTTACCGTAGGGGTAGGAGTGATTCTCCTTTTAGTTCTCTATATCTTCAAGCAGAAACTGATAGTCCAGAGCAAAACAGTTTTAAGAGAAGATTTGTGTGTATAACGTTCAACGATGTGGTGCTATAAACCATAATAAATGGAGTCAGAGGTTTGATGTGGGATCTAAAATAGATTTGCTTGTATATCATAATGAATCCAAGACAGTCGTCTGATTCTCTTCCCTCCCCCACCCTCTCCCCATGAATCTCCCTTTATTAATGGACACTCTCTCTGTGCACACGCCATCCCTGTGAAATGCTACCCTGTTTCTGGGAACAAGACCCAGTGAGGGGTCAGCTTCACCAGCGTCATACCCTCCTATCTCGACTCTAACACTGGCAACCCCTTTCTCACAACCTAACTCTAATTCGAGTGTCAGATTCTCCATTCTCCATGGTTTTTCCTCTCTTCCCTTTCATCTTGAAGACACATAACCTTAGTGCTTCCCAACTCCACCTTTTCTAGGAGGCAGTCATGCCAGCTGAAGATAATTTGTAGCCATTCTGACCATGATTTTATATTAGCCGCAGCCCACTTTTTAATGACAAGGTTAAACAGCTGAGCTGATCTAATTCATAGCTGCTTCTGACTTTGTGACCTGCTTTATTCTCTAGGTTTATTTCTTGGTTCAAGTTAAAATGTTGCTACCTGATGACTTTGTTTTACTGAGCAGTTCTCTCCAGCCTTTCCACCTCTATAAACCCTGTTCCTTACCTAGTGACCTCAAAAACACTGCTGCAGTTCTAAACGTCGGTAATATCTATACATTCTGTAAAAGCTACTGTATTATAGGTGAAGTTGTATTTCAGTGCAATTCAGTGATTACACTGTTACAGTAGATGATAACTGTTTTAAAATGTCAGAAACGTTAAATAGGCAGTTATCTCTCCAGTGCTACTTAGAAATGACCTTGTGCAAATATGCAACATCTTATTTCGTAGTAGTTTCTGACCACCTGTGTGAGAGCACGCTGACAGAGCTTCCTGCAGTCTAAGCCTTTCAAAGGATAAATGGTAATAATCAGACAGATGTTGAAATAGGGTCCCTGTCAAGAGACGAAGTGGCACCATAGGAACACATGGAGTCAGAAAGAGATGCGAGGAGAGCAAAATCCTGTCTGAGGAGGGCAGATCCTGAAAGATTAGAAGAAAAAAGATAAAATTATCTTTGCACAACTTTGCCTGAAATTAGTTCGGCTTAATAGGCTGTGACACATACATTTCTGTGTTGTTGAAGCGTGAACCTAGGTGCCCTAAACCGGAGTATGAATGTGCATGATTCCTGGGAACCTGCACCTCTGTTTCCTTTCCTACTTCCAAGTAACTCTTTTTTTTTTTTTTCCATTATGGCTTTTTTCCTTCCAGGACAATTCTCTGGTTTCAATCTTAACCAGTTTTCTCTGCTTCAGCCCCTAATCACGGGCATATGTGGCTTCAGGCCAGGCCAGGCTAAGTCTAGTGACAGTGCACATCTCTCTCTTGCTATAGTGAATCTTAGCCCATCGGGGAGTCTGGACCGTGTGTCTGTTTGGATCTTAGGAAGTGTCACCTTCTACTCTGTGTGGGAATGGTGGTTATAGCCCATTTAGGAACGATTCATGTTGCTCTGCAGCACATACGCTGGATGGCTTTGTGGATGAATTCCCAGAGAAACACTGTAGCTTGTGCTTAGTGGTTAAATAAAGGGGGGAGGGGGCTTCACTTTTTAGAAAAGCGTCTTGAAAATGCAAAGAAATAGTTATAATGAAATTTCAACTGCAGACTTCCCTTGAAGTACAGGAACAACAGACACCACAGGGTTTTCCAGGGGATATGTTTACTTTAAACAGCCATGTGATACACGCTACTATATATAAAATAGATGATTAATAAGGACCTGCTGTCTAGCACAGGGAACTCTACTCAATACTCTGTAATGGCCTATATGGGAAAAGAATCTAAAAAAGAGTGGATACGTGTATATGTATCACTGATTCACTTTGCTGTACACCTGAAACTAACACAACATTATAAATCAACTACACCCCAATAATGAAAAGGAACCTCTAAAAAAACCCAAAAACATAAACAGCTGTGTGAAGCCTGAGGGAGTTGAGAATGTGGCAGTTTTCATGCTCACGTGTTGAGGTCATAAGAGATGCCACTCGTGGAAATCGTATCCTGGAAAGTGGAATAAATTGTCTCGCTACTTTATATTTTCAGTGACTTGGGAAATTCTGTAGTAGAGAGTCAAATTTTAAAGTCATGTTTTTGAGTAGGCAGAAGAAACTATAAGTATTTTATTATAATAAAGAGAAAGCATGTAATTTAGAGCTTATAAAGCTAAGCTGAAATTTCTAAGAAATTATTATCTTCTGATGCACTTTATTTCAGGTCTTGCTTCTATTCACCACAAAGAAGCAAAATAAGACATGGGGAAATTTTTTAAAAGCTGTGTGAAAATGTCATATTCAGAAGTTACCACTATCAATAACACTAAGAAAAATGAGCCTGAAATTATCTGAAAACAACTGCAAATGCAGAGAACTGAAGGAATACAGCATAATTTGTTGGGCTCAGTATCTATTTTCTACAGAGTTATTCTTGATTTCCAGAAGACAGACATGGCTAGCATCATTCATGCCTTCCTTCATGTAATGAAGACTACTATTTGCCAGACACTGTGTTATACTGGACACAAAATGCTGTAAGAGACATCCTGCCTGCCTCTGAAGCATTTGTAGTCATGTGCAGATATGTCTTCCAGCAATTGTATTATTTTGTGATAAATAGTAAATGCATCTTTTTTAAAGGTGGTGATGGAAGCACAGGAGAAACACTTATCTTGGCCTTCAGTGGAGGGGAGAATAATAAAATAAGGCTTCTTAGAATAAGAGACTTCTATAATATTACTAAAATGATTATTTGGAGGAACACAAAATTCAAGGTATGGTAGGTAAGAACAAACAAGCAAAAAATCAAGATGAATAAAATGAATAAAGTCCCAGAAATAGAAGAAAAGAAAGTAATATTAATAATTTCCAATCTATTTCGGGGGAAAACAAAATTTTATTTTATTTTTATTATTTTTTAATTTTTATTTATTATTTATTTTTGGCTGTGTTGGGTCTTCGTTTCTGTGCGTGGGCTTTCTCTAGTTGCGGCGAGCTGGGACCACTCTTCATTGTGGTGTGTGGGCCTCTCAGTGTCGGGGCCTCTCTTGTTGCGGAGCGCAGGCTCCAGATGCGCAGGCTCAGTAGTTGTGGCTCACGGGCCTAGTTGCTCCGCGGCATGTGGGATCTTCCCAGACCAGGGCTTGAACCCGTGTCCCCTGCATTGGCAGGCAGATTCTCAACCACTGTGCCCCCAGGGAAGCCCCCAAATTTTATTTTTTAGTTGACGTATTGTTGATTTAAAATGTTAATTTCTGTGTACAGCAAAGTGATTCACTTATACATATTCTTTTTTATATTTTCAATTATGGTTTGTCACAGGATTTTGAATATAGTTTCCTGTGCTATACAATAGGAACTTATTGTTTATCCATCCTATATATAATAGTTTGCATCTGCTAAGGTCACTCTCCCAGTCCATCCCTCCCCCACTCTCCTTCCCCCTTAGCAACCACAAGTCTGTTCTCTATGTCTGTGAGTCTGTTTCTGTTTCACAGATAAGTTCATTTGTGTCATATTTTCGATTCCACTTATAAGCGATATCATATGGTATTTGTCTTTCTCTTTCTGACTAACTTCACTTAGTATGATAATCTCTAGAACCATCCATGTTGCTGCAAATGGCATTATTTCATTCTTTTCTATGGCCAAGTAATATTCCGTTATATATATGTACTGCATCTTCTTCATCCATTCGTCTGTCAGTGGACATTTAGGTTGCTTCCATGTCTTGTCTACTGTGAGTAGTGCTGCTATAAACATAGGGATGCATGTATCTTTTGACTTATAGTCTTGTCTGGATATATGCCCAGGAGTGGGATTGTTGGATCATATGGTAACTCTATTTTTAGTTTTCTGAGGAACCACCATACTGTTCTCCGTAGTGGCTGCACCAGTTTACATTCTCACAAACAGTATAGGAGGGTTCCCTTTTCTCTACACCCTCTCCAGCATTTATTGTTTGTGGAGTTTTTGATGATGGCCATTCTGACTGGTGTGAGTTGGTACCTCACTGTAATTTTGATTTGCATTTCTCTAATAGCAATGTTGAGCATCTTTTCATGTGCCTCTTGGCCATCTGTATGTCTTCTTTGAAAAAAATGGCTGTTTAGGTCTTCTGCACATTTTTCTGTTGGGTTGTTTGGTTTTTTGTTGTTGAGTCTTGTGAACTGGAAAACAAAACTTTAACAGAAATCTCAACCAATCCAAGTTATGATGGTTATTTTGTCAACTTGACTAGGACATGCTGTCCCCAGATATTTGGTCAAATATTATCCCGGCTGTCTCTGTCAGGGCATTTTTGGATGCATGTATAACATTTAAACTGATAGCCTAAGTAAAGCAGATTGCACTCTCTTATGGGTGGGCTTCATCCAATCAGCTGAGGTTCTGCATAGAAAAACATGACTGGACCTCCCCTTGTAAGAGGGTATTCCTCCTCCCTGGCTGCCTTTGAGCTGGACATGGGCTTTTTCCTGCCTTCAGACTCAAGTGGTGTGAGCTGGTGCCTCCTTGTAGTCTTAGATTCCATATATAAGGAACGTCGTACGGTATTTGCTTCTTGAGCCTGCCAGCTTTGGGACTAGGTCTATATTATTGGCTCTCCCTGGTCTCCAGCTTACACACTGCAGATCTTGGGGACTGTCAGTCACCATAATTTTGTGAGCCAGTTCCTTAAAGAGGGTGGATGGATGGATCAATCATATTGACACTAAGAACCCTGACTAATAGACAATTAGAGCTAATAAAAATATATCTAGAAGTCACTGTAACTTGAACATATAATACGTTCAGTAATATGTAATAATATGTAACATAAGTCCAAACGTGTCTGTAGTCATGAAAATGTGTACAGGTAAATTTCATATATGTAAAAACACAACCTTATATTACCCCAAACATAGAGAGCCATGGAATAAAGGGAGGTGAAAGGGAAGATGCTCTAGATGAGATCATAGTTTATAATGCCTTCATAGAATATGCATTTAGTTATCTAGCTGACCATGTACCAACATATACAAGAATCTTTAAATTGCTGACAGTTTTATGGGAGATTTTAATTTGCTTTTTACTTACCTATATTTAAAAAATTCATTATAATTGTATAAATTCTCAAAATGTATTGAAACTAGAGGTAGAATTAATATCGCATGTCTTTGAATTATCCATCTGCTAAGCTAAGTGACTTTTTTACATAAAATCTGGAAGGGGCTACATTACACAAAGAAATCTAATTACTCAGCTAACAGTGATTTCCCCAAACTGTAATTTTTTCCTCAAAGCAAATTTTGGAAAACATTCAGCTGTAACTCTAGTAAATAGAATATTCAACACATAGGGTAACATAGCCTGTATGAGCTCAGTGTGTGTATATATCCTGTATGTGTCCTCCCAAAAGGCTGTCTAAGCTGTGAAGTTGGCTGTACTGTCAGGGAGGACTCACTTGTGGTCATCGTCACACCTCGGGGCTGGGACCCAGTGACAGCTCACACTTCCCGGGAGGAAGCCTGGAACAGAGTTTTAGTGTTGAAGGGATGCTTGGGGTTTAGTTTATGGTTGATTTGTTGTTCAGTGTTGTAGTTTATAGATCAATATATTTTACCATATTGCAGTAAGAAGATTTATTTGCATATTTCATAAAATGATGTATACCAGATGTTTGCTTTTAATGTGAGCGTAATTTGGAGATATGTGAATCATAAAAAAGTACCATAAAACCAGACTGCTGAGTTAGGTAACCGTGTTCATAGCTGAGTACCTGTCCAATCAGCATATTGACAAAAGCTTGTTGAAACCTTTGATTGTTTGCTTCTTTCTACTCAATTTTTAAAAAACGTTTCACAAAGCACCATTTTTAGATGGTTTGGATGACGTTCATAGTAGGAGATAAATGAATCTCAACGGAAGTATACTGGCCGCTCTGCCTTTGGACAACAGTGGTTTATTGCCTTCATTAAGTGGTTTATTGCAAATAAAGAATTCCATAGGTAGAATCACAAAGCTAATGCACAGTTACCATATCCTTAGTAGATGATGTCTTCCCTCTCTGAAACAGAATTGTCTGCCATAAGGTCCACAAAATAAATGAAGCTACATAATCAATCCTGCTTCACCCTTACATTAAAGTATGCAGGTCTTAGAGAATCTGAATATACAAGTGGTTTATTTTAGTTCACCATTTAATTTATTAATATTTGGTGTCTTCCTTATACTTCAGTTGCTATTTATGAGGCTTTGCTCCTTGATTAACGTAGAATAGAAATAATGTATTGCGACCTTTAGAAATTATAGAAAGAATCTCTGTGGGACCTTAGAGTTGAGACTGTCTGATTGTTTTACCATCAGGACCATCCAGTTCTTCGTCAACATATTTATCATTAGTTAATAGTTTATCTTGCTCTATAACAGTGATTTATTAAAAAGGTGTCTATTAAAGAAGCAATATTTATTTATACTTCTAAGTACTCTTCTACTGTCATGAATTTGACACTGTTTAAATATTGATTATCTCATCAAATGAGCATATATATTAATAGAAACCCACACTTTCTGGTATTGTTAATTTTGCATTTATTTTCTCATGTTTGTGACGTCATTTATCTATTTCATATATGGTATGAGTTGCTTATCAATTTTGTGAACTAAAAATATGCTTTGTTAATCTAAAGCTACCATTTTGCAACAATAAGAAATATGTCCTTATAGCTTTGGGAGTCATACATACAGACCAAGCAATATTTCCAAAATATTATATGAATAATAAATATTTCTAATTTACGCTCTTAGCTCTAGAGAACAGAGAATATAGTAGTTTGGTATGAAACTGAGATTCACTCTTTACCAATGGCTTTCACCAGTGATCCAACCAGCCATGAATTGTTCGACATCTTTATATTAATAATAAAGCCTATTGCGTTGTTTTCTAATAGAATATTATCCTTCATAAAAACAAGAAATTCCCTCATAATATCATTGCGAACCATGGTGAATCTTAGTACTGGCTGAGTGGGACTTGGTTGGAGTCTATGTTAGTCTTCTGCTTCCATGACAAAGATGGGCTCCCTGCATTTTGCCTGACACTTAAACTTCTCAATTCTATCTTCTTACGTCTTACACTTGGGACCCTCATCAGGAGACCACTCCATCACTTTAAGTAACCTAGGGTTACTCTGCAATTGGAACCACTCCCTGGTGGCTACTGCTAACGACAGAAAAAGCATAGTTCAGAGGCGAAGATGCAAGAGGCAAGCATAATAAAGCCTAAACAGATGATGACTGTAGATATTATATTGGATGTAAATGCAAATGAATCCAGCAACTAAGAATGTGCCATTAAAATGTCAGTCTAAGCTGCATCGCACTATTGAAATATACATTTTATAAAAGAGTGAATTACATCTGGCAGAGAAGGCATCAGCTAGTTTATGGTAAATTTCCTTGAATAAATATATGAGCTAAAGAGTAAACATAGAAGATACATTTTTATTTTAAAAATAGGTTGAAACTGTTTTTAAGGTGGGCATGCAATATCCAAGTTGATTTCTTGAGAAATCTAAAATTTAGGGAGGAAAAACAACTTAAAAAAATCCTAACTGCTTTTGCCGAAATCAAGACAACTTCCATTGTGAATGAACATTTTACATTATATTTTAAAAAAGTGGGATTATAGTGGGTTTGCTAATGAAATGTGTGAACATGATGTGTTAACTTTGTCTGGACACCTTCTGTGTGTAAGTTTTGGTGCTGACTAAGATAGCAAAAAAGTGTAGACTTACGTAAACTACATTAGTAAAAATACAAACTAACCTAAAATTAATGCCAACATACTAGAGAAGCCAAATATTCTGAGACATTACTGGAAGAAGTTCTTGTTGACTAGAAAGTTAGAGGTCAGAAAAACACCCATCAGGCAGAGAACATGATAAGCAAAGGATGAAATAATGGATTTTCATGAGGAAGCTTGCACGTGGTAACACAGGTACATGGCAAGCCAGGTTTCCAAAATTCATGTGTTACCTGGATGAAAAAACATGCATTAAAATGCTCACAGATTTTTTTTAAGTGTGCAAAATGGTGGGTGATGTATGTGGAAAAGAGTCCCTGTGTCAATTTTTCACTAAATTGTATTAGCAGATAATACAGTTTTAATCAGATGTCTCTAAATCCTGCATTACTATGGAGAACACATATGACAGGAAAGGTGACATTTATGCCTTAATAACCCTCATGCCTTCATGGAGGGGAGAGTCGAGTAAAAGTAATAGAAAATTTGAGATTGCAAAACAAAGATGAAGATACTTTAGGAAGGAGGTGGGGATATTTATCAGTAATAATTTAAAATTATTCCTTATTGGGGCTTCCCTGGTGGCGCAGTGGTTGAGAGTCCGCCTGCCGATGCAGGGGACACGGGTTCGTGCCCCGGTCCGGGAAGATCCCAGATGCCGCGGAGCGGCTGGGCCCGTGAGCCATGGCCGCTGAGCCTGCGCGTCCGGAGCCTGTGCTCCACAATGGGAGAGGCCACAACGGTGAGAGGCCCGTGTACCGCAGGAAAAAAAAAAAATTATTCCTTATTATCTTGTTACAAAATTTAGGGATGCAAAGGGAAAATTTTGTGCATGTAGAAGAAATGTGAACATTTTTGTTTTGGAAAGCAGCTAGAAAGAAAACAAATGGTCTACAGGAGAAATGACAAGTGTGGAACATAGCATGCCAGCAAACTCATTAGGTTAACAGATAAAAGATGCCTCACCAGCATCCGTATTTAAATAGTACAAAGAATATTTGCCGAGTAATGGCAGTTAGTCACAGGGATGGTTAATAAGAATGTAAAAAAAAAAAAAAAAAAAAAGTGCCTTAATAAGCTGCAGCTGAATTTCACAAAACTCCATGATTCCAGTGGGCAATGTTTTCTAGCTTGAAGGCACTGGCAAAAATAGCCATTAAATATCTCTTGCAAGGAAGCTAGTTAAGGCGGGGAGGGGGGGAGGTGTAGAAGCGTGAGAGCAGGTGTTTCTTTTTTTCTGAGTGATGTACATTACAGTTTGTCGAATTTGGCAGAACACCTGATTTTAACGCTTTATCTAAGACTAAACTTTAGACACATTGTTTTTTTTTTGTTTTTTTTTTTGTTTGTTTGTTTGTTTGTTTTTGCTGTACGCGGGCCTCTCACTATTGTGACCTCCCCCGTTGTAGAGTACAGGCTCCGGACGCGCAGGCTCAGCGGCCATGGCTCACGGGCCCAGCCGCTCCGCGGCATGTGGGATTTTCCCGCAACGGGGCACAAACCCGTGTCCCCTGCATCGGCAGGCAGACTCTCAACCACTGCGCCACCAGGGAAGCCCTAGACACATTGTTTTTAAACCATATTTTATCTGGGATGTATAAAGGAGGAGTATATAGTTCACATTTTTTTTTACATTTTTATAATAAATCAGAGGTGCAAAATTTTATCTTGTTTTATTGAAAATAATGTAGTCATGAATAAAATCTACTTTTTATAAAGCAGCGTGCTGTAATGAAAAATACGTTAAAATACTAGATTCTGCCTACGTGTCAGAACTTGGAGAAATCCATTCATCTTCCTGAGTCTTGCTGAATTCAATTATAGAAATGACATAATAGTACTCTCTTTTTGATTCTCAGGATAAAGCACATTGTGTTTATAGGTCCCCTTATACTTTCCAAGTTTTAAATTGTTAAGGGAAAACTGCCGAACATAGCATTTTTTCATTAAGGACATGGTAAGCCTTCATCATCAGGGCTAAACAAATTTTCACCAGTAGTTATTTGCAAACGGGGGAATGCCACTTATAGTTGGTGCCGTTTGACCAAGTGAACTTCTGCCTGGAGAAAAAATACCACAACAAGTACACCTCATCGGCAAGATTTCTTCGGGTTGGGAGTGTCTTTTGGTGACTCCAGGGATTCACTATTTTAAAACTATGCTGATTCTAAGAGCGTCTAGAAGCAATGACATCCAGTAGCAACAAGCAAATCTAGCAGCTGCATCTTGGCTTCTCAAACTGTTCTTCATTAGCAAGAGACCAGGCTGCTTGGAGCACGAGCTGATTCTGGGATTGAGCAGAGAATATACAACCTTCCTTGGAGCATCTGTAGTGCCAAAGAGAAAGTACTCCAAAAATCAAAAAAGCAAAGCAATAAAAAAAACCCACCACATTTAAATGGCTGAGTTAAAGGGACACAGGAGCCAATAGAAAGAGCTCCCAATGGACAGAGTTGGAACAGTGATTTGAGTAACAAAATTTTAAAAAATGAGTATTGGATTATAGCTAAAGTGTAAAATAAATATCCATGAATCTACACTGATATAAATATATTGTAAAAAATAATAATAATAAGCAGAAACTAGTAAATAGGGTCAGGAAACCAGCAGGGGGAGCCCTCACGCCCTGTGACATAGCCCAGCCCAACAGGAAGAAGAAAGACTCCTCTCTGGCTGCACACAGCAACTTCTCTCCACAGAGTATAGTGTGGAAAGGAGGGGAAAGAGTAAATTTACCGTGGAGAAATCTGATAAACTGGACTTCAGTGAGAGGATCAGTCAAACCAACAGTGACGTGATGTTGGGATTACGTAGCCTTGATATCAGTATAATGTAGTGAGAATGACACTTCAACTCGATAATCCCAGTATAATCATGAAAAAAATCAGAAAAATCTTAATTGAAAGGCATGCTAAAAATACTCAGTTGGTACTTCTTAAATATTTTGAGCTCATCAGAAGCTAGGAATGTCTGAGAAACTGTTAAAACCAAGAGGAACCTACAGAGACATGACAACTGAATATAATGTGATGCCCTGGATTGGATCCTGGGACAGAAAAAGGGCAGTAGGCAAAGCTCATGAAACCTGAGCAAAAGATTAACTTTAGTTAATGTTTTTTAAACGTTTGCTAGGATAGGCTGCAGCTGAATTTCAATTCCCCAGCACCAGTGAAAATAAAAAGTCACGAATAAAAATCTGGTCGTAATAGTATGAGAACCAGATGGAGAAAACCAATGGAAGGTGAAAGGTAGAGTCTTGATGAGTCAAAGGGACAATTAATGTTACTACTGAAGATACTCAGTATAACTGAGTCATTCTGCTGTACACCGGAAACTTACACAACATTGTAAATCAACTATGCTTCAATATAAAATAAAAAAATAAATATAAAAACTATTCAGTAGGATTTTTTGATGACTCAACAGTAGGGGCAGTGTTATATTAAAACGCCAAAAGATGATTTGTATTAAGTGGGGATCGACTTGATTGAGACTTTAAATTGTAAGAAAAAAACTTTTAAGCTGATTATTTTTTAAAAAGGATGAAAGGTATTCAAGCGCACATCTGGTGAGTCCCTGGTTAGGTCGATGGCTTTCGGTAGCTTTAGATGCTTTCTTTTTACTTAATCTTATTTGAAAGATTGAGAAACATGCTGCTGCTCTCCAACTCTTCCTGTTTTGTCAGTGCGTCAGGGGAAGGAAATCACACAGCCTGTATGTAAAGATGTTAAAGAGGCAGCGGCTGCTTAAACACATTATCCTGAGCGTGGGGAGAACCACAGCGACTCCAACTTATGAGATAGCATCAGAAAACCCACAAACACACCACACTCATGCATACAGGCATACAAATGTGCACATATACACACCCAGTTTACAAAGGACATGAGCCAGTTCTGCATTTATGTTAGACGAAAACATTTTTATACGCAGAACAGAAAATAAAGGTATTTAAAACACGCTGCCTTTGTTATATCTGTGCAGCAAATTTTCTCTCAAATGTTTTCCTTTTTTAAATCTTTTTCCAGCCCACGTTCGTAATGGGATTTTTACTTATAAGAATGAAAACTATCTGGCTAAAGTATTACAGCATGATCTGGCTAAGAAAGTGGTTACTAATATTTTTGTTGACTAGCCTAAAGCCTCAGGAAAAATGGGCTGAACTATTGATGAACACATAAAAGAGACTTTCTAAAGTACTTAAATCTATGAATCTCAAATACTCTTGAAAGTATAGGAAACATAGGGACTAGGATCTCAGTGGTAGCAGCAAATATATTTTTCTCTATAACTCTCATATTCTCTAAATAGAAATACTTATATCTGATGACATTCAGTGCGTCCTATAAACATCACCTTTATCATGTTTTCAGATCCCCAGCAGCTGATAAATGAAAAGAAATGAACAAACAAAAGATGTTCTAAATATAAGGAATTGGGTACTGCATATAGACTCACAAAAGAGGTATGAGCAGGGCTTCCCTGGTGGCGCAGTGGTTGAGAGTCTGCCTGCCAATGCAGGGGACACGGGTTCATGCCCCGGTCTGGGAGGATCCCACGTGCTGTGGAGCGGCTGGGCCCGTGAGCCATGGCTGCTGAGCCTGCGCGTCCGGAGCCTGTGCTCCGCAACGGGAGAGGCCACAACAGTGAGAGGCCCGCGTACCGCAAAAAAAAAAAAAAAAAGAGGTATGAGCAAAAATTAGCATTCTGTGTAAATAGGTGTGTTTCCCAAATGTTTCTGTAGGTGTATTGGAGGCCTTGATTTATATCACAGGGAAGACCTGAAAGGAGAAGGAATTGC
The DNA here is from genome assembly GCF_003676395.1 of Aethalodelphis obliquidens. Taxonomy (NCBI): domain Eukaryota; kingdom Metazoa; phylum Chordata; class Mammalia; order Artiodactyla; family Delphinidae; genus Aethalodelphis; species Aethalodelphis obliquidens. The sequence continues at coordinate 2,032,216 of NW_020838047.1, forward strand.
CTTTCCCCAAATTACCTTGTGCTGGGCATCCTACTTAGGTCCCAAGTCACCATTTCTGTGAGAATCAAGCTAAACAGTTTGCTTATACAATTTAGATACAAAATGTATAGTGCTAGGTCAGGAATCATTAATTTTTCATAAATTTCCCAAGGACTGTTCTTCAATTTGATCCCTTAGGTTTTCTTCCTTAATTGTGCTTCATAACTAGAGATAATCTTAAACCATTATAGCCTTCTAATAGTCTTTTCAAATACTTACGTATATTTTTATGTATGTATGATAGACATATGATATTTCTCTCTCTCTCTGACATTTTCATACTCGCTGCGGCTCTGTTGTTATACCACCGCCTGCCTTGAACACCAGCATTGCACAGTAGTTAAAGAAACACAGTCTTGACTGCTTGAATTCAAGCCTTGACTACACCACCTACCATCTGTGTGACCCTGGCCAAGCCATTTAAGCCCTGACTGTTGTCTCATTTGTAAAATGAAGGTAAGGATTGTGTAGGTGTCATAAGTGTGACAATGGTTGACAGAGAGCAAGAGTTACTGGGCTTCCCTGGTGGCGCAGTGGTTGAGAGTCCGCCTGCTGATGCAGAGGACACGGGTTCGTGCCCCGGTCCGGGAAGATCCCACATGCCGCGGAGCAGCTGGGCCCGTGAGCCATGGCCGCTGAGCCTGTGTGTCCGGAGCCTGTGCTCCGCAATGGCGGGAGAGGCCACAGCAGTGAGAGGCCTGCGTACCGCAAAAAAAAAAAAAAAAAAAGAGTTACTGGCAGATGATACATTTTCTTTTATGGTAATTAAATAATTCAAGAAATTGCCTGTTCACAGACAGCTGAATAAAGCAGAGGACATCAAAGAGCATGTCCCATTGAGAGGACCAGGTTCCCTGGCTCTCATGGCACAAAGGCAGTAGCGGCTTCTGTGATAAAGCCTGACGTGGTCTGGATCATGTTAGATGTTTCAGACATCTCACTCTTGTTCTCCAGGAAGATTTGCATAGTCCTGGCCACTCTTAATTGCTTTATTTACTGGACTTGTGCCTGTCTTCTCACCATTTGCACGTAACTGGTATAAAACATCAGTGCTGTCCTTATACTTTTTAAAAATTTTTATTTTATATTGGAATATAGTTGATTAACAATGTTGTGTTAGTTTCAGGTGTACAGCAAAGTGATTCAGTGATACATGTGTCTGTTCTTTTGAAAAGAATTCAAATCTTTTTCCCATTTAGCTTACTACAGAATATTGAGTACAGTTCCCTGTGCTGTACAGTAGGTCCTTGTTGGTTATCTGTTTTATATATAGCAGTGTGTGTATGTCAGTCCCAAACTCCCAATCTATCCCTCCCTCCACACCCTTGTCCCCTGGTAAGTCTGTGAGTCTGTTTCTGTTTTGTAAATAAGTTTATTTGTATCTTTTTTTTTAGATTCCATGTATAAGTGATAACATATGTTTTTGTCTGGCTTACTTCACTTACTGTGATACTCTCCATGTCCATCCATGTTGGTGCAAATGGCATTATCTCATTCTTTTTTATGGTTGAGTAACATTCCATTGTATATATGTACCACATCTTCTTTATCCATTCATCTGTTGATGGACATTTAGATCGCTTCCATTGTAAATAGTGCTGCAGTGAACATTAGGGTGCATGTATCTTTTCAGATTATTGTTTTCTCCAGATACATGCCCAGCAGTGGGATTGCTGGATCATATGGTAACTCTATTTTTAGTTTTTTAAGGAACCTCCATACTGTTCTCCATAGTGGCTTCACCAATTTACATTCCCACCAACAGTGTAAGAGGGTTCCCTTTTCTCTACACCCTCTCCTGCATTTGTTATTTGTACACTTTTTACTGATGGCCATTCTGACCAGTGTGAGGTGGTACATCACTTCAGTTTTCATTTGCATTTCTCTAATAATTAGCGATATCGAGCATCTTCCCTGTGCCTGTTGGCCATCTGCATGTTTTCTTGGGAGGAATGTCTATTTAGGTCTTCTGCCATTTTTGGATTGGGTTGTTTGTTTTTTTGATATTGAGCCACATGAGCTGTTTGTAAATTTTGGAGAGTAATCTCTTGTCGGTCACATTGTTTGCAAGTATTTTCTCCTATTCTGTGGGTTGTCTTTTTGTCTATGGTTTCCTGTGCTGTGTAAAAGCGTTTGAGTTTAATTAGGTCCCATTTGTTTATTTTTGTTTTTATTTCCATTTCTCTAGAAGACAGTTTGAAAGAGATCTTGCTGTGATTTATGTCAAAGAGTGTTCTGTCTATGTTTTCCTCTAAGAGTTTTATAGTATCTGGTCTTAACGCTTAGCTCTTTAATCCATTTTGAGTTTATTTTTGTGTATGGTGTTAAAGAATGTTCCAATTTCATTCTTTTCCATGTAGCTGTCCAGTTTTTTGAGCACCACTTATTGAAGACACTGTCTTTCCTCTAGTGTATAGTCTTGCCACCTTTGTCATAGATTAATTGACCATAGGTCCTAGGGTTTATTTCTGGGCTTTCTATCCTGTTCTGTTGATCTTTATTTCTGTTTTTGTGTCAGCACCATACTGTTTTGATGACTGTAGTATAGTCTGAAGTCAGGGAGCCTGATTAATCCAGCTCTGTTTTTCCTTCTCAGTATTGCTTTGTCTATTTGGGATCTTTTGTGACCCACTAAATTTTGAAAATTCTTTGTTCCAGTTCTGTGAAAAATGCCATTGGTAATTTGGTAGGGACTGCATTGAATCTGTAGATTGCCTTGATTAGTATAGTCATTTTGATGGTATTGCTTCTTCCAATCCAAGAACATGGCATATCTTTCCATCTGTTTGTGTCATCTTTGATTTCTTTCATCGGGGTCTTATAGTTTTCAGAGTACAGGTCTTTTTCTCCTTAGGTGGGTTTATTCCTAGGTATTTTATTCTTTTTGATGCGATGGTTAATGGCATTGTGTCTTTAATTTCTCTTTCTGCTCTTTCATTGTTAGTGTATAGAAGTGCAACAGATTTCTGTGTATTAATTTCGTATCCTGCAACTTTACCAAATTCATTGATGAGCTCTAGTAGTTTTTTGGTAGTGTCTTTAGGATTTTCTATAAATAGTATCATGTCACCTGAAAACAGTGACAGTTGTACTTCTTCTTTTCCAATTCCTTTTATTTCTTTTTCTTCTCTGGTTTCCATGGCTGGGACTTCCAAAGCTGTGTTGAATAAAATTGGCAAGAGTGGACATCCTTGTCTTGTTCCTGATCTTAGAGGAAATGCTTTCACCTTTTCAGCGTTGAGAATGATGTTGGCTGTAGGTTTATTGTATATGGCCTTTATTATGTTGAGGTATGTTCCCTATGTGCCCACTTTGGAGAGTTTTTTTGTTGTTGTTTGTTTTTATCATAAATGGGTGTTGAATTTTGTCAGAAGCTTTTTCTGCATCTATTGTGATGATCATATGTTTTTATTCTTCAATCTGTTGATGTGGTGTATCACACTGATTGACTTGTGGATACTGAAAAATCCTTGCATCACTGGGATAAATTCCACTTGATCATGGTGTGATCCTTTAATTGTATTGTTGGATTCAGATTGCTACTGTTTTGTTGAGGATTTTTGTGTCTATGTTCATCAGTGATCTTGGCCTGTTATTTTCTTTTATTGTGGTATCTTTGTCTGGTTTTGGTATCAGGATGATGGTGGCCTCATAGCATGAGTTTGGAAGTGTTCCTTCCTCTGCAATTTTTTGGAATAGTTTCAGAAGGAAGGTGTTAAATCCCCTCTAAATATTTCATAGAATTTGCCTGTGAAGCCATCTGGTCCTGGACTTTTGTTTGTTAGGAGTTTTTAAATCATGTTTTCAATTTCAGTACTAGAGATTGGTCTGTTCCTATTTTCTATTTCTTCTGGTTTAGTCTTGGAAGGTTGTACTTTCCTAAAAATTTGTCCATTTCTTCCAGGTTGTCCATTTTATTGGCATGGAGTTGCTTGTAGTAGTCTCTTAGGATCCTTTGTATTTTTAGAGCCTGAATGTAACAAAGCTCTTTGATTCTGGGGTTCTGGGCCGTGGTTGGACTTGGTCTGAGCTCTGACTAGTAACCAGGCACTTATAGAGTCAACATGAATGAGGCCCTGGCATTTATAGACAGTCAGTAAGTTTTAGCTGTTGATACTATAATTAAAACAATGATTATTATTATCTTTCTTTCAAATCAAACGCCATCAGAGATTTTGGTCTTTTGTTCCGAGATTCTAATCCGTTTTTAAAATGGTTTCCACAGTCAGAGATTTTTAAAGCAAATTACTAAACTTCAATTAAACATTCATGTCTCAATCGAAGTAGAAATACTTGTCACTTATTGAGGGATTTCTGTATAGGAAGCAGTTTAGTTGGGAGCCTAAATATTCACCTTTGTCATCAGAACTGTATTTGGAGGTGGGTACTGTGTTAGTTCGCTGGGGCTGCCATAACAAAGCACCACAGACTGGTGGCTTAAACAACAGAAATTTATTTTCTCAGGGGTCTGGAGGCTGGAAGTCCAAAGTTCAAGGTGTTGGCAGGTTTGGTTTCTTCTGTAGACTCTCCCTGGCTTTAGAGGACCGTCTTCTTTCTCCCTGTGTCTTTACATGGTTTTCCTCTGTGTGTGTCTGTGTCCTAATCTCTTCATAAGAACACTAGTTGCTTAGATGAAGGCCCACCCACATGACCACATTTTACTTTAATCACCTCTTTAAAGGCCTTCCCTGCAAATACAGTGCCATTCTGAGGTGGGACTTCAACGTATGGATTTGGGGAGGACACAGCTTAGCCTCTAATAGGTGCTGTAATTTCCATTTGATGAATGAGAACATTACTCACAGAGACGGTATCATTTCTCAGAATCACTTGGCAAATGAACTGAAGAACCGGCATTCAAATCTGGTGCCTCTGTTTTCGAAGCTTAAGTGCTTTCTTACGATCTCTACGCCAAAGCATCTAGATGGTGCTTCATCCTGTGGGGATATTTAAGTCCTGGGCCTCAGGTACCGTGACACCTCATCTCACTTAAATGTAGCAGCCGGTACTGCTAGCTGTTCAGCAAGCTGCTTGCATCTCCTGAGCACAGGCTAGTCTACATGAGGTGTGGTCCTCTGATTGAGTTCTGGTTAGTGGAATGTGGATGAAAGGGCTATTACACATTATACTCTATGGAAGTAAGAGACGAACCACTGTATTACACCAGTGAAATATCAGGATTTATCTATGGCAGTCCACAGATTTAGCTTCACTAAGATAAGTGGGTGTCATAGATTATCTCAGTAGATTCGGAACCCCACAAATCACAAGAAATGTCAGCTAGGATCTAGTAGAAAACTAAGAACTAGTGAGAAAATTGGTTTCCTGTTGCATTCAGCAGAGGTGCTAGGGACTTGGGAATTCCTGTGCTTTGTAATATCTTACTTTGCTCTTTGGGTTTGGAAATAGAAACATAAGCATGGCCACTGAGGGATAAATAAAACTCTTGCTTTTGTCTGAGTAATTCAGTACCAACCTGGCTGGGAGTGAGTTAGGAGCCTCCAGATGCCATGCTGACCATGTGCTTAAAAGCAGGATTCTTCACTAGGTAGATTTCCCGGGTTTATAGAACTATATCCCCAAATTTGTAAACAAAATCAAAACCTCAATGTGCCTGAAATCTTTAAATATGTAGTTGTTCTTTATCATTTACAAGGCTTCTGTTGCCTTATTTTTAATCTCAAGTCTATTTTTCATTTTGTTTTGTTCTGTTGTATATATTATCCCTTGAAAGATATAATGTATGCATTGGAAGTCACAACAATCAGGAAATAAATATATAAAATTATTTTTACTCTTACATTGAGATACAAAATATTGTAACATCAAGGGAAAACGTAGATGACTAGAGAGATGAAAGTTTGTGTAGAGATGGCAGTGAAGGAATCTGCATCTCTTTTTTGACTCCAAGAAGGAGAAAAGTACGGAACTCGGGTGAAAAGGTATAAGAAAGGTCTTATCTACAATTTTCAGGTATAGTAGGATTTTTCTCTTAATGGAACAAAGCCTAATATACGCAACACATACATTTATTTTCTTAGCAATAAATATCAGCTTAGCATTTTATTTTCTCACACAGATTTTGTATTAAAATCCAACTAATTATTCCTTTTGTAGAATTAATAATATAATACAAATCTATTAAATGCAATTATATTTATTAATTAATTTGTAATTATTACTCCTTAGTGTCTCTTTTTCCATGTAGGAGTTAGATTAACCAAATATTTTCTGGTTTAAAGTATAACTTGATGAAGAAAAATTTTCAGAAGTTTCTAATATCAACTTGGTGTCATGTTCTATTTTAGCTATTAAAAATGGACAGTTTTTAGTTTTGGTTTTGTCTAACATATCTTTAAAATGACACAAAAGGATCAAACTATTCTCAAGTAACTAAACTGGGTCCCAAAACATAGCAGCAGTTTTACAGGAGAATAAAAATATTTAGTACTTCAACAAGGTAAGTACATGATATGTGGCATAAAGTCAAAGTTTACCAGGCATGGACAAACACAATAAATATCACCCAAAATTATGAGAAGAGTCGATCAGGCAAAACCAACACAGAACTGAAATATATGTCAGAATTATCTGACAGTTATATTAAAACTGTTGTTATCACTGTACTTCATAGGTTCAAAAAGTTAAGTAGAGACGTTGAATATGTCAAAATTCCAAGTTGAACTTCTGGAGATGAAACCTATAATGTATTTGTTACATGAAAAGTACACTGGGTGGAATTAGATGTCGGTAGATTAGATATTGCAAAAGAACACATTAGTGAAGTTGAAGCAAGGAAGTCTATCCAAAATGAAACACAGATGAAGATAAAGACTTCTGAAAATTTGAAAGGGCATTGGTGAACTGTGGGGTAATTGAAGTCTCTCTTGGGGAGAAGCAAAGCACAAGAAACATTTGAAGAAATATTGGTCCTTTTCTATTTTTCAAATTAGATACAAACTATGAACCTAGAGACCCAAGAATCTCAAAAAATGTCAAACACACACAAAAATAAAGACAACTGCAGCAAGGAATATCATCATAAAGTTGCTCAGAAATAGTAATAAAGAGAAAAACTTAAAAGCAGCAAGAGAAAAAAGACACAACTGATACATGGAAAGGAAGATGAGGATGTCAGCAGAGATTGCTCCAAAAATAATTGAAATGAGAGGACAATGGAGTAAAATCTTTAAAACACAACATACAAACAAACCAGAAACACAATGTAGAATTTATATATGTGGAATAAATACCTTTTATAAACAAAGGTAATTTTCAATACTTTGGACATATAGAAATTGAAATAGTTCATAATGAGCAGGCCTACAGTATGTGGAATATTGAAATGTTGAAAGAAAAATGATACCAAATAGAAATGTGAATCTAAAAAAAAATAGTAAAGACTGAATGTGGATTTTTTCTTATTATATAAATTTCTGCAAGAGATATCTGACCATTGACAATACATTAATAATAAACTGTGGAATTTGTGACATGCATAAGTCAAAGGTATGACAACCAGAGCATAAAACTGGAGGTAAAAATATTGGGTGTATTATTGTAAAGCACTTATCTCCGTGAAGTGCTATCAGGTCACTTTAAGGAAGACTGCTAAGGTAAAGACATAGACTACAAACCCAACAACAACACATAAAACATAAACAAGCAAACAAATAAAGGCTAATAGACCAATACTGAGGATAAAAAGGAACAGTAAGAAATTCTTAATCCAAAAAGAGTCAGAAACAAAGACAAAAGGAACAAAATACTGTTGGAAGACATAGAAAACATGATCTCAACACCCCTATTTAAAGGTAGAGGTAGATTGGACAAAAAGCAAGAACTAAGTCTCACAATCTAAATCTTAAGATAACAAGAACTTGAAAAGATGATCAAACTCATTAGTCATTATGGAAATACAATTTAAAACCTCAATAAGATTCTGCTACACACTTATTTGGATGTCTAAAATTTAAAAAGTTGGCTGTATCATGTGTTGGTAACAATGTGGAGGAAGAGGAAAACGCACTGGTGGATGTTTGAAATGGTACAAATACTTAGAGAAACTGCTTGACTTTCTCTTTAAAAGTTAAATATACCCCCCAGCAGGTACCTGAACCACTCCACTCCTCAACATTTACCCAAGAGAAATGAAAACTATGCCAGTAGAAAGACATGTATGTGAATAAACATAATTGCCTTATTTATAATAGTTAAAATCCAGAAACAACCCAGACATCCACTAACAGAGGAAGGGATAATTCAGTTGCAGTACATTCATACTAAGAAATATTACTCAGCAATAAAAAGATATCAACTAATATTTTGTTGAGAATTTTTGCATCTCAGTTAATGAAAGGTATTGATCTGTAGTTTTTTTTTTCTCTCTACTCTTTGTCTGATTTTGGTACTAAGGTAATATTAGCTTCATAAAAAAGATTTAGGTAGTATTCCAGCCTCTTCCATTTCCAAGACAGTATGTGAAATTGGTGTTGATTATTCTTTTAAGTATTTGGCAGAATTCTTCAGTCAAACCATCAGGGCTTGGAGATTTCTTTTGTGGGAACTTTTCAATTATAAATCTAATTTCTTTGATGGTTTTAGAAATATTCAGATAACGTATTTTATCTTGGTTGAGTTTGGTGACTGGTAGTTTGTGGGTTTTGAAGAATTGATCCATTTCTTATAACTTTTCAAATATATCAGGTTCATAACCATTGCCCAAAGAGAAGTTCAACATCTTTAGCCCTTAAGGAAATGCAAATTAAAACCAGAATGAAATACCACTATCAGAACGGCCAAAATGGAAAATACCTATAGTACTAAATGATGGTGAAGATACAGGAAACCTGGATCACCTGGTATAGCCACGAAATAAAAGTAGTTTTTACAAAAAGGGGAAAGTTTTACAAAAAGGGGTATTCTAGGTAGAGGCAACTACATGTATAAGGACCTAAAATGAGAAAGAGACCAGTATATTTGAGACAAAGAGAAAAATTAGGAAAGACTGATATAGAAAAAAACAAGTCTGATTTAAATTTAAGAAAAAAAAATGTCATGAAGAACCTAGGGGTAAGACAGGAATAAAGACACAGACCTACTAGAGAATGGACTTGAGGATATGGGGAGGGGGAAGGGTAAGCTGTGACAAAGTGGGAGAGAGGCATGGACATATATACACTAGCAAATGTAAAATAGATAGCTAGTGGGAAGCAGCCGCATAGCACAGGGAGATCAGCTCAGTGCTTTGTGACCACCTAGAGGGGTGGGATAAGGAGGGTGGGAGGGAGGGAGATGCAAGAGGGAAGAGATATGGGAACATATGTATATGTATAGCTGATTCACTTTGTTATAAAGCAGAAACTAACACACCATTGTAAAGCAATTATACTCCAATAAAGATGTAAAAGAAAAAAGTCTGAGATGATGCTATAATAATAATCTTAAATCATGCATAGCCAAGCACTATGGGGGGCTTTAAGAATAGGGAGTGGGCTTCCCTGGTGGCGCAGTGGTTGAGAGTCCGCCTGCCGATGCAGGGGACATGGGTTCGTGCCCCGGTCCGGGAGGATCCCACATGCCGCAGAGCGGCTGGGCCCGTGAGCCATGGCCGCTGAGCCTGCGCATCCGGAGCCTGTGCTCCGCAACGGGAGAGGCCACAACAGTGAGAGGCCCGTGTACCGCAAAAAAATAATAATAATAATAATAATAATAGGGAGTGATAGAAGGCTTTCAATCAGGAAAATTTTAACCATAGATTTGGATATTATTATATATTATTTATGTGGCATATATTATTGTAAATGATGTGTATTGCATATATCATGTACGTTATTGTATAAATAGATTATCGAGTATATAGATTATATATTACTCAGTAATATTTTGACAATTATGTTAAAAAAATAAAAGATTCATGGCACTTCCCTGGCGGTCCTGTGGTTAAGACTCCGTGCTCCCAATGCAGGTGGTACGGGTTTGATCCCTGGTCGGGGAACTAAGGTCCCACATGCTGTGTGTTGCAGTCCAAAAAAACACTCATAAGTGACCAAGAGAGGATACAAAGGTAACAGTTATGAGCATTTGAAGTCATCCAAGTGAAAAATGATGGTATCTAAGCCTAGGATGATGGTAGTTTGGAAAGAAAATCAGTTTAGAGATGATGAGTGTATTGGATGAGTACAATTTCATCATTGCATTAGTAGAGATGGGGGGAAAGGTAGGAGTTAAGGAGGATCCCTGTGGATTGAAGAGACTGGGGCAGAGGGGAAAGAACAGGTGTCTGAATAGGGTATGGGGTTTAGGGTGACAGTGAGGTCAGTCTGGGACACATGAGCTCACGCTGCCACTTTTAATTCAAGTGAAGACGCCAACTTGGTAATTGGACATGCAGGTCTGGACTTGAGAAACTGTTTCGGGAAAAGGAAAGTCAAGATGAGTGACTGGCTAGAAGTAAGAGGATGTGCTATTATTTAACCGTCTTTAATTGAAGAACACTCCAGTTGTTTTCATTTGGGGCTATTTTAAAAAGTGGTACATCGATTAGCTTTTACAGACATTATTTTGCAGGTGCACAGCTATATCTGCGGACTAGATTGCCAGAGGCGGGGTTGCTGAGCAAATGTATAAATGCTTTTGTAATTTTGTTAGATCTTCCAAGAGTGCCCTCCATGTGGACTTGTGCCATTTTGAACCCTCACCAGCAGTGTGTGAGAAAGACTGCTTCCCCATAGGCTCATGAAGTAAGGACTTTATCACATTTTTGGGTGTCTCCCAATATCCTGGATGAAACATGGCATTTTAGTGTAGTTGCATTTTTCGTTTACCTTTTCCTGAGTTAGGTTAAGCGTCTTTCCATATGTTATAAATCTTGTGTGAAATGTTTGTTCATGACCTTCGCCCATTTTTCTGCTGGATTGTCGCCAGACCTAAAATGTGAGAGCTGTGATGGGCAGAGGCTGGGAGAGTTTTAAAGTACGTGTTAGAGAGCTTAGATCGTGTTCAAGAGATGGTTGGTAGGAGTCTAAAATTTAAAGGTGATTCTGATGAGGCTTCGGGTGAAAGTGAGGGGCCTGGAAACCAGAGGGAAGGTGATCCTTGTGATAAAGTGGCAAAGAACTTGCCCAAATTGTGTTCTAGTTTTTCTGCGAGTGATGAACCTAGATATTTAGCAGAAGTGATTACACAGTGTGTAATACTGTGGACCAAGGAACCATTTAATTTCTGATAACTTAAAGCAAGAAAAAATTCAGCAAGCTGTTCTACTCGTCCTAAACATTTTCAAGATATTTGGCACATGGCAAAGGTGAAATCTTAGGTACTGATTCTTTCTGGCCAGTGTTTCAGAACTAACAGTACAACCTTCCTTTTCTGTACATGCTGGGAATAGTTTGGGACACGAGGTGACTGATAACACAGAAGACGACCCTTCCTCGGTCCGTGTGCATCCGCGCTCTGGGTTATGGGTTTCTAACTCAGTGCTGTTGGTGTTACTCTTTGAGTGCACGGTGCATTGCTGTGGTTTTTATGCAGGAGATAAAGAAGCCCATGAAGTCCGGGGGCACAGGGCTGCCACCAGTTATGGACCCACGGCCAGCTGTCCACTGGGGAGACTAAACTCAATGCCAGCCCTCGTCATTCTACGTCTGGGAAAGAGAATAATAAATAACATCAAGTCCACTTCTTGGTGTAGTTTTAGTTCTACATCGAAATAACTCCAGTGATCACTGAAGCAGTTTTTAATACCACACCCTGGACATTTGTACAGAATTTCACATATCACCCTTACCCGCCATTCATCCTGTGTTGTCTCGTCAACTCACCATCAAAGGCTTGGGAAGACAACTGTTAGAGCATTTCACATTTGCCTACCTCTCTGTCTTTCAGTTAAAGTTGTAAACAGTGCTGTTTCTAAGCCCTGAGAGCAGCATGCAGGACATAGAATATGTTTAACTCGTCCATTTCAGTGACTGCCTGCAGAAGATTCATAGACATAATTTGAATCTGTGTGTAGGTGTGTGAACATGTGATGTGGTGGACGAGAGACCAGGAGAAGAAAGAGTATCCAGGCTTCTTAGCTTCCCCTCTGCCTGGCTATCTCCACCCCTCCAGGACTATTTTTAAAGTACCACAAAGGAGAGCATACACGAGATGGTTACAGTCTCATTCTTCCTTAGATAAATGCACAGGTATCATTTTATGGGTTAACATGAGACTTCTCAAGTCTGGTGACCCGGGTGGAGAATTGGGGAACAGTTTTCTTCAGCTTCAGCCCCTCCTCTGATTGTTGCCGCTTAGAATGCTTTGCTGGGTCATGCTTCTCAGACTGAACGTTCTGTGTTAGATTTCCTAAGGTGTTTGCTTTTGGCATTTTCCCTTCCCTATATGTATTATCTAAATGGTCATTTATTTATGGCTTGAAATACCATCTCTATGCAAACGGCTCCCCAGTCCATATACTCAACCTCGATCTCTCTTCCAAGCTCTATTTTGGATACACAGATCTGCCTGCCCACTTGACACTCAACTTGGGTGTCTCCTAGGAGAGCACATTAAACACGTCTGGTTCTCAAACCTTGATGACTGCCTGCAGACTTTCACCAATCTTCACACTGTCCATCTAAGTAGTTTTCACGGCCACTCAGTCCATAGCCCACGATGGAGACTTAGATGAGCTCTGACATCACTTGAGCATTTCCCACGCACGCTCGCTACGTCATGGTACACTGCTGGATTTCTGAAAAGATCACTAATCGGCCGCCTTTCTCATTTCCACTGTTAACCAAGATCACCTCACCTCTACAGGTTGTTACTCCTGTACCTTCCTCACTGGTCCTTCTGGCTCTATTTCTGCTCCCTTCCAGTCTATCAGCACCACAACAACCAGATTCATCTTCTGAGATGAAACTTTGTTACACTGTGTCCCTGAAGTGGTACCTGCAGCGCACAGAGCAGTCTGCTCCCCGGCTGATGGTCCAGCCTCACCCCATGTCTCCTTTCCCTCCATCGTAGCCTTCAGTCTGTTAATCAACTGGTGCCCCTTCTCCTGCTGGAGATCCTCACCTGAAGATCACACGTCCTCATCCCTCTCAAGGTAGATATGGTCACATGACCTGCTCTGGACTATGACATGAGATCATGAGTGATACTTGTGACTTTCAGGCAACAGTCCTTGAAGACAGCATGGACTTTATCATTATTGCATCACTAATGATCTCGCTGATGGGGGACGCATGCAGGTAGGGAGTGTGAGAAATAAGTATTCACCGTTACATAGAGATCCAGGGCTTGCTCGCTCGTCTCTCTAGTGTGGCCAATCCTCCATTCAAAGGACACACCAAACCCCTTTCTCTATCTGGACAATCACATGTTTTCCCTCTGACAGTAATGCACTCCCCATATCCATCCTGATCATGCAACTTCACCTCATTAACTCTATCTTTCTTCCCAGTATCAGCGTAAGTGAGAGCTTCCTTAATGCAGTGGGTTGTGTGCTCTCATAATTACCGATTTTTAAGCACTTATAATAATTCCAAGTGTACGGTTGCTTATGAAACTATTTTTAATTATATATTTATTTTAAACATATCTAGACTGTGAGCTCCATGAGAAAATGCCCAAGCCTGTCTTATTCACAGGATGAATAAATGAATACAATTCCTTTGATATTATCTCCAGTGAAAAACAATTAGAATTTAATCAGACCTGAATTTAATTTGGGCTCTGCTATTCAATAGAATATAGCATTTGAAAATGTACTACATTTCTTTGTCTTTCAGTTTCCTCAACTGTAAATGGGGTAGCATTTATCTCTGAAATCTGTTGAGATAACTAAATAAGTTAAAAGCCCACCATGATGTTTGGGATGAAATAGATGCACAAGAGTGATTTTCCCTTTTCTTTCCAGTGAATATGCCAGCTTCCATTGTATCAGAACTGTTCAGATGGTCAGTGGTCCCCAGGGGAAGGGAGTGCTGTTTTTTTGTTGCAGGTAATATTTCAGAAATCTTACTAATTCTCTCAGTTTCACTGATTATCTATTTTATTTCTATCAAACGATTTTCATCCAGTGATAACATTTTAGATCATACGTGATTTGCTGACAACATTTCAGATCTCAGCATGTGCTTCCATATGTGACTTGTTGGAATAAATAGTTTCAAATTGATAAGCTGTGTCTGTGTGGCACTGTTAAGTGTCTTACTAGATAGGCCGGCTGTAGGTCACCCTGGGGGAGGTTTTGCTTCAAGCAGTTTGATGCCTTTTAAGGAAGCTTGTCCAACCCTAGGCTGATAGCCACGTTCTGTGCATTCTCTCTGGCTTAGTGTTGGCTTTGGACAATTTAATTTTGTGATCATGCTTTGACTATCAACCATGGATACAGCATTGTGCAAGTGATGATTATTTTCTGCTATTGGGATTGCAGGAAGGGATTTGGAATAACTGGTAGTTGAATAAGTTACTTAAGTAAGAGAATGATGTGGAGAGTGACCTTGCCTGAATTTTAGACAGGTTTCTGGGAGCCCTCTTTTCTATCAGGCCTCATTCTTGGGCCTTGTCTTCAAGTCTGTGTGACCCAGTTCTAGCAAGAATCTTTCTGTCTTAGTCCATTCAGGATGCTATAAGAAAGTGCCCTTGACTGGGTAGCTATTAAACAACAGAAAATTATATCTCACAGTTCTAGAGGCAGGGAGGTACAAGATCAAGGTGCTGGTAGATTTGGTGTCTTGTGAGAACCCCTCCTGGTTCACAGATGTCATTCTCACTACATCCTCATACAGTGGAATAATGGAGGGCCCTTACAGGGTCTCTTGTAAGAGGGCACTAATCCATCCCTGAGGGCACCATCCTCATGGCCTAATCACCTTCTGAAGACCCTACCTCCTAAGACCATCACACTGGGGATTAGGTTTCAACATAAGAATTTGGGGAACACAAATATTAGTGCCCGGCACCTGCAAAGTCAGTACAGCAGGAATCTCCCGATGCTTGATGTTTCCTCTAGGGTGGTTGTCCATCAACAGATCCCCTCCCTCTCCTTGGCTATAAATTTCCACTGTCCTTGCTGTATTTGGAATTGATCTCAGTCCTACACCGAAGTCTCTCTTCTCTCATTGCAATAGTTTCTGAATAAAATCTATCTTTATTGTTTTAACTAGTGTCTGGCTCTTGTTCTCTTTGACAGTAGCATTAGAAGGTAAACTAAGAACCATACGTTTTCTAAAGAGAAAGAAAGAGAATCCAACCTGTTGAAGAGATATTAGGAAGTAATTAATGAAACATTCCTTGAAAGATGGTTAAAATAACAAAGACTTTGAAAAGATCGTGGTCTTTGGATTCAGAAAAGAACTTAGCAGATGCAAAACCTTAGACTAATCACTCACTTTTTTGGAACCTTATTTTCTCATTTGCAGATAGAGGCCGCTCTGACTGTTGTGTACATTTGTGTGAAATTTAAATTATATAATGTCTATTCTGGCGCCTAGTGATACTATTATTTACTGGTGCTTTAGGGGTGCAGTGTTCTTCTTTTTTCTTAGTCAAAACTAACTAAGGCAAATTAGGCAGAGGTGGAGATATCAGTTTTTTTACCGACAAACTCTTGACTGAGTGTGGTGGTAGCTTAATGACACAGAGTCAGTGAGTTTCCCCATAGGGAACCCCAGGATTGGACAGATGTGCACGGTCATCACTGTGATGGTCCTGGAAGTGGGGATGATGTTTGTGTTGCGTGTCACACAGTCCTGGAAGCAGTGTCATCACAGAGTGCCAGGAAGGAATGGGCTGAACCCTGTGCTCTGAGTCTTCCCCAAATGCTCTGTCCAGGGAGTTACTGCCTCTGGGTGGGGAGGGGTGGGGGGAGATGGTGGAGGACCCGACAGAGACCCACACAGAAGAGGAAATAAATATCACAGCGATGACAAAGCCTTTCACTTAGGAGTTGCCATCCTGTTACACTTTTTTGGGGGGATGCTTTTCTTCTTGAATAGTGTGAGGGTGTTGCCAGAGATATCAAGAAAAATTAATTTGCCTCTATTATATTTTTTAGATTATTAAATAAGACATTAATTCTAGAATATTTTGAAATGACAGAAAATTCCAAATAAAATTCTAGCTTAGTATTACTGCACAGAGATAACCATGGTAAAATTGTAATTGTATGTATATATTTTTTTATTTATCAATATTATCTATTTTGTTTACATTTATATATGACATGAAGTTGAAAGCACTTAGTTTTTCCCAATTATTCTGAAATGTTTCTCTTTAGTTCTCTTTAACTAAAATATGGTATATTGATATATTCTTTACTGTAGATTTCTACCTTGTCTTTGATTTAAACCTAAAAAACGGGTTTAAATCAAGATCCTTCTAATTAAATCAATCCATTGTTAGATTATAGGTTTATGTTTGGCAGTTTTTCTTCCACTCAAACTAGTTATGTTTATAATTTTTAAAAATATTAATGTATGTACAAACATTTTTCTGATTACGTTGCAAAGGGCAATAACTATAATATTTGTTTCATAGAAATGTAACAATAAGGATTATTATAACTATTTTTTTTCTTTTTCCTTTTTTTTTAACATCTGTATTGGAGTATAATTGCTTTACAAAGGTGTGTTAGTTTCTGCTTTATAACAAAGTGAATCAGTTATACATATACATACGTTCCCATGTCTCTTCCCTCTTGCATGTCCCTCCCTCCCACCCTCCCTATCCCACCCATCTAGGTGGTCACAAAGCACCGAGCTGATCTCCCTGTGCTATGCTGCTGCTTCCCACTAGCTATCTATTTTACATTTGGTAGTGTATATATGTCCATGCCACTCTCTCACTTTGTCCCAGCTTACCCTTCCCCCTGCCCATATCCTCAAGTCCATTCTCTAGTAGGTCTGTGTCTTTATTCCTGTCTTGCCCCTAGGTTCTTCTGATCTTTTTTTTTTTAGATTCCATATATATGTGTTAGCATATGGTATTTGTTTTTCTCTTTCTGACTTACTTCACTCTATGACAGTCTATGACAGTCTCTAGATCCGTCCACCTCACTACAAATAACTCAGTTTCGTTCCTTTTTATGGCTGAGTAATATTCCATTGTATATATGCGCCACATCTTCTTTAACCGTTCATCTGTTGATGGACACTTAGGTTGCTTCCATGTCCTGGCTATTGTAAATAGAGCTGCAATGAACATATTGGTGCATGACTCTTTTTGAATTATGGTTTTCTCAGGGTATATGCCCAGTAGTGGGATTGCTGGGTCGTATGGTAGTTCTATTTTTAGTTTTTTAAGGAACCTCCACACTGTTCTCCATAGTGGCTGTATCAATTTACATTCCCACCAGCCGTGCAAGAGTGTTCCCTTTTCTCCACACCCTCTCCAGCATTTATTGTTTGTAGATTTTTTGATGACGGCCATTCTGACCGGTGTGAGATGATATCTCATTGTAGTTTTGATTTGCATTTCTCTAATGGTTAATGATGTTGAGCATTCTTGTGTTTGTTGGCAATCTGAATTATTATAACTGTTTGTAGAAGTATGGGAGTCTCTCAGAGGATTTGTGTGAGCATGACTTTTCTTAATTTTAAGCATGCACATTGAAGTTATTGCTGTGCTTTTTACTTCTTGATAGATTGGAAAATGTTGATTTTCTTCCCACAGAGAGCCAAATGAATAGTAAGGGTTAATTTTTCTCCCTTGAGGGAATTGTAGTTTTACTTTTTATCCACTCCTTTTAATCTAAAATTTGAAACAAAAGTTGTGTTCTGAATACCCACTGTTGTAAATAGCTAACTAGTTAGAACATATTGTACCTAAAGCTATTATATCTATAAATGCCATCATATAATTGCATTATTATTATATATTAAGGTTATGGCATTGGAAGTTTGAATGCTAGGTTTCTCCTTTTGAAAGCAGACATGGGAGTTGTAAAGGGGAGGCTGGATTCCTTTATAAAAGAGGAACTTCCTTTTTAAAAATTTCTAGTATCTTTTAATTTTGTTAGATGAACGCTTCTGCAAGTGAACATAGGTGGTTCTCCTTATATATCTAAATTATAATTTTTTTCCTTAAATTTATTTTAGTTTTTGATTTTTACTTTATATTGCAGTATAGTTAACAATGTTCTGTTAGTTTCAGGTGTACAGCAGAGTGATACAGTTATACACACACATGTATCTATTATTTTTCAAATTCTTTTCCCATTTAGCTTGTCACAAAATATTGAGCAGAGTTCCCTGTGCTGTACAGTAGGTCCTTGTTGTTTCTCTATTTTAAATCCAGCAGTGTGGACATGTCAATCCCGAGCTCCCAATCTATCCCTCCCCAAGGGATAGAGTCCTTATCTCACATTATCAGCAGTGTCAGTGTACAACGTGGCGTGTTTGAGGTTCTGAAGTAAGGTTAAGTGGGATCAAGCTACCTTTATAATAAGTCACCATCATAAGATGCTCCACATTTGATTTACCTGTCTTCTCCCACTACCAGCGTCCTGGGGGGAGAGGACATCCAAATTCTAGATCATGTTGCAATTCCGAATTCACAGGCATTAAGTTCAAATTTTAGTTCTTTTGCTCTTTTAATATAATATTCAAAGAAATTAAAATCCAAATGCACTCCACTCGGTTTTGTGTATCACTGCATCTCAGTTTGAAGAGTTCCAGATGCTGGGAAGTGTTGACATTCTTGTGCAGTAAAAATGTATTTCATGAGTTGAGTTCAGCCTCTGACGTGCCCCATTTCAAACCACCCAGGGATTCACACACACACTGGCCGCAGCACCAGAGTTAGATCAGTTTTGCGGGGCAAGGCCTTCCTCAGCATGTTTCCTTGCCTGGCCAAGAAGACCCCAGAGCCTGTGGCCTCTGTAGACGGGCAGGTCCCAGAGGGGAGATGGTGGAGGGATGCAGGAGCAGGTGAAAGGGGACAATGGGTCCCAGCTGCTCAGCTCCTCTGAACATCCTCAGTCTGGGACACTGGCCTCATCTTCAGGGAGGAGGCAGTGAGGAGAAAGGAGGATGAGGGCAGTACCACAGGATGCCCAGTCACATGAAATGAGCCATAGGGCACCTCTCCTTTCCCATAACACTAGTAACAGAAGAATCCAAGTGGCTGAGGATATAGAAATGTGAGACTGGAAGTAGAGATATTTTATACTTTTATGTGCCAAATTCTCAGATTACCTCTTTACAAAAGCTATATTTTATTTTGTTTTTGTCAAATCTTCAAATTTCTGACTATAAAATAACCATGTGCTTTAAAGCATAAGCTATTAGCCCAGTAACTTTCTTTTGTATAAATTATTATTCTTAACTCTGAAACATTTTTTCCTTATAAAACTGCTATTTTGTAGAAATAGAATCTCAAATCCTTTTATAGCTTTTTTGTTCCACAAATTTTTACTTTTGGGAATAAATCTTGATTCTTGTAAGACTTATGGTTTATGTCCTCTCTCTGAGTGACTTGGGTTATAGAACCTAATATGCAGGAGCTGCATATTTTATGTCTATTACAGGATTATCAAAATGTAATGCTAATGTGCCTAGACTAATAAGTAGCTATTTTAATTAAAGAATTGTAAGCCAGTTCTTAGTAGCACTGATGTAATTGGGTGAGCTTTGGAGCTAGGGGGCAAAGATTGACTCCCGTGCGTTACTTCTTTTTTTTTTTTTTAACATCTTTATTGGAATATAATTGCTTTACAATAGTGTGTTATTTTCTGCCTTATAACAAAGTGAATCAGTTATACATATACATATGTTCCCATATCTCTTCCCTCTTGTGTCTCCCTCCCTCCTACCCTCCCTATCCCACCCATCTAGGTGGTCACACAGCACCGAGCTGATCTCCCTGTGCTATGCTGCTGCTTCCCACTAGCTATTTTACGTTTGTAGTGTATATATGTCCATGCCACTGTCTCACTTTGTCCCAGCATACCCTTCCCCCTCCGCATAGCCTCAAGTCCGTGCTCTAGTAGGTCTGTGTCTTTATTCCCGTCTTACCCCTAGGTTCTTCATGACATTTTTTTCCCTTAGATTCTCTATATATATGTGTTAGCATACGGTATTTGTTTTTCTCCTTCTGACTTACTTCACTCTGTATGACAGACCCTGTGTTACTTCTTAGTTAACTACATAAATAAAAATCTCAGTTAACTAAAAATTGACATCTGTGAACTGAATTTCTAAGACTAAGACCTTTCATTATATGAGAAGTTTCAGTGCGTAGCTCTGAGCTGAAATATTTGCATTGGCAGGACAGTATTCTGGGGATTCGAATGCATTTTTTTTTGATAATTTGACATTTTGAAGCTTTCCATAAATCTGAGTATTATCCCAGCAAACACAATTCTATTAGAGTGAGATACAAAGCAGCATAAGGATATTGAATTCAACAACAGCTGTTCACATTTAAGCAATTTGGCATTTCTATCAATTTAGCATTTCATTTATTCATTTATCATGTAAAGTTCCATTTAATTCATTTTATCAGTTCGGATAAATTAGTGTTTACACCGCGGAAAAAAGACATCTCAGAGTGCCATATCAGCGTTTGGGTTTTAAAAATGTGCTATTTAAGTACATCTTTTGTTTCATGATGGTTTTTTGCATAAAATTAACTTCACAACAAAAATACCCAATCTAATGTTTGCTTTTGACTACCTAAAAATCAAAAGGTAATGCCTTTTCTTTTAAGGCCTATTAGTTCTTTGTAAAGTTTTTTCCCTGATACAACTCAGTTGCAATGACTTCTGATCAACAACTATGAACTAAATTGAACCACAGTAATACTGTTTCCACTGAGTTAATGTCATAGAATCACCTATAGGAGTTGCAGCAAACACTATCTATTATAAAACACAATGAATGAAGTAAGTAATCTACATTTAAAATATTGATATCAGAAAAGAGTATGTGGAAACGAGGGAATTTGAGGTAAAATATTAGTGAAACTTTTGCTTGTGTAGCAGCAAAGCTGTGCAAAAGTATCCTAATTATTTCCAGAAAATTAAAAAGAAATCTTTAAAGGTGTAATTAATTTGGGAAACAAAAGACACTAATTTCAGCACACCAAGATTCAGTGCACTTTCACGTTGGTAAAAGAAATATAAAAATCCATTTGGCTTATGTTGTACTCAAATGCCTAGTATGTTTTATAGTCTTTCAATAAGTATTTATTGACAATTCTCCATACAAAACATTTCATAAGAGGGTAAACAGTAAAAGAGATCTGTCAGGGAGTTAAGAAGTAATTGAATATTCATATTTAACTTTTTTCTCATTTAATTTTATAATTGTGGATATTTTTGCCTTTTTATTGAACTATAGTTGATTAATATTAAATTAGTTTGAGGTTATGGCATAGGGATTCAGTATTTTTACAGATTATACTCTTTTAAAAGTTATTACACGATAATGGCTATAATTCCCTGTGCTACACCATATATCCTTGTCCCTTTTATATTTAATACATAGTACTTTTTACCTCTTAATCCTATACCCATAATTTGCCCCTCCCCTCTTCTCTCTCCACTTTGGTAACGACTAGTTTGTTTCTTATTTTTATGAGTATGTTTTACATATACATTCATTTATATTATTTTTAAGATTCCAAATATAAGTGTAATCATACAGTATTTCTTGTTCCCTGTCTGGCGTATTTCACTAAGTGTGATATTCTCTAGGTCCAGCCACATTGCTGTGAATGGCATTATTTCATTCTTTTAATAGCTGAGTAGTATTCCGTTGTATATATATACCACATCTTCTTCATCCATTTGTCTGTTGATGGACACTTAGGTTGCTTCCATATCTTGGCTATTGAAAATAATGCTGTTACGAATATTGGGGTGCATGTATCTTTTCAAATTAGTGTTTTTGTTTTTTTCCACATACATACTCAGGAGTGAAATTGCTAGATCATATGGTAGTTCTATTTTTATTTTTTCAGGGAACCTCCATACTGTTTTCCACAGTGGCTGCACCAATTTATACTCCCACCAATAATGTACAAGGGTTCCCTTTTCTCCACATTCTCACCAACATTTGCTATTTGTGTGCTTTTTGATGATGGCCATTCTGACAGGTGAGGTGATATCTCCTTGTGGTTTGAGTTTGCATTTCTCTGATGATTAACAATGCTGAGCATCTTTTCATGTGCCTGTTGGACATCTGTATATCTTCTTTGGAAAAATGTTTATTTGGCCCCTTGGTCCATTTTTTTATTGGGTTGTTTGTGTTTTGATACTGAGCTATATGAGCTATTTTTATATCTTGGATATTAACCTCTTATCAGTCATATCATTTCCACAGATTGTCTTTTTGTCAATGGTTTACTTTGCTGTGAAAAAAATTTTAAGTTTAATTAGGCCACATTTGTTTACTTTTTCTTTTATTTCTTTTGCCTTAGGAGACAGTTCCTAAAAAAAAAATACTGCTATGATTTATGTTAAAGAGTGTTCTGCCTGAGTTTTCCTCTAGGAGTTTTATGGTTTCTGATCTTACATTTAGGTCTTTAATCCATTTTGAATTTATTTTTGTATATGGTGCAAGGTAGTGTTTTAATTTCATTCTTTTACATGTAGTTGTCCAGTTTTCCCAGCAGCACTTATTGACAAAACTGTGTTTTCTTCATTGTATATTGTTGTCTCCTTTGTCTTAAATTGCCCATAGGTGCATGAGTTTATTTCTGGGCTCTCTATTATGTCCTATTGATATATGTCTTTCTTTTTGTGCCAGTATCACATTATTTTGATCACTCTAGCTTTGTAGTATAGTCTGAAGTCTGGGAGCATTATACTTCCAGCTCTG
The DNA here is from genome assembly GCF_003676395.1 of Aethalodelphis obliquidens. Lineage (NCBI taxonomy): Eukaryota > Metazoa > Chordata > Mammalia > Artiodactyla > Delphinidae > Aethalodelphis > Aethalodelphis obliquidens. The sequence goes on from NW_020838047.1 coordinate 2,055,069, forward strand.
TTCTTTTTTTCTGAAGATTGCTTTGTCAATTCAGGGTCTTTTGTGGTTCCATATGAATTTTAGGATTATTCTAGTTTTGTGAAAAATGTCATGGATATTTTGATAGGGATCACATTAAATCTGTAGATTGCTTTGGCTAGTATGGCCATTGGGATACCTTTCCATTTCTTTGTATCATCTCCAATTTCCTTCATCAGTGTTTTATAGTTTTAAGAATATAGACCTTTCACTTCCCTAGTTTTATTCCTAGGTATTTTATTCTTTTTGATGCAATTTTAAATGGGGTATTTTTTACTTTCTCTTTCTGATAGTTCATTATTAGTGTATAGAGATGCAACAGATTTTTGTATATTAATCTGTACCCTAAAATTTAATTGAATTCATTTATTAGTTCTAATAGTTTTTGGGTGGAGACTTCAGGGTTTTCTGTAAAGTATCATGTCATCTGCAAATTGTGACAGTTTTACCTCTTCCCTTCTGATTTGGAATCCTTTTACTTATTTATTTTTCTTGTCTGATTGCTGTGGCTAGGGTTTCCAATACTGTGTTAAATACAAGTGGTGAGAGTGGGCATCTTTGTCTTATTCCTGAATTTAGAGGAAAGGTTTTCAGCTTTTCACCATTGACTGTGATGTTGGCTGTGTGTCATAAATGGCCTTTATTATTTTGAGTTATGGTCCCCTTATACCAGCTTTGATGAGAGTTTTTGTTTTTAAATGGATGTTGAATTTTGTCAGATGCTTTTTCTACATCTATTGAGATGATCATGTGATTTTTATCCTTCCTTTTGTTAATGTGGTGGATCACATTTGATTGATTTGTGAATGTTGAACCATGTTTGTGACCCTGGAATAAGTCCAACTTGATCATGGTGTGTAATCCTTTTTATATGTTGTTAGATTCTGTTTGCTAAAATTTTGTTGAGGATTTTTACGCTTATGTTCATCAAAGATATTGGCCTATAATTTTCTCTTTTGGTAGGGTCTTTGTGTCTTCTGGGCATCAGGGTAAGAGTGGCCCCATAGAATGAAGTTATGAGTGTTCCATCCTCCTCAGTTTTCAGGAATATTTTGAAAAGAGGAATAGGTATTAATTTTTCTTTAATATGTTAATCTCTAGGTCCATTCATGTCACTGCAAATGGCATTATTTCATTCCTTTTTATGTCTGAGTAATATTCCATTGTGTATATATATATATACCACATCTTCTTTATCCATTCATCTGTCGATGGACATATAAGTTGCTTCCATGTCTTGGCTATTGTAAATAGTGCTGCTATGAATATTAGGGTGCATGTATCTTTTCAAATTATAGTTTTCTCCAGTTGTAAGCTCAAGAGGCAGATTGCAGGATCATATGGTAACTCTATTTTTAGATTTTTAAGGAACCTCCATGCCGTTCTCCATAGTGACTGCACCAATTTACATTCCCACCAACAGTGTAGGAGGGTTCCTTTTTCTCCACACCCACTCCAGCATTTATCATTTGTAGACTTTTTAATGAGGGCCATTCTGACTGATGTGAGGTAATACTTCATTTGTAGTTTTGATTTACATTTCTCTCTAATAATTAGCGATATTGAGCATCTTTTCATGTGTCTCTTGGCCACCTGTATTTCTTCTTTGCCACTGGTAATTTGATAGGTATGAAAACTGTAAGATGCTGATGAAAGAAATTGAAGATGACACAAACAGATGGAAAGGTATACCATGTTCTTGGATTGGAAGAATCAGTATTGTTAAAATGACCATACTACCCAAGTCACTCTACAGATTGAATGCAATCTATTTCTTATTTTTTAGAATTTGAGTCTTCTTTCTCTTCTTCATGGCGAGCCTGGCTAGAGGTTTATCAATTTTGTTTATCTTTAAGAAAAAAAGACATCTTTGGTTTCATAGATCTTGCTTATTTTTTGGTCTCTTTTTTAATTTATTTCCCTTCTGATCTTTACTATTTCCTTTCTTCTGCCTATTTTGGGCTTTGTTTGTTCTTTTTCTAGTTCTTTTAGGTGGTAGGTTAGGCTGTTTATTTTTCCTGTTTCTTGAGGAAGGCCTATGTCACAATACAGTTTCATCTTAGAACTGCCTTTGCTGCATCTCATAGATTTTGGAGTGTTGTGTTTCCATTTTCATTTGTCTTGAGGTATTTTCTGATTTTCCTTTTGATTTCTTCAATGACCCATTCGTTTATTAATAGCATGTTTTTTAGTCTCCACATGTTTATGGTTTTCCCATTTTGTCCAGTAATTGACTTCTATTTTCATACCCTTGTGGTCAGAAAAAATGCTTGATACAGTTTCTATCCTCTTAAATTTATTGAGAGTTGTTTTGTGGCCTAGTGTGTGATCTATCCCAGAGAACATTTTATGTGCACTTAAAAATAGTGCATATTCTGCTGTTTTTGGATGCAACGTCCTGTAGATATCTATTTCCAGCTGGTTTACTCTGTCATTTAAGACCATTGTCATCTTACTGATTTTCTGTCTGGATGATCTGTCCATGGATATAAGTGGAGTGCTAAAGTCCCCCATTATTATTGTAATATGGTCAGTTTCTCCCTTTGTGTCTCTTAGTATTTGCTTTGTGAATCTCGCTGCTCCTATATTGAATACAAATCAACAAGTGTAATATCCTCTTCTTGTATTGATCCCTTTATTATTATATAATGCCCATCTTTGTCTTTTTTTATAGCCTTTGTTTTAAAATCTATTTGTCAGATATGAGTGTTGCTAATTCCACTTTCTTGTCATTTCCATTTGCATGAAATATCTTTTTCCATCACCTCACTTTAAGTCTGTGTGTCTTTAGATTGAAGGGGTGTGTCTTGTAAGCAGCATATAGATGAGTCTTGTGGGGTTTTTTTAATCCAGCCATCTACTCTGACTTTTAATTAGAGCATTTAAAGTAATTATTGATAGGTATGTACTTGGTGATATATTATTACTTGTTTTTGGTTTGTTTGGGTTTTTTTGGTAATTCTTCTCTGATCATTTATTTATTTTTTGTTTCTACCCTTGTGGTTTAACCGTTTTCTTTAGTAGTATGATTGTGTTCCTTTCTTTTTTTGTGTGTGTATTTCTGTTGTAGATTTTTTTCTTGTGTTTACCATGAGGTTCATATATGTTGATTCAGAATTATAGCTATTTATTTTAAATTGATAGTCATTTAAGTTCAGAGACAATCTAAAAGACCTATATTTTTTTACTCCCCTCACCTGCATTTCATGTTTTCAATGTCATATTTTACATCAGGCTTATCCCTTAACTATTGTACTTACAGTTGCTTTCACACTTTTTTTTTTAGTTTTTTTAATCTACATACTGGCTTATTTAAGTGATCTTAAATCCTTAGTGTATATTTGCCTTTTCTAGTGGGATTTTCCCTGTCCTATAGATTCTTTCTTCTTTTCCATTTAGAGGAGATCGTTCAACATTTCTTTTAGAGTCAGTTTAGTTTATGAATTCTTTTAATTTTTGCTTGTCAGGAAAGCTCTTTCTCTCTCCTTCTATTCTAAATGATGGTCTTGCTGGGTAGAGTATCCTAGGCTGTAGGTTTCTCCCTTTTAGCACTTTGAATATATCATGCCACTCTCTACTGGCCTGCAAGTTTCTGCAGAGAAATCAGCTGATAGATGGAGATTCCTTTGTATATGACTGTTTTTATCTTGCTGCCTTTAGAATTAACTCTTTTTTTGTGTGTGCGGTATGCGGGCCTCTCACTGTTGTGGCCTCTCCCGTTGTGGAGCACAGGCTCCGGACACGCAGGCTCAGCGGCCATGGCTCACGGGCCCAGCCGCTCCGCGGCATGTGGGATATTCTTGGACCGGGGCATGAACCCATGTCCCCTGCATCGGCAGGCAGACTCTTAACCCCTGCGCCACCAGGGCAGCCCCTAGAATTAACTCTTTATCTTTAACTTTTGCCATTTTAATTATGATATGCCTTGCTGTGACTCTTTTAGGGTTTGCCTTGTTTGGGACCCTCTCTGTTTTCTGTACCTGGATATCTGTTTCTTTTATCATGTTTGGGAAGTTTTAAGCTGTAATTTCTTCAAATAATTTTTTTTTTTTTTTGGTGGTATGTGGGCCTCTCACTGTTGTGGCCTCTCCCGTTGTGGAGCACAGGCTCCGGATGCACAGGCTCAGTGGCCATGGCTCACGGGCCCAGCTGCTCCGTGACATGTGGTATCTTCCTGGATCGGCGTACAAACCCGTGTCCCCTGCATCGGCAGGCCGACTCTCAACCACTGCGCCACCAGGGAAGCCCCAAATACATTTTTGACTCCCTTCTCTCTCCCTCTCTTCTCCTCCTGGAGCCCCTATAATGCAATTGTTGGAATGCTTAACGTTATCCTAGAGATCTCTTAGATCACTTTCATTTTTTAAAATGTTTTACTTTCTGCTGTCCTGATTGCATGATTTCCATTATTCTATCTTCCAAATCACTGTATCACTTAGTCTGCTATTACTCCTTCTAGTGTGTGTTGTATTTCAGCTATTGAATTATTTATTTTTGCTTGGATATTTTCTAATTCTTTGTTCAAATCTTCAGTGTTTAGTTAAATTCTTTTTCTGAATTCAGTTAACATTTTCGTTACCAATGTTTTAAATTCTTAATCTGGTGAACTGTATATTTTTGCTTTATTATTTATTTTTTCAGGGATTTTCTCTTGCTCTTTCAAATGAGAGTAGTTCCTCCCCCTTTTCATTTTACTTAACTCTCTCTGCTTTTACGAATTTAATTAAATAGTTACCTACTGTGGTCTTGAAGTGGCGATCTTATGTGGGAGCATCCCTCTGCAGACTACATGTGCCTAATGCCTGAGGTGGGAGGGCTGGGTTTGATGTGGACACCAGTTGCATCTTTCCTCAGGGTGTGCTGGCAGCTATGACTTTGGTAGAAGGTGGGGCTGGAGATGGAGTGGCTGGAGCCAGTGCGGGGTATGAGGCAGCCATTCCCCTCTGCTTAGTGATGTCACTGCCCTATTGGGGGTGGGTCTGATGCCAACTTGCTAGAGCAGATGCTCTGAGCCGGCTCTGTTCCTGTTACGTGTACTTTTTGCTCTCCCCACACCAGGACCTTTGCCCCAGAGGAGCAGAGTGCTGAAGCATGTGGGGGGCATGGATAACTTGTCAAATAACTTCCTTATTGCAGAGACAACTAGAAAGCTGAGTGTGAAATACGTGAAACAACTGTTGACAGACTTTTGACAACCATTGGGTATAACTGTGCTCCCTGAGAGAAGAGAAGCAAATGGGTTGAGCTCTGTCATTGACCCCGTCCTGCCCAAGGGGAACATCTGTTAGGCTCCAACAGGGAGAAAACCCAAGCAGAGTAGGAGAGTTTTCTGAGTTGAAAGGCAGAGATCAGGGTTTAAGGAAGCTGAGCAGAGGAGTTAAGCAGTGTACCTGAGAATAAAGGAGGTACTTAGTGAATGAGAGCAAGAGGATAAGCTGGGACGAAGTGAGAGAGTAGCACTGACATATACACACTACCAAATGTAAAATAGCTAGCTAGTGGGAAGCAGCCGCATAGCACAGGGAGATCAGCTCGGTGCTTTGTGACCACCTAGAGGGGTGGGATAGGGAGGGTGGGAGGGAGGCTTAAGAGGGAGGGGGTATGGGGATGTATGTATATGTATAGCTGATTCACTTTGTTATACAGCAGAAACTAACACACCACTGTAACGCAATTATACTCCAATAAAGATGTTAAAAAAAAAAATCTCTACAGAAGAGGACACTGCAAACACAGGGCGAAAATCCAATAGGCTGAGAAAAGAACAAAGGCCAGGGGACTGCAGTCTGTATAATCCTAATGCCAGTTCACTGTGGGGACATTCTGAGAGCAGACCAACAAGAATGCATGTGGTAGGGACTCCATATGTTTTCACCTTCTTAGTGCAGCTAAGACACCTTAGAATAGAGTCCACTCTTGACAGATTCTAAGAAGTCTTAGGGAAAAAAAGCCTCAGAATGTAAAGCTAATTTCCCAGTAACCTAACCATTTGCAAGATCAAATTTCAACACGCCTTAATGTAAGCAAAAATCAAGTTACTTAAGATCATGATACCCCAGATGTGTTCAGTATCTAATCAAATATTGCTAGACAATCAAAGCAAGGAAACATAAACCAAGAGAAAATAAAAATCAGCCAATAGAAAGAAATTTATCAATGAGAAGGATGATGGAATTAGCAGAGAAGGACTTTAAAACAGCTGTGTAAATGTACTCATAGATATAAAGAAAAACATGAACATTATGGAGAAAAATTAAAGATATTTTAAAAAACAAGTGGAATTTTAAGAGCTGAAAAATACAGTGTCTGACATGAAATCTGCTGAGTTGACTTAATAGTGGATTAGTCATTGATAAATGAACTTGAAGATATAGCAATATAAATTACCCAAATTGAGTCACATGAAGAAATGATTTTTTTTTTTTCTGGTACGCGGGCCTCTCACTGTTGTGGCCTCTCCCGTTGCAGAGCACAGGCTCCAGATGCGCAGGGTCAGCGGCCATGGCTCACAGGCCCAGCCGCTCCGCGGCATGTGGGATCTTCCCAGACTGGGGCACGAACCCGTGTGCCCTGCATTGGCAGGCGGACTGTCAACCACTGCGCCACCAGGGAAGCCCCAAAATGATTTTTTTTTAATGACAAAAATAAATAAAGCTATAGTGACCTGTGGAACAATATTAGTCTTACGTATGTGTCATCACAGTTTCAAAAATAGAAAAAAAAAGAGCTGCTGAAAAAGTTGAAAAGAGAATTTTTTTTTTAAATTGATGAAAACTGTAAAGCCACAGCTTGAAGTTTAATAGAATCCAACTGAGAACTATCTCAAGGCACATTGTAATCATATTCATGAAAGTGAGTTTTAAAGAGAAGAATTTTAAAGGTAACCATGGAAAAAGACACATCAGTATAAGGGGACAACAGCAACAAGGAATAACCAAACATTTCCAGTTGGAAACAATGCAAGCCAGAAGGAAAGGAGTGATGCTTTATAATTCTGGCAGGAAAAAAATGTGAAGTTAGAGTTCCTTATCTCTTAAAAATATCTTTGAAAACTGGACATGAAGAGTTTTTCAGCCAAACAAAAGCCACAGAATTTTGACACTGCAGTATAACAAGTGTAAGAGAATATTTTTCTGGCAGACAATTTGAATAGACGTATATCAACTTAAATAATAGATTCAAAATTACAAATCACCCAACAATGGAATCTCTAGGCTCAGATGGCCTCACTGGTGAGTTCCATCAAATATTCAAGGAGAAATGAATGCTAATCCTACACAAACTCACGTAGAAAAATGTAGAAGGGAGAACAACTCACAATTCAATTATGGGAACAGGATTTTACTGATCCAAAAGTTATACAAACATATTACAAGAGAAGAAAACTGAAGAATAATGTCCCTTATGAACATAGATGAAAAAAATGCTTACTAAAATGTTGGCAAATTGAATCCAACAATATATTAAAAAGATAACGCATTATGCAAAAATAGGTTTTATTCCAGAAATGCTGGGCTGACAATATTCAAAAATCAAAAACTACAGTTCAGCACATTAACAAAGGACCATCTCAGTAGTTGCAGAAATCACATTCGATTAAATTCAATACTCATTCATTTTTAAGGAAAGGGATACCCCTTCCTCAACCTGATAAAAGTCGTCTAATAAGAACCTAATGTTCTCATGTTTAAGGGTGAAAGGCTAAAAGAAGTCTTCCCTAAAATTGGAGAAAAGCAATGATATCCATTCTCTTTACTGCTATTTTGATTTTCAGGGAGGTCTTAGGTAGAACAGTGAGGCAAGGAAAAGAAATAAAATGAATACAATTTAACAAGGAAAATACACAACTTTTTATTCACACATAATAGAGTGTATATGATAGTTCAGTGAGCACAAAAAGATGCTCAACACCTCTCGTCTTCAAGGAAATATAAAGCAAAACAAAAGGAGACACCACCGTGTAGTATCAGAAAGATTCTAATTAAGAAGACAGATAATAATATTTACAAAGATGCAGAGCAACTGACAAGAATTGAAAATAGCAATGTTTTTGGAAATCTGAAAGTTTCTTACAGAGACATTGCACTCCTAGATATTTATCTGATAAATCAGAGTAAATAGACATAAAGGTTTATACAATGTAACTTTATTCACAATGTCCAGAAAATAGTAATTAATGCAAGTGTCCGTCAAAAGATGAATAAACTGATTGTAATGTGTTCACACAATGAATGCTACTCAGTAATGAAAAGTAATAAACAAATGATAAACGTAATAACACGGAAGTATTTCAAAACTCTTCTGAAAGAAGCCAGAGACAAGGGAACAATGTAGGATTCCGTTTATGTGAAATTCTAGAATGGTCCCTATGAACCTGTAGTAGTAGAAAGGAAATTAGAAGTTGCCCTGAATCAGGATTTGGGGGAAGATGGCTGGATGGTCCACAAAGGATTTGGGGAAACTGGTGGGAGTTCTGGGCATGGTCTTTATTTTGATGGTTAAGTGGCTGTATACGTTTCTCAAAACTCATCAAAGTATAAAATTAAAATGAGAACCATTTACTACTGGGGTTATGGGCATACATCCCACAGTAGTGGGAAGATTTGAGGCAATACTGACGAGGAGACATGGCAGAGAACTGCCAGTGGAACTTCTGATAAATAAACCCAAAAGTCCGTTTTTTACAACATCAAGAACATGAAAGGGGGGCTGGTACCAGGAACCTTTGTGGGTTTGGTTTAACACAAAGTCAAAAAGGAAGCTGGAAGGCAGGGTTTAATGTGAAATTGACAGAAAATCCTTTATTTGAAATGAAGAGTTGGTGCCAGAAGGTGGAAAGCGGGCTCCATGTGAGCAGCATCCTTGCAGGGCTGGTCTGGGATTTCTGTGAAGAGAGAAAAACCGAAAATATTTATTGTGCACACGTGTGTGTGTGCACATAAACATGATGATATGAAGAGAATTCTAACTAGTCTGGACTAGGGTCCCCATCCTGAACTGACAGGAACCTCCTGAAGATAGCTGGTCAAGCAAGAAAATACTTTATTTAATAATAGACAATATTCAAATATTTCCAAGAAAGATACTGACAAATGTATAACTGCATACGAGAAACGAGCGACAGTAGAAGAAAAATTGGCAACAAAAATTTCTATGGAACAAATGAGTGATCAAATATATTTATTTAAATGTATTCTTACAAAATGTAGTATAGGAATTTTCTTTATCAAACAAGAACACAAACTGGGAGATGGTTTATCAGAAAATTAGGAAGAGAAGAATCTTGAGTTGAAGATCTTGCAAAATAAGAAATGCTAAAACGAAAAAAGCATCACAAAAATGAATGTCAAGTTTATGAACTCATTAAGACACAGTGAGAGTAAGAATGAGGTAATTGAACAGAATACAGTAGAAATGAACAAAAGGTGAAAAGGGATTTTGAGATTATAATTGACAAAGATGATCAAAATAAAGTCAATATATGCATAGTTGGTATCTGCAATCAGGAAATTTAAATATTGGATATCATTAAGAAAAATAGTCCAATAATAAAAGAAAACTTGAATCTACAAATTAAAAGGTTAAATTCTATCCAAGGGGAACACTGACAAAGTACTACTAACTCTCCTGTATGTCTTAGTAAAAATTTACTAGATTTAAAATTTAAAGAAGAAATCAATATATAAATTAGGAAAAGAGATCAAGTAATCTAAAAGGGGAAATAGACTTTTTCCACAGCAGCATTTAACACTAGAAGGCAAGAAGTATTTTTTATGACATCCACAAGAAACTGAAGCAATAAGTATCTATGTAACCAGAGTGTCATTTGAGTGTAAGGTCGCAGGAAAAATGGTATAGTATAGACTCAGGAAAAATAGTGCAAATTATATTTTCTTAAAGAAATGTTTAGATGATGACACGGAGCCAGATAAGCTATGGGTGGAACATCTGTAGTGAAATGACTGGTGATAAAAATTAATGAACTTTGGTACAAAAACAAAAAGACATCTTGAGATTATGCTTCGAGAAGAATTGTGTGGTGAAAGAATTTAACTCTGCCCCCAAAGGAGTCTGCCTTTTGCTTTCTCCCTGGGGGGAAGTTTATTCCTAAACTCTTGGAATGTCATGTGTGACAAAAATGGGGGCTTTGGGCCACACCAGTGATTGGGCGGGGCCAGAGGGGATGGAAGCTGAGGCAGCGCCTGGGTGGCCAAATAGGTTTTGTGACTGAGCACTAGTACAGACTCTGGACACTGAAGGCTGGGCAGGCTCCATGTTAGGTGATTCTCCAAGGATGTTGTCGCACATACATGTGAGAGTGACTCTCTGAGGAGGGGACAGCCAGGGGCTTCTTGGTGGGAACTTGCTGCACTGTGGCTAACACCCCTCTCTTGGCTGGTTTTAATCCGCATCCTTTACTTGTAGTAATAAATTACAACAATGAGTGTGACAGCTTTCAGGGAGTCCCACGAATCTTTCTAGTGAATGATTGATACTAAGGGTGGTTGTCTGGGACCCCTGAACTTGGAATTGTTGTCAGAATTGTGGGCAGTTTATACCTTAGATATCAGAGGCTCTGATAATACAGAAATTTTATCTAAGAAAAGTTATGAGGGGACTTCCCTGGCGGTCCAGTGGTTAAGACTGTGCTTCCACTGCAGGGGATGTGGGTTCGTTCCCTGATCCGGGAACTAAGGTCCCAACGTGCTGTGCAATGGGGAAGAAAAAAAAAAAATTGTGAGGGAAGGTTGAAAAAAATCATAGAACGTATAAGCACAACATAGAACACAATTTTGTGGGTTCGTTTTCATTTTTATTTATTTATTTAACATCTTTATTGGAGTGTAATTGCTTTACAATGGTGTGTTAGTTTCTGCTGTATAACAAAGTGAATCAGCTATACCTATACATATATCCCCATATCCCCTCCCTCTTGTTTTCATTTGTAAAGGTCACATGTAAAAATGTATCGTTTGAGCAAATTTATCATTTAAGCTCAATTAAGTAAACATATATATATGAAAACCACAAAATAATGAAAATTTATAATTTAAAGAAATCAAATATTGGAAAGCAGTGGGAGAGGTGAGGAAGTAAATATATTATACTTAGCATTGTGTAAAGTAGGAAATCAGTATTGTCTAAAGAAACAGTGGATGGATATATAAATTTATAATCACAAATGTGTGTCCTAAAACAAAAATTCAAAACATCCACTCATCATACACACACACACACACATACACACAAAAATACACACACAGACATGCACATACAAATACATGTAAAGTAAATCCTCTCTGAAAAAAGCTTCTCTTTGTATTAATTTTAACTTGTTTCTACACAATTTCTGACTTTCAGTAATAAAATAACCAACACACAAGGAGACAAGAAAGCAAAAATGATCAAAAAAGCAAGAGAAGAAACAGATTAGAGAAATGCACTCCTAGAGGATACAAATAAACTGTAACATGCATACCAAAGTATAACTGTGTCTAATATATTTAAAGATATTATAAAGAAAATTGAGAATTTTAGCATAAAACTGGCACATAAGAAAAAAATCAAAGAAAGATAATAAAAACTAAATGTACAGAATTAAAATTGAGAGATAATGGATGGATTTAATAGCTGATTAGACAGAGAAGAGAGAATTAGGGAACCAGAAGACAGGTATAAAGAACCATTAAGAAAAGAACGAGAGAGGCTAGTTTGGTCTTTTACGCATGACAGTCTGAGAATTCCACAAATATGAGAGCAGAAACTGAAAGGCTTCTCAAGGCCCCAGTGCAAAGAAATTCACAGGGAGAACTGAAATTATGGGTTGGAGAAGTAGTCTCCACCGCCCGATGGGAGGTGGCAGAATCGTAATCAAGGGGTATGCGTACAGTTACAGGGTGGAAGAAATATATGGTCCTCTTATAATAATAAAATGTTAAATAAATTTTGGTAAGTCCATACAGTTAAATTCCATACAGAGATGAAAATAAATTAAGCTACTTTTTCAAGTATTGATAGAGGGTGGATTTCTAAAATATATGTTTTAAATAAAGTGAAGAATTATGTGTATTATAAGCTATCATTTCTTTAACAAGGAAGGATAAATCATATAAGCTTGTTTTTTTTCCGAGTTTTTTTTTTTTTTTTCTTTTTTTGCGGTACGCGGACCCCTCACCGCCGCGGCTTCTCCCGTTGCGGAGCACAGGCTCTGGACGCGCAGGCCCAGCGGCCACGGCTCACGAGCCCAGCCGCTCCGCGGCACTTGGGACCCTCCCGGACCGGGGCACGAACCCACGTCCCCTGCATCGGCAGGCGGACTCTCAATCACTGAGCCACCAGGGAAGCCCCCGAGTATTTTTAATTGAAGTGACATTGGTTTATATTACATGTTTCTTGCGTGCAACATATTTCTAGTTCTATATACTCTACAGTGTGCTCATTACCAGAAGTTTTTCCACTGTCACCATACAGTTGATCCCCTTTACCCATTTTGCCCTCCCCTGCTTCGCCTAGTAATCACTACTCTGTTGTCTCTATCTAGGTGTTTGTTTTTGTTTAATTCATTTACTTATTTTGTTTAAATTCCACATGAGTGAATGGTATTTGTCTAATTTCTAATGCTCTGCGGCATGTGGGATCTTCCCGGACCGGGGCACGAACCCGTGTCCCCTGCATCGGCAGGCAGAATCTCAACCACTGCGCCACCAGGGAAGCCCTCATAATAGATTTTTAAAAGTGAATAAAAGGAATCCTGGTTCTGGGATGATGGAGTACATGTACTTTCCCCATTCTTCACATGAAGTACCACTGAAAATCTTGGACATTATATACAGAAGAAACATGAAGACTCCAAAAGGCAGAGAGAGGAAAAATTGGCCAGAATCCTTGGCATCCAAGAATGACATGGCAGTGAGTTTTGTGTTTTCATTTTGCCTTATATATGCCAGACTCAGTGCTAAAGAAGCTGGCAGCCCAGAAATGCCAGTGGTTTCACACACACACACACACACACACACACACACACACACACACACACCTCTACCTCCAAAAATCCCACTTTCTTTAGCCAAATAGCCAGGAAATGGGCACCCTAGCAAAACAGAAATCTTGTAGACAGTTATCACCCCCCTCCAGCTATTTCTGTCCACTCCAGTAGAGGCAAAGTAGGGAACCCAGACCTTCATCCTCATCAGGCTGTGTATAGGGGTGCTTCAGCCCCTCCTCCAGGACAGTGTCGGAGCCATGTCGAAAGTTGAGGTCTTCATTCTCACCAGGTAGAAAGGACACTCCCACCAACAACCCAGTGGTATCCTTGGAGACCACCCAGAAGCCCAGACCTCCACCCACACCTGGCAGGAGTGAGGTACCTCTGTCCCAACACCCTGAGGTGGTGTCAGCAGAGGTGCTGTGGAGCAGATCTCTACAACTTACTCATTCAGTATAACTGAAACTTTATGACTATTGAATCATAACTCCCCATCTCCCCCGCCTTTTGGCCCCTGGTAACCACGATTATATTCTCTGCTGCTATGAGTCTGAGCATGTTAGATGCCTCATGTAAGTGGAATCATGCAGCATTGGTCCTTCAGTGGCTGCCTTATTTCACTTACCATGATGTCTTACAGGTTTATTCATGTTGTTGCAAATGGCAAGATTTCCTTCTTTTTTAAGGCTGAACAATATTCCATGGCATGTTTGTACCACATTTTGTTTATCCATTTGTCTGACATTTGTTGATGGGCGCTGGAGTTGTTTCTATATCTTGGCTATTGTGAATAGTGCTGAAATGAACATGGAGGTGAAGATATCTTTTTAAGATCCTGATTTCAATTTTTTAGATATATAACCAGAAGTGGAACTGCTGGATCATATGGTAGTTCTATTTTTAATTTTTTGAGGACTCTCCATACTGTTTTCCATAGTGGCTGCACCATTCTACATTCCCATGATGTGTAAGCATTCCAGTTTCTCCACGTCCTTGCCAACACTTGTTGTATTTTTAATAACAGCCATCTTAGGTAATATCTTAGGTCTATTATTAACAATACTGTATTATAAACTTCAAAATATTTTAAGAGGGAGTATCTCACGTTAAGTGTTCTTACCACAAAAAATCAAACAAGCAAAAGCAGGGACACAGGGACCCCTGGGAGGTGTTGGATATAGCTGTTATCTTGATTGTGGTGATGGTATCATGGGTGTTTGCATATGTCCAAACTCATCAAATTGAATACATTAAATATGTGCAGGTTTTGTATATCAATTATACTATTTTAAAATTTTATATTGGAGTATCATTGATTAACATCATTGTGTTACTTTCTCATGTACAGCAAAGTGATTCAGATGTACATATATAAGTATCTATTCTTTTTCAAATTCTTTTCCCTTTTAGTTTATTACAGAATAATGAGCAGAGTTCCCTTTGCTGTACAGTAGGTCCTTGTTGGTTATCTATTGTATATATAGCAGTGTGTGTCTGTCAATCCCAAACTCCCTAATTATCCCTACCCCCCACCTTTCCCCCGTGGTAACCATAAGTTCTTTCTCTAAGTCTGTGTGTTTCTGTTTTGTAAATAAGTGCATTTGTATCATTTTTTTGTTAGATTCAGCATATATGTGATATCATATGGTATTTGACTTCCTCTGTCTGACTTACTTCACTTAGTAAGATAATCTCCAGGTCCACCTGTGCTGCTGCAAATAACATTATTTCATTCATTTTTATGGCCGGATAACATTCCACTGTATATATGTACCACATCTTCTTTACCCATTCATCTGTCGATGGACACTTAGGTGGCTTCCATGTCCTGGCTATTGTAAACAGCACCGCAGTGAACATTGTGGTGCACATATCCTTTCGAATCATGTTTTTCTCGGGGTATATGCCCAGTGGTGGGATTACTGGATTATATGGTACCTGTATTTTTAGTTTCTTGAGGAACCTGCACACTCTTCACCATAGTGGCTGCACCAATTTACATTCCCACCAACAATGTAGGAGGGTTCTCTTTTTTCCACACACTCTCCAGCATTTATTGTTTGTAGGTTTTTTGATAATAGCCATTTGGACCAGTGTGAGGTGGTACCTCATTGTACTTTTAATCTGCATTTCTCTAATAATTAGTGATGTTGAGCATCTTTTCATGTGCCACTTGGCCATCTGTATGTCTTCTTTGGAGAAATCTTTGGTTAGATCTTCTGCCCATTTTTTGATTGGGTTGTTTGCTTTTTTGATATTGAGCTGGATGAGCTATTTGTAAATTTTGGAGTTTAATCCCTTGTTGCTCACATCATTTGCAAATATTTTCTCCCATTCTGTGGGCTGTCTTTTTGTTTATGGTTTCCTTTGCTGTGCAAAAGCTTTTGAGTTTAATTAGGTCCCATTTGCTTTGTTTTTATTTCCATTACTCTAGGAGACATGTCTAAAAAGATTGCTGCGATTTTTGTCAAAGAGTGTTCTGCCTGTGTGTTCCTCTGAGAGTTTTGTAGTATCCAGTCTTACATTTAGGTCTTTAATCCATTTTGAGCTTATTTTTGCATATGGTGTTAAAGAATTTTCTAAGTTTATTTTTTTATGTGTAGCTGTCCAGTTTTCCCAGCACCATTTATTTAAGAGACTGTCTTTCTCCATTGTATAGCCTTCTTTGTCATAGTTTAATTGGCCATCAGTGCATGGGTTTATTTCTGGGCTTTCTATCCTGTTCCATTGATCTATGTTCCTGTTTTTGTGCCAGTACCATACTGTTTTGATGACTATAGCTTTGTAGTATAGTCTGAAGTCAGGGAGTATGATTCCTCCAGCTCTGTTTTTCTTTCTCAAGATTGCTTTGGCTGTTTGGGGTCTTTTGTTTTTCCATATACATTTAAAAAAAATTTGTTCTAGTTTTGTGAAAAATGCCATTGGTAATTTGATAGGGATTTCATTGAATCCATAGATTGCCTTGGTTAGTATAGTCATTTTCACACTATTGATGCTTCCAATCCAAGAACATGGTATATCTTTCCATCTCTTTGTGTCATATTCGATTTCTTTCATCAGCATCTTATAGTCTTCTGAGTACAGGTCTTTGACCTCCTTAGGTAGGTTTATTTCTAGATATTTTATTCTTTTTGATGTGATGGTAAATGGGATTGTTCCTTTAATTTGTCTTTCTGATCTTTCATTTTCAGTGTATAGAAATGCAACCGATTTCTGTGTATTTATTTTGTATCCTGAAACTTTACCAAATTCATTGATGAGCTCTAGTAGTTTTCTGGTAGGGTGTTAAGGATTTTCTATGTATAATATCATGTCATTGGCAAATCAATTATACTGTTAAAATCAACCATTAAAAAGAGGCCTAGTGGAGCAGGTAAGATTTTTTTCCTTCGGCTTCTTGAGGACTTTTTACTTTATTTTTGACTTTCTATAGCTTGAGATGTTATGCCTAGTGTAGGTGTATTTGGCATTTATTTTGCTTGGTGTTTTCTGAGCTTCCTGGAACTCGTTTGGATGTCACAGATTAGTTTGGGAAAATTCTCAGTCACTATGGTTTCAAATATTTCTTCTCTTCCTTTCTCTCTTTCTTCTCCTTCTGGTATCCAATTATACATATAGTACTCCTTTTGTAGTTGTCTCACAGACTTTGGAAATTCTGGTAAGTATTTTCAATCTTGGTTCTCTTTGATTTTCAGTTTTCAAGTATTCTTTTGATCCATCTTCTAGCTCAGAGATTTTTTTTTTCTCAGCTGTGTCCAGTCTACTCATAAGCCCATTAAAATTATTTCTGTTACAGTGGTTTTTTTTAATATGTATATATCTAGCACTTCTCCTTTTTTTGTTCTTTCTTAGGATTTCCATCTCTCTACTTAGGTTGCCCATCTGTTCTTGCATGCTGTCTACTTTATCCATGAGAGCTCTTAGCATATTAATCACTCTTTAAAATTCCCAGTCTGATCATTCCAACATCCCTGCCACGTCTTGTTCTGGTCATGTGATGCATGCTCTGTCTCTTCAAATTATATTTTTTGCCTTTTGGCGCAACTTGTAATTTTTTTCTTGATAGCTGGACGTAATGCACTGGATAAAAGTGGAAATAGGCCTTTAGTGATGTGGTGGGAGCTGTGGGGGAGGGAAGCGTTCTGCAGTCCTGTGATTCGGTCTCAGCCTTTAGTGAGCTTATGCCTCTGGACTGTGAACTTCACAAGTATTTCCGAGTTTTTTTTTTCCCTCCCTCCTCAGGTGAGATAGGATGGCTAGATTAGACTGGAGTTGGGAACAAACATACCTCAAAGACACTGTGTGTTTAGTTCCAGACCACTGCCATAGAGTGACTATTTTAATAAAAATGTCACATGAATTTTTTTGGCTTCTCAGTGCATATATTGACAATGTACTGTATTATATTAATTGCGCAATAGCATTATGTCTTAAGTAAAACAATGAACGTACCTTAATTTAAAATACTTTATTGCTAAAAGATGCTAACCATCATCTGAGCCTTCAGCAAGTTGTAATCTTCTTGCTGGCAGAAGGTCTTGCCTTGATGTTGGTGGCTGCTGACTGACCAGGGTGATGGCTGCGAAGGTTGGGGCGGCTGGGGCAGTTTCTTAAAATAAGACAGCCATGAGATTTGCAGCATCGAATTGGCTCTTCCTTTTACCAACGGTTTATCTGTAGCATGAGATGCTGTTTGATAGCATTTTACCCGAGAAGAACTTCTTTCACAATTGGAGAGAATCCTCTCAAACCCTGCTGCTCTACGACTAAGTTTTTGTCATATTCTAAACCGTCTAAATGCTGTCATTTCAGCAGTCTTCACAGAAGCTTCAGCAGGAGTAGATTCCATCTCAAGAAACCACTTTCTTTGCTCTCGCATAAGAAGCAACTCCTCATCCATTAAAGTTTGATCCTGAGACTGTAACAGTTCAGGCACATCCTCAGCCTCCACTCCTAACTCTAGTTCTCCTGCTGTTTCCACCACATCTGCAGTTCCTTCCTCCACTGTAATCTTGAACCCCTCTGGGTCATCCACAAGGGTTGGCATCAACTTCTCCAAACTCCTGTTAATGTGGATATTTTGAGCTCTTCCCATGAATTATGAATATTCTTAAAGGCATCTAGAATGATGAATCCTTTCCGAAAGGTTTTCAATTGACTTTGCCCTGATCCGTCAGAAGAATCACTATCTATGGAAGCTATATCTTATGAAATATATTTCTTAAATAGTAAGACTTGAAATCCCTCCTTGATCCATGGACTGCAGAATGGATGTTGTGTGTGAAACAGGCATGAAAACAATATTGATCTCGTTGTACATCTCCATCAGAGCTCTTGGGTGACCAGGTGCCTGTCAGTGAACAGTAACGTTTTGAAAGAAATCTTTTTTTTTTTAAATTTCTGAGCAATAGGTCTCAACAGTGGGCTTAAAATATTCAGTACACCATGTTGTAAACTGTAAACCAGGCTTTGTTGTCCCATTTGTAGGCAGAGTATATTTAGCATAATTCTTAATTACGGGATTTTCGGAATGGTGAGTGAGCATTGGCTTCAACATAAACTCACCAGCTGCATTAGCCCCTAACAAGAGGCCAGTGCTTTGAAGCTTTGAAGCCAGGCATTGACTTCTCCTCTCTAGCTATGAAAGTCCTAGATGGCATCTTCTTCCAATTGAAGGCTATTTCGTCTACATTGAAAATCTGTTGCTTAGTGTAGCCACCTTCATTAATTATCTCAGCTAGATCTTCTGGGTAACTTGCTGCAGCTCCTACATCAGACCTCACTGCTTCACCTTGTACTCTTATGCTACGGAGACAGACAGCTTCTTTTTCTTAAACCTCATGAATCAACCTCTGCTTGCTTCAGACTTCTCTTCTGCAGCTTCCTCACCTCTCTCAGCCTTCATAGAATTGGAGAGAGTAGAGCCTTGCTCTGGATTAGGCTTTGGCTTAAGGGAATGTTGTTAGCATGCGCTAATTCTGTCTCTGTTCAGCTGAAGTCTGGTATTTTTCACGTGAATCAGTACTTCAGCGTGTGTTCCTCTGGAGGTAGAGCAGGGCACAGCCATGTGGATGCAGGTAGCTCATCTAGAGCGCGATCCAGGGAGCAGGGAAGACAGAACAGAGACAGGAAAGAGGACATGCTGATAGGTGATGATAGGCTGTCCTGTTCTAGACACAGGACAGGGACTCTCTCCTGCAGCCTCTGAGAGGCTACCCCTGGCCCCTGACTGGGCTCCACTGAACCTTTGAGCCCACCTGTAGGTGAAGCCACAGGTGAGCAGTGGGGTGGGAGGGGGCTTGCTGCCATCAGCTCCCTCTTTTCCTTCCTCCTTTTATGTGGTTGACTTTTTAAAACCTTACACTTAAGTTCTTCACATGTATCTGTTGTCTTTCATATTTCATTTCATTTCATTTCATTTCATTTTCTGGTTCTCAGGCACTGGTATCTGTAAAGGATCTTTACTCAGCAATTCCACAATTACGGCACTTACAGGTAGTGTACATCTGTTTTTCTGTCACCTTTGTTTCCTGATTAACATCCCCTCACTCATCACTTTATCTGACCCTTCTTCACCCTTTACACGTAGCCAGCCTTTGAGATACTTTCCAGCGGAAAATTTAATATCCACCGTATAAACTGCATTGTAAAAACTCGATGACATTTAATGATTGAGGAATGCAGTATTCTGAAACAAGAAAGTTAGGTTTTTTTTTTTTTTAACATCAAAGTTCTAAAAGTTACACCTACTTTGCAATGTCTTTGGAAATCAACAGTGGGCATGCTGATTCTACTTCCTCCTAAACTCTGGAATCTCTGCCTACAGAAGGGAAGTCTCTAGCTTTGGTTTTCCCCCTTGGCTTTAATTTTCTTCTTCATTTGTGACTTTCTCTTCCAAATCAGTGGAGTGAATTTAGGGAAGCTAGTAAAATGCTAACATGCTTTTTTCACTCAATTTTTGTTTCTTTATGTAGCATTAGAACACTTTGTCAGAATTCTGCTGTATCATGGTACACAACTTCATGGCTTCCATTAATTATTACTTTAACTTGCCACAAGTTCAAAGAGTTTCCTGTGAGGTAACTGCGTAAGACACTTTGTTTGGTGCTACTAAAGTCCTCCTTGCGTTGCTCAATACTTTACTTCCAGATTCAGAAATAGAAAGGTGAGGCATCTGACTGCTTACTGCTCCGGCTTTTTCACCCACTGCGGGTGGGAGGGAGCAACTTGGTGAGCACAGGGACTTTGGAATTCTTACTCTCTCATAAGAATTTACACATCTTATATGCAGAATTCAGGATTCAACAATGAAATTATAAAAGGATAAAGGAGGTAGAATGTGTCTGTGTGTGTGTGTGTGTGTGTGCGTGCGTGTGCATAGAAACCTAAAATACACGTCAGCAAATGAAGATATGTGGAACTTGTCGGGATCCTTATCCGAGAAATCGATGACAAAGTTTTTTTTAAAGAACATTTTAATACGTGTCAGATATTTAAGTGATTATTTTTAAGGAATTCCAAAGTTATCAATAATGATATTGTGGTTTGTTTTAAAAGAAACCCTTATATTTCAGAGATGCATATTGAAGTATTTATGGATGTAATTATATTACATCTGGGATTTGTTTCAAAATTACTAATTTAGAAATTGAATAAGGTTATGAATAAAACAAGAATGGCCTTGAGTTGATTGCTATAGCCACGTGATGAGTACTGGAGTTGATTAGATTATCCCTTCTTGTTTCTTATATAGTTGAATTGTTCCATGATAAGAGAAGTTTTAAAATTGTAGGCACAAACACGATCACTAAAATATTAAAAAACAACAAAACTGTGCAATGTCTCTCACCTTATACAAATAAGATAGAATCGCTTAAATAATGGATAGAGACTTAAATACTCGAGTTCCTCCACTTTGTCTAAGTCCATCACTTCTCACTTTCTGCCCACCCTTACTTTAGGCTCCTGTGTTAGGTTTTGCACCTAAAGGCCTCCCCTATCTGAAGTGTGCTCCTTCACACATGCACAGTTCTCAACTTCCAGATTTCTAGACAAATCTTTTCTTCCCAGTGAGGTGTCTCTTCCTGAATCTATTTCAGACAGCAACTCTTCTAACAGACTGCTGACCTCCCACTCCCACTGTAATGTCTTTTCATTTTACTTAACGCTATTTGTAATATACAGTATGTAATATATATAATTGCATCTGTGTTATATCATATATATGTGTGTATGTGTACACACACATATAGACACACACACTGTTTATCTGTCTATTGACTATCCTCCCTCCCAACATAATGTAAACTCCATGGGGTTTGTAATCTATTTTATTCACTGCCGGCTCCCTGGTGCCTTCAGAGAATTCAACACATATTTGAGGATGAAATAAATCAAGTTTTCACTAAACACCAAGTTAATCTGTGTGTTTACTTTTTGTTCTGTGCTATTATTCTGTGAATCTTCTGTCTGAAGTTGCAAAATATTGTCAAAAATATTCTATTTTGTTCTCTTTCTGCTTGAAGTTATATAGGATATCAACATGTTATATGTAAAAGATTACTTTCTTCTGATTATATTAATTTACGTTTGGACTTTTGTTACTTTTCCTATTTACGAACAAAAATATGTGAGTTCCTCCCTCAGTTTATCTTCACCAAGCTAGACTTTGCTAAAGTGTGTAATGTGCTGTAATTTTAAATTTCACAGCACATATACTCTACTAGATATTTATTAAAATTTTAAAACGTTTTCCTAGTG
This sequence comes from Aethalodelphis obliquidens, assembly GCF_003676395.1. NCBI lineage: Eukaryota > Metazoa > Chordata > Mammalia > Artiodactyla > Delphinidae > Aethalodelphis > Aethalodelphis obliquidens. The sequence goes on from NW_020838047.1 coordinate 2,076,832, forward strand.
AGTCCTTCATTTAGGTTTTTAAGATTTCTTTGTTCTTATACCAAACGTTATCATCCTGAATATGACAGTAAGACAAACTCTTCTTCACAAAAGCTTGTAGCAAGCTGCTCTCTGTAATGTGTGTAATGCTTTCTCTGTGTGTAGAACGTTGCACAAATTAAGTTTTGCCCCCTAAAATATTAAAGGGGCAGAGAAAGATTGCGTGTGAGGAAAGAAGCCTTAATGTATATTAAAAAGTAAAATTCTTATTGGAAAGCAGTTCAGCATATTAAATGACTTCTCAGTTTCCTTAGACATAGATGCTATTTTATTCTCTTTTCTCTCCTCAAATTTGCAATGAAATGTTACATGTGGGATCCAGCCTGAGTCGGTTCTTTCAAGAGAGTGGGGTCTGAATTCTTAGCTGTTGGTTATTAGTGAATATATTTGCTAAGGTTTCATTCAAGCTGGAACTTGTTAGAGAATAACATGTATGTTGAATGTGTCTTGTTCCCATCATTTCACAAGGATACAATGACTAGATGCAGTGAGTGTGAGGAACGAGAGTCGCTTTTCTTTTTAAGTGGGAGGTAACCCGCCCCCGCCCCGCAAAGGTGAGTCATCTCTATTCTGTTTAGAGAACAAAAAGTATCCAGAGTGAAGTTACCGTGCATCCTTCCACATCACTGAAATATACGTTATCTTCAAATTTTTACCTATGATGTTGGATTCAAGCAGCAGCATTCAAAAATGAAGAGACGTGACACAAGATGACTGAAATTTCAGTGATTTCTATATGAAATATCTCTGCCTCCACAGAAATACTTACTTATATTCTTGTAGAAATGTTTAAATAAATGTACCACGCAATGAAAAACTGGCAAACCTGGCCCAAGGCCATTATCGATACCAGTTACATTCTACGAGATACAAGACGTGCTTCTGTGGACAAAAATTGTGTGAATCACTATCATTTTTGTGCAGCTTTTACCTCTATGGAGTTGAAAATAGCCTAGTCAGAGGTGAAGAAAAAGGGGGAATCGCCTGAAGGAATGAGCTAGCCAGGAACCCCCCCGAATTGCAATTTATCTTCACCCCCCTCCCCATCCAGCTCACTCTTCAGGTGCTTTGTATGGAAAGGAGAACAGCATGGGGGGAAGTGTGGACTCATTAGCCGACCGACACTGTTCTTAGTTGATGGTGTGTTCCATAATCCGGAGGTGTGTTCAACACCCCTGTGGGAGCGCCTTTGCGAACGCTCCCTAGCCCCTAATTGCTGAGACGTGTCAGAGCGACTCCTTCAGTGGGATGACCTACTTCTCCCTGGATCGTGACCTTCTCCTCGCTCTAGCACGTGGGAGGTACCCACTTCTCTTTGCTGGGACTCGTCCCCACCATGTCTCTTGAACAGGTGTGGAAGCAACTCCGGGCCTCTCTCTCCCTGAGGCTCACGTCTAACTCATGGGAGACAAGAAGACTCTTGCTTCAGGAAACCCTGGGACTGCTGTCCTCCCAGTGAAACCCCTTTATTTTCAGTGCCTGTATAAGTAGCTGGCCATCCAGTTCTTCGCCCTTTATATTACTCAAATGAGACCCAGGCGTGCACCTGTCCACGCTGCAGGGTCCCATGAGAAGGTCATCACACACTCCTATTTAGGTCCTGCTTCCCAGACTGAGTGTGTGTGTGTGTCTATGTCTGTCTGTGTCTCGGGATGGGGAGTGAGTGAGTGAGACTCACAGAACATCAACCATTCCCCTCCCCCAAAAAAAGGTCTGCCAGTCTTCACTCCCCCGTCCCTGACTTATGCAAGCCTTTTTACCACCTGGAGCTGAGGGTCTCCGGGTTGCAAATCTTTTTGCTCTCTGCTTTGGAAGTCCTGGACATTAGTGTAACTTACATAAATATGGATTCTGTAGTCTTAATGCTCTTATGAGAACTGAGGCTGGAAGGGCACTGCTTTCACTTCTTTGTTGTGGGAAAAACTCATTATAATGTTAACGTCCATATTTTCATATGTGCCCTATGGTCAAATAAAAGAAATCTGGACTTAGGTAAGGAGAGACTTTATTCAAAAGGATTGCTGGAATAAGGGGAGGATGCCCTGACCATAAATTCTGCAAGCTTCACAAAGTTCAGGCAGAAAGAAACATCCTCTTTTCTCTGCAGGAGAAAGACCCGGGTATGGGGAGTACGTTAAGAGGGGGGCTTGACGGGAGATTTGAGCAGAAGATGCCATCTGGTGGGGGGAGGGAGGGTCTGGGAAGCCAGGCCAGTTCCTTTTCAGATGTTGATTCTGGGCGATGCTGAGAATCAGTGACGCCCAGGGGCCTTCAGGAGAGAAAGAAGCTGAACTAGAGTTAACAAGGCAAGTCGGCAGGCATTTCGTCCAGCCTGGTCAGTGGGTACAAAGTAGGGGAATCTGGAGGATCTGGTGTCCCAGGTAAACAAGAGGGGCGTCCCTGAATCTCGCCTGAGTTATGAGGGGAAGGATGGTTCTCGGCAGTGGCAAGGATTTCCTCACCATCACGTTTTCCCAGAGCACAGGGCTCAGGACGGGTTTGGCATTATCGCTAGGCATCACGTGTGTCGTCCGAGCAACTTATTTCTATTAACAAAGCGTTCTCAGAGCAGCTCCTCCAGTTTCATTCTCCAAAAGAGAAACTAATGAGATTTTATATTTTTTTGAGAATAAGCAAAAAGAAGGCAGAATGCAATTTTACAAAGGATACGGGAAGAAAAATAGTCCTTGGCAGCTCAGTTTCTGAAGAGGTATGTAGCTTTAGGCCCTTAAAATGAGGCCATACAGCTGAAATCTTTATCACGTTTTTGCTGAGTCCCCAGGTGAATAATTCCAGGCGTTCCTAAGCCTAGTGAATAATACATACGCTTTCCAGAAAGCCCGAACGCTCCTATGTAAGAGGAAGTAAAGTCTCTCCTGTTAGTCTGAGCTCTAGACTGGAAGATAGAATCTGCTTCCATTTATAGCTTCAGTGGAGATTTGCTACCGACCCTCAGGGCCTCCCCGGCCTCAGTCTCTGGGTTTCTATATTATTTGCAAAAACAATCCACAAGGTCCTTATATAGTCATAGACGCAGCGAAAATCAGTGCTGGACTTTGCTTGTGTCCACACACAAGTACACGTGGATCTGCAGAGGAGTCCGTAAAAAGACTAAATATACAATTTCCTGAATTTGATAATTGTTCTGTGGTTATAGAAGAGACTGTCCTTGTGTTTAGGAAATACACACTGAAATATTTAGGGAAACGTGGTATGATATGTCCAACCTGCTCTCAAATAGTTCAGAAGTAATAAACGTTAACGGTAAAGCACATGTGACAAAGTGATAAAAAAAAAAAAAAAAAAAAAACCTGCAGGATACATAAGAAAGAAAGCATCTGTAATCAAATGCTTGCTATATACCAGGCTTTGCTCTCAGCTCCTGACATATATTCCTTCATTTACCACTGGCAACAATGCTGGGAGGTTGATGCCAGTATGACCTTTATTTTACATGAGGTAAATAAAGGAAGGAGAGGTTAAGTAACTGGTCCGCGGGCACATCCTGGAGAAGAGATTGTGTATCCTGGTGACTTGACTTCAAAAACTTACTGTTCATGGGTAGCAGGATATGAATTCTGTAAATCAGAATGCATTTACAGTCTCAGTCAATTTTTGTACCAACAAGTGGTCCATCGGATAGAAGATCTCTGTAAGTAAAGGTTTTAGTTGTATCAACATCTAGACCAATACATACATATATATACATACACACATATATACATACACACATGTATATGTATATATATCTTAGAGTGTGCCTGCACGTTGCGTATTTATAATTCAATGCCATCTGTATTTAGAAAATTTGTAAAATAAACATTCACATCTTATAATTGATGTTGTTAGTAATATTATGGTGAGCAACATTATTTTATAAGCTATTCTTTGGAGGGTTAATGCGGATAGCTTTAGCCTATAATTCAGTCTCAGGGTAATTCCAGTGTAAATGGGAACATAATGTATAAGTAGATTCATTTATCAAGAAGTGTAAAGCCTGACAGACCACACAAGTCCCCATCCTCCTTATTTATCTCTACGCGCCACCACCCCCCCTTGCGCGCAGACAGAACCCGTGACACTTGTGAGTTTATGAAATCATACTGAGAAATTTATTAATTATGTACTGTCTTTTCTGGTAGTTTCTACCCATGACAGGTACATAATTAGGTAATCAGCTCTCTTAGAAAATAAAACAATTCACTTTTCGGGAAAGATCAAACAGAGTTTAGCAGCTTGAATTTGTCCAGATAATCACTTGTTTCCAATCTTGCAAATATAGGCCAAAATGAATCGAAGACTGAAACACAGAAAATGTGTCCTGGAATTTATGTCACCATTTAGCCTATATGGTAGATCATGCGTGAGTTGTTTTTTTTTAACATCTTTATTGGGGTATAATTGCTTTACAATGGTGTGTTACTTTCTTCTTTATAACAAAGTGAATCGGCTATACAAATACATATGTTCCCATATCTCTTCCCTCTTGCGTCTCCCTTGCTCCCACCCTTCTTATCCCACCCCTCTAGGTGGTCACAAAGCACCGAGCTGATCTCCCTGTGCTATATGGCTGCTTCCCAATAGCTATCTAGTTTACATTTGGTAATGTATATATGCCCATGCCACTCTCTCACTTTGTCAGAGCTTACCCTTCCCCCACCCCATATCCTCACGTCCATTCTCTAGTAGGTCTGTGTCTTTATTCCCGTCTTGCCCCTACGTTCTTCATAACCATTTGTTTTTTCTTAGATTCCATATATAAGTGTTAGTGTATGGTATTTGTTTTTCTCTTTCTGACTTACTTCACTCTGTATGACAGACTCTAGGTCTATCCACGTCACTACAAATAACTCAATTTCGTTTCTTTTTATGGCTGAGTAATATTCCATTGTATATATGTGCCACATCTTCTTTATCCATTCATATGTTGATGGACACTTAGGTTGCTTCCATGTCCCGGTTATTGTAAATAGAGCTGCAATGAACATTTTGGCACATGACTCTTTTTGAATTATGGATTTCTCAGGGTATATGCCCAGTAGTGGGATTGCTGGGTCGTATGGTAGCTCTATTTTTAGATTTTTAAGGAACCTCCATACTGTTCTCCATAGTGGCTATATCAATTTACACTCCCACCAGCAGTGCAAGAGGGTTCCCTTTTCTCCACACCCTCCCCAGCATTTATTGTTGTAGATTTTTTGATGATGGCCAGTCTGACTGGTGTGAGATTATACCTCATTGTAGTTTTGATTTGCATTTCTCTAGTGATTAATGATGTTGAGCATTCTTTCATGTGTTTGTTGGCAACCTGTATATCTTCTTTGGAGAAATGTCTTTAGGTCTTCTGCCCATTTTTGGACTGGGTTGTTTGTTTTTTTGATACTGAGCTGCATGAGCTGCTTGTAAATTTTGGAGGTCAATCCTTTGTCAGTTGCTTCATTTGCAAATATTTTCTCCCCTTCTGAGGGTTGTCTTTTCGTCTTGTTTATGGTTTTCTTTGCTGTGCAAAAGCTTTTAAGTTTCATTAGGTCCCATTTGTTTATTTTTGGTTTTATTTCCATTTCTCTAGGAGGTGGGTCAAAAAGGATCTTGCTGTGATGTGTATCATAGAGTGTTGTGCCTATGTGTTCCTCTCAGAGTTTGATAGTGTCTGGCCTTACATTTAGGTCTTTAATCCATTTTGAGTTTATTTTTGTGTATGGTGTTAGGGAGAGTTCTAATTTCATACTTTTACATATAGCTGTCCAGTTTTCCCAGCACCACTTATTAAAGAGGCTTTCTTTTCTCCACTGTATATTCTTGCCTCGTTTATCAAAGATAAGGTGACCATATGTGCATGGGTTTATCTCTGGGCTTTCTATCCTGTTCCATTGATCTATATTTCTGTTTTTGTGCCAGTACTATATTGTCTTGATTACTGTAGCTTTGTAGTATAGTCTGACGTTCAGGAGCCTGATTCCTCCAGCTCCATTTTTCTTTCTCAAGATTGCTTTGGCTATTCAGGGCCTTTTGTGTTTCCATACAAATTGTGAAATTTTTTGTTCTAGTTCTGTGAAAAATGCCAGTGGTAGTTTTGCGGTACACGGGCTTCTCACTGCCGTGGCCTCTCCCGCTGCGGAGCACAGGCTCCGGACACGCAGGCTCAGTGGCCATGGCTCACGGGCCCAGCCGCTCCGTGGTATGCGGGATCCTCCCAGACCGGGGCACGAACCCGTGTCCCCTGCCTCGGCAGGCAGACTCTCAACCACTGCGCCACCAGGGAAGCCCGCCAGTGGTAGTTTGATAGGGATTGCATTGAATCTGTAGACTGCTTTGGGTAGTAGAGTCATTTTCACAGTGTTGATTCTTCCAATCAAGAACATGGTATATCTCTTCATCTATTTGTATCATCTTTAATTTCTTTCATCAGTGCCTTATAATTTTCTGCATACAGGTCTTTTGTCTCCTTAGGTAGGTGTATTCCTAGATATTTTATTTCTTTTGTTGAAATGGTAAATGGGAGTGTTTTCTTAATTTCACTTTCAGAGTTTTCATCGTTAGTGTATAGGAATGCTAGAGATTTCTGTGCATAAATTTTGTATCCTGCTACTTTACCAAATTCATTGATTGGTCTAGTAGTTTTCTGGTAGCATCTTTACGATTCTCTATGTATAGTATCATGTCATCTGCAAACAGTGACAGCTTTACTTCTTCTTTTCTGATTTAGATTCCTTTTATTTCTTTTTCTTCTCTGATTGCTGTGGCTAGGACTTCCAAAACTATGTTGAAACATAGTGGTGAGAGTGGGCAACCTTGTCTTGTTCCTCATCTTAGTGGAAATGGTTTCAGTTTTTCACCATTGAGAACGATGTTGACTATGGGTTTGTCACATATGGCCTTTATTATGTTGAGGAGAGTTCCCTCTATGCCTACTTTCTGGAGGGTTTTAATCATAAATGGGTGTTGAATTTTGTCAAAAGCTTTCTCTGCATCTATTGAGATGATCATACGGTTTTTCTCCTTCAATTTGTTAATATGGTGTATCACATTGATTGATTTGCGTAAATGAAGAATCCTTGCATTCCTGGGATAAACCCCATTAAACAATATGACCTTAATTGATATTTATAGGACATTCCATCCAAAAACAACAGAATACACATTCTTCTCAAGTGCTCATGGAACATTCTCCAGGATAGATCATATCTTGGGTCACAAATCAAGCCTTGGTAAATTTAAGAAAATTGAAATCGTATCAAGTATCTTTTCCACCCACAATTTTATGTGACTAGATATCAGTTATAGGAAAAGACCTGTAAAAAATACAAACACATGGAGGCTAAACAATACAGTACTTAATAACGAAGTTATCACTGAAGAAATCAAAGAGGAAATCAAAAAATACCTAGAAACAAATGACAATGAAAACACGACAACCCAAAACCTATGGGATACAGCAAAAGCAGTTTTAAGAGGGAAGTTTATAGCAATACAATCCTACCTTAAGAAACAAGAAACATCTCAAATAAACAACCTAACCTTACACCGAAAGCAGTTAGAGAAAGAAGAATTAAAAAACCCCAAAGTTAGCAGAAGGAAAGAAATCATAACGATCAGATCAGAAGTAAATGAAAAAGAAATGAAGGAAATGATAGCAAAGATCAATAAAACTAAAAGCTTGTTCTTTGAGAAGATAAACAAAATTGATAAACCATTAGCCAGACTCATCAAGAAAAAAAGAAGACTCAAATCAACAGAATTACAAATGAAAAAGGAGAAGTAACAACCGACACTGCAGAAATACCAAGGATCACGAGAGGTTACTACAAGCAACTCTATGCCAATAAAATGGACAACCTGGAAGAAATGGACAAATTCTTAGAAATGCACAACCTTCTGAGACTGAACCAGGAAGAAATAAAAAATATGAACCAACCAATCACAAGCACTGAAATTGAAACGGTGATTAAAAATCCTCCAGCAAGCAAAAGTCCAGGACCAGATGGCTTCACAGGCGAATTCAACCAAACATTTAGCGAAGAGCTAACACCTATCCTTCTCAAACTCTTCCAAAATATAGCAGAGGGAGGAACACTCCCAAACTCATTCTACGAGGCCGCCATCACCCTGATACCAAAACCGGACAAAGATGTCATAAAGGAAGAAAACTACAGGCCAATATCACTGATGAACATAGGTGCAAAAATCCTCAAGAAAATACTAGGAAACAGAATCCAACAGCACATTAAAAGGATCATGCACCGAGTTCTTTGAACTATTTCATTATTAAGAAATAACACTTTCTAACAAAGTCACAATCTCCTCGCGGCAGGTGGCTGTCTTTACATTCCGTAAGAGCGGAGGATCCCAGAACAAAATTTGGCCCTGAAAGTGACGTAAGGGAGCACAGGAGTAGGAAAATGAACTCCCTAGGCTGGCCCATAGGCTCAGCTTTCCAGAATGTGCTTTCTGGTAGCTCCGGGCCACCAGGGCTGGGGGGAAGTTCAGAAATCCCCATGTCCCAGAAAGGGGGCACATGGGAGGCTGCACTGGATAAACAGTTAATACACTTGACATCCATGCATCCTTTGTGGTGGCCACTTGTGCCAAGATGCCTTCAGAATATAGAGCTTTTAGTAAGTTTATTGAGGAACAGGAAGAAAATCTTCAGTTCTCTAGTTAAGTCTGAATTATTTAATGGTGGGTAGGCAACATGCAGTTAGAATGTAGCGATGGGAAAATTTGCGCATAACGCGTCACCCCCAGCGTCAGGAAACGCTGTGTTCCCGCAGCTAGAATCACTTAGAGATTAGCCGGGTGGCTGAGAGCTTCAGTAAACTATTCTAAAGAACTGGGAAAAAAAGGAGTTTTTGGTAAATTAACATATTTTGCATTTAATGTCAGATAGTGTTGAGGTTCATGGCTTATTCTGTTTTATTTGGGGGGTTTGGGGGAAGTTTTTATTCATTTAATTATTTTCCAGTTTTATTGAGATATAATTGACACACAGCACTGTATCAGTTTAAGTCGTGGAGCTATTGATTTGACTTACATACATTGTGAAATGATTATCACAGTAAGTTTAATGAGTAACCCATCATCTCATATAGGTATAATATTAAAGAAAGAGAAAATTATTTCTTCCTTGTGATGAGAACTCTTAGGGTTTACTTTCTTAACTTTCATGTATAACATAGAGCAGTGTTAACTGTATTACTCATGGGGTACATTACATCCCTAGTACTTATCCCATAACTGGAGGTTTGTAGTTCCTGACCATCTTCATCCAATTCCCCCCCACCCCCACCTCTGATCACAAATCTGATCTTTTTTCCTATGAGTTTGGTTTCTTTGTTCTTGAAGTATAATTTACCTGTAACACTACGTTAGTTCCTGTTGCACAACACAGTGATTCGGTATTTCTATGCATTTCAAAATGATCCCATCTTTCCAGCTGGTTGTTTATGGGTCTACCTTTTATACCCTAGACATGGTGCTGACACCCCCAGATTCTTGATGCTAAGGTTCCATTGGTCTCTAGGCAGACTCCTTGGAAAGGACATAAGACAGTTTTACAAAAGCATTCTTTTGCAGGTAGCTCGCATCTGGTCTTTGCCCAAGGAGAGCATGCCTACCTGGCGTGGAACCTTTCTGTGTTCCCTTAGAAAAGCTCGCACACCTCAGTCTCCTGATCTGTCAGCTTGTCAAGCCTAAGTGAGACACCAGTCTGACTACACTCCGCGCTCTTTGAGACTGACAGCAGCTTTTCAGGGGATCCCATTACAGCCCTTTCTCTAGGCCTGAAGCAGGTGGGATCACATGGATTGTGTCTCTCAGGGCACTGAGCATCTGATCCAAAGATTTTAATATTCAAGTTCCACCAGTTCCACTCCAACCATCTCTCTTTCTTCAGTGAAGTGAGAAAAGTACAGAAAGAGTTTTCTACTATTTTTAAAATTTTTCATGGGTAGTTGTTATTAGGAGTATAGGGGTAGTTGGCAGGTGTTGGCCTCAGGTCTCAGACCAGGTCAGTTTTCTTATAATTTATTCTCTAAACTGACACACATGCATTCACATATAAATTCTGGAACTCTACATAAGAAACAATTGTTTTCTTGGGTAGTAGGCTGAGGGTTGCTGGCAGTGACTGAATAGATGTGCTTTACCTTTTGTTTTATCCCTATCATATACGTTATTTGAACGTTTTCTCTCTGTGTGTATGTATGTATATATCCTGTGCATGGTTTTATATGTATATATGTATGTCCACATACAGTGCACCAAGGAATTCAGAAAGAAGAACTTATTTTGAGAAATGTTTTCCCACTGAGAAAATTTCTGTAGTTGGTACCTGCTAATAGGGAAAATGTATTACAGCCTGGAGAAAATGTAATCAGTATCAACAGTAACTTCTTGAAGTTTTGACGTGGCATGCTTATCTCTTCATTTCTATTCTTTTTTTTTTTTTTTTTTTTTTTTGCGGTATGCGGGCCTCTTACTGTTGTGGCCTCTCGCGTTGTGGAGCACAGGCTCTGGACGCGCAGGCTCAGCGGCCATGGCTCACGGGCCCAGCCGCTCCGCGGCATGTGGGATTTTCCCGGACCGGGGCACGAACCCGTGTCCCCTGCATCGGCAGGCGGACTCTCAACCATTGCGCCACCAGGGAAGCCCTTCACTTCTATTCTTGATGACAGAGTTTATGAGATATGTTCTAATATCCAACACAGACTTATACCTATTTTTCTACCTCATATTCTCTCTAGTAATATTTTTTCATTTTGGGTTAAAATCTTGAAGAATAGAATTTTACCATCAGAGCTGATTCGTTCCATTGTGCAGTGCCGTGTTGAATTCAAGTGAAAAGATTTTATCGCTACCCATCCCTCTAAACTTGACATATTCCCATATTCATCAACAACATAGACAGTTAATGATGGGAGATTGAAAACATTTGGCTCAAACTAAAATTATTTTGGGACAAAGTGGAATACAGTGCTAACAAAATATGTCACCAACGGGAGAGATAAATGGAGTAGTCAGGCTACATAGTCAAAGGATGCCAAAGACATTATTTACTCCAAATATCACTAAAGATTTAACTTGTGTGTGACAGTAACACAGGATCAATTGATTTTGCTAAATCAATAATTTCCTCAAAACAGGATAAAACATGAGAAAAATCAAGTGTCAGTGTATTTTTTGGAAATAGTTTTTCAGATTTGACAATTGACAGTGTATGCATACCGTTGCCAAAAAAAAGGCTTATAAAAATTAGAAGAGAAATATCATCCAGGTTGAAATTTTCTTTCAAATAAAAACATGATTTGCTATTAACAGCAGTAATGGCAATGAAAATTAGGAAGATTTAAGTATGGTTTAGTCCAGGTATAGATTTTTTAGGGGTTGATCAGTTCAACATTAAAAATTCCTGTTCACAAATGATTTTGGATATACTGAATCAGAATATAATCAATCAATGTTACTTAAAGGGAAAAAAAACTGGGACCTGGTTGTCATGGTAATTTCAGTAAGTGTTTCTGAATTCAGCATCCCATTTTTACTTGATGGAATATGGGCTTTACACGGCAGATGCGATCTCACAAGTGGCAAATAAAGCTGTAACACCAGATGCATACCACGTTCTTCCCCTAAGTCAGTGACAATGACTGGTCGTTACCAGGGAAAGCAGCTGACGCCAGGGTCTTGTGGTGGCAGCTTGAGGAGTCTCTCTTGTTGCACGTTTTGTACAGTCTGGAACCAGCAGCAGCAGCAGGAACGCCAGTAAAGGCATGTACTCAGGAGGGCCCTGGATCCCCGAATGGACCAGACACAAAGCACCCGAGTTCCTAGTCCCAGCTCTGCCATCACCCGTAGCGTTGCCTTAGGTGAATCCCTTTACTCCTCTGTTTCTTAAATGTGCAAAGTATAACACAGAACTGAGTTATTTCTAGAGTGCACCCTAGGTCTAAAATTTGGAAGGACTATGAGAGAGAATGAGGCATACCAAAGATAAAGTGTATTAGTGGTGAGAACTTGACAAGGTCTGGAGTACGGTCAATTGCTTGGAAAAGGTATCTGTGATTGCTGTCATATTGAACCATGAGAGGGCAGTGAATACCTGGGATGAGAAGGAAATGTGGGAAAACAGTGACTGCATTCCAGACCTCATTACCTAACACGAAATCTAGCTGTAAATGTGTTTTATTCTTAATTATCAAACATTGTTGTGTAACAGAGGTATTGCAACACATTTTATTTAACTTGTCCACAATGCAAAACACGACTGTATCGATACACACCAGGTGAATAAACATAAACAATTTATGAACATTAAAAAAAAGAAACTTAGGCTTTTCTCTGTTAAAAAAAACAAATTTGAATAATGGAAATCCTAATTATGGAAATGTTACTTCAATTCTATCATTAAAATTCTGTGAGTCATTAAAGACGTAGGGAAGATTTTAGGAAAGCAGAGAAATTCAAGTCATCAGGATGGAAAGTATGTTACCCTACGTCTATCTCGAAGATAATATCCGTATTTACACTTTCTTCCTGCAGCATCCCTCCTGCTTATAGAAATGCTGTGGCTGCGATTTGCTAAGTATATGCGTAGAGGGAGGATAGATGCATCTGCCGGAGAAGAAAGTTTGTACGTCACCAGTATCAATAGCTTTCCCTGCCCTGAAATATACACACTTATCTCCTCAAACCAGTATCACTTCGTATCATGTTTGCTTTCTCAGCTACAAACTTGTTAACTCAGATGACTCACTTGTTTGTCTCTTGTTCCCAAAAGAATGAATGACTTCTACAGAACAGACAGGAAAGTTCATGACGGTAGAAGGAAGAACTGGGTTGCCAGAATGGAAACAAAGTTCAGGAGTAGAGGGACCCACTGGTGTTTAGTGGCTACAGCTCAGGTGTCCAGTAAGCTGTAGTCCGTTCTTTTTTTTAATTGAGGTACAGTTGATTTACAATATTATGTTAGTTTCAGGTATATAACATAGTGATTCAAAATTTTTATAGATTATATTCTATTTAAAGTTATTGCAAAATATTGTCTGTATTCCCTGGGCTGTACAGTGTATCCTTACAGCTTATTTATTTTATACATAGTAGTTTCTACTTCTTACTCCCCTTCCTTTATCAACCCCCTCTCCCTTCCCTCTACCCACTCATAATGACTCGGTTGTTCCTTGTATCTGTGAGTCGGGTTTTGTTTCATTATATTCGTTTTTTTGTTTGTTTGTTTTTGTTTTTTAGATTCTACATGTAAGGGATGGCGTACAGTATTTGTCTTTCTCTGTCTGCCTTATTTCACTAAGTATAATACTCACTAAGCATATATATGCTACATATTTTTTATTCATCTGTTGATGGACACTTGGGGTGCTTCTATATCTTGGCAATAGGAAATAATGCTGCTATGAACATTGGGGTGCATGTACCTTTTCAAATTAGTGTCTTCACTTTCTTTGGATATAGACCCAGGGTTGGAATTGCTGGATCATATGTTAGTTCTATTTTTACTTTCCGGAGGAAACTCCATACTGTTTTCCACAGTGGATGGACCGGTTTACAATTCCACCAATAGTGTAGGAGGGTTCCCTTTTACCCACGTCCTCACCAACATTTGTTATTTGTGTTCTTTTTGATGATAGCCATTCTGACACGTGTGAGGTGATATCTCATTGTGGTTTTGATTTGTGTTTCACTGATATTTATCGATGTTGAGCATCTTTTCATGTGCCTATTGGCCACTTTTAGGTACTCTTTGGAAAAATGTCTATTCAGGTCTCCTGCCCATTTGAAAAATCAGGTTGCTTGTTTTGTTGCTGTTGAGTTGTATGAGCTATTCATATATTTTGGATATTAACCACTTATTGATCATATAGTTTGCAAATATTTTCTCCTATTCTGTAGGTTGTCTTTTTGTTTATACGCTGTGCAAAAGCTTTTAAGTTTAATTAGGTATCATTTGTTTATATTTGCTTTTGTTTCCTTTGCCTTAGGAGATAGATCCAAAAAGTATTTCTAAGAAGTATGCCAAAGAGTGTTTTGTCCGTTTTCTTCCAAGAGTTTTGTGATTTCTGGTCTTACATTTGAGTCTCTAATCCATTTTGAGTTTATTTTTGTGTATGGTGTGAGAAAATGCTCTAATTTCATTTTTTTACATGTAGCTGTCCAGTTTTCCCAGCACCACTTATTGAAGAGACTGTCTTTCCTCCATTGTATATTCTTGCCTGCCTTGTTATAGATTAATTGACTATATGTGCATGGATTTATTTCTGGGCTCTCTACTGTGTTCCATTGATCTATGTGTCTGCTTTTGTGCCAGTATCACAGTGTTTTGATTACTGTAGCTTTGTTGTATAGTCTGAAGTCAGGGATCCTGATACTTCAAGCTCTGTTCTTCTTTTTCAAGATTGCTCTTTCTATTTGGAGTGTTTTGTGGGTCCATACAAATTTTAGAATTATTCTAGTTCTGTAAAAAATTCCATTGGCATTTTGATAAGGATTGCATTGAACCTCTACATTGCCTTAGCTAATATGGTCTTTTAATAATACTAGTTCTTCCAATCCATGAGCATGCTATATCTTTCCATCTATTTGTGTCATCTTCAGTTTCTTTCATCAGTGTCTTATATTTCTCTGAGTACAGGTCTTTTGCCTCCTTACTTCGATTTATTCCTAGGTATTTTATTCTTTTTGATGTGAAGGTAAATGGAATTGTTTTCTTAAACTCTCTTTTTGATAGTACATTAATAGTATATAGAAATGCATCAGATTTATGTATATTAATTTTGTATCCTGAAACTTTACCGAATTCATTGATGAGCTTTATTAGATTTTTGGTGGCATCTTTAGGATTTTCTATATGTAGTATCATGTCATACTACAAACAGTGACAGTTTTATTTCTTCCTTTCCAGTGTGGATTCCTTTTATTTTTTTCTTTTCTAATTGTTTTAGCTAGGACTTCCAATGCTATGTTGAATAAAAGTGGTGAGAGTGGGCATCCTTGTCTTGTTCCTGATCTTAGAGGAGGTGCCTTTAGGTTTTCACCATTGAGTATGATGTTAGCTGTGGGCTTGTCATATATGGCCTTTATTAAATATTTTGAGGTTTGTTCCCTCTATTCCCATTTTGTGGAGAGTTTTTGTTGTAAATGGATGTTGGATTTTGTCAAAAGCCTTTTCTGCATATTTTGAGATGACTATATGATTTTTATTCTTCAATTTGTTAATGTGCTGTATCACATTGATTGATTTGTAGATGTTAAAACATCCTTTCATCCCTCGGAAAAATCCCAATTGCTCATGGTGTATGATCTTTTTCATGTATTGTTGGATTTGGTTTGCCAGTATTTTGTTGAGGATTTTTGCATTTATGTTCATCAGTCATATGGGCCTATAATTTTCTTTTTTTGTGATATCTTTGTCTGGTTTTGGTATTAGGGTGATGGTGGCCTTGTAGAATGAGTTTGGAAGTGTTCCTTCCTCTGCAGTTTTTGGAATAGTTCAAGAAGGATAGGTGTTAATTCTTCCCCAATTATTTGGTAGAATTCACCTGTGAAACCATCTGGTCCTGGACTTTTGTTTGTTCATAGTTTGTGGGGTTTTTTTTTCTTCATTGCAGATTCAATTTAATTAAAGTTAAATGGTATGTTATATTGTCTATTGATATTTCTTCCTAGTTCAGTCTTGAAGATTGTGCATTTTGAGGAATTTGTCCATTTCTTCAAGGTTGTCCTTTTTATTGGTGTGTAGTTGTTCTTATGATCCTTTGTATTTCTGTGGTGTTGGTTGTAACATTTACTGTTTCTTTTTTGATTTTATTTATTTGGACCATCTCCCTTATTTTCTTAATGAGTCTGGCTAAAAGTTTATCAGGTTTTTAAAAAATATTTTCAAAGAACCATCTCTTAGTTTTATTGATCTTTTTGTTTCAGTTTCTATTTCATTTTTTCTGCTCTGATCTTTATGACTTCTTTCCTTCTACTCACTTTGGGTTTTGTTTTTCTCCTTTATCTAGTACCTTTAAAAGATGTAAGGTTGCATTGTTTGAGTTTTTTCTTGTTTCTGGAGATAAGTTTGTATCTCTATAAACTTCCCTCTTAAAACTGCTTTTGCTGCGTCCCATAGACTTTGGATGGTTGTATTTTAATTTTTATTTATCTACAGGTATTTCTTAAATTTCTTCTTTGATTTCTTCAGTGGTCCATTGGTTGTTTAGTAGCATATTGTTTAGCCTTCATGTGTCTGCATTTTTTGCAGTTTTTTTTTTCTTCTGGTTGATTTGTAGTTTCATAATGTTGTGGTCAGAAAAGATGTTTGATGTGATTTCAGTCTTCTTAAAATTGGTGAGACTTGTTTTCTGGCCTAGCATGTGATCTCTCCTGGAGAATGTTCCATATGCACTTGAAAATAATGTGTATTCTACTGCTTTTGGATGTAATGATATATATATATATATATATATATATATATATATATATATTTGTGTGTATGTATATATATATATATATATATATATATATATTTTTTTTTTTTTTTTTAGTCCATTGGTCTAATTTGCCTTTATGGTCAGTGTTTCCTTATTGATTTTCTGTCTAGATGATTTGTTCATTGATGTAAGTGTGGTGTTAAAATCCCCTACTATTACTGGGTTACTGTTAATTTCCCCATTTATGTTTGTTAATATTTGTTTCATGTGTTGAGGTGCTCCTATGTTGGGTGCATATATATTCACAATTGTCATATTTTCTTGAATCAATCCCTTGATCATTATGTAATGCCCTTCTTTTTCTCTTGTTACAGTCTTTGTTCTAAAGTCTGTTTTGCCTGATATAACAATTCCTACCCTGACATTCTTTTAATTTCCATTTGCATGGAATATCTTTTTCCATCCCCTCGCTTTGAGTCTGTGTGTGTCTTTAGATCTGAAATTAGTCTCTTATAGGTAGCATATATATGAGTTTTGTTTTTGTATCGTTTCAACCATACTATGATTTTTGATTGCAGTAAGCTATATCCTTTAAATTACTCCTATGCCTGAGAATCTTGACAAAAGAGGACAAAGATACACTTAAAATTTATGTAAAGAAATCACAATTAAAAGGATTAATATGAAAACAATAACCTTGGAAAGTTAGAATTCAAAGTTAAATATAAGGCATGCAAATAGAAGCAGTATGGGAGTCACACTGGTTTGCAATGAGGAACCGAATAATTTTTGATTCATATACTCCTTAGAGTGAATCTGTGAAAATGAACTAGCTCCTAATGGACTTTCTCTTCATTTGTCAAACAGATGAAATGGAAACCAACACAACGAAGCTTTTTAAAGTTCTGTGTTTGTGTAATCGTCTGTCAAATGTATGCCAGGTCTCAAATGACTCTGACAAACCTGAAGAAATATGTGGAGATATTCACAACTGAAAGTAAACACGGGATCATAAATTAAAGATAAAAGTGCAGTGCTTTCACAGTATGCTCTTAGGTTTGGTGAACTGAAAACATCCTTTAAGCAGCAAAGAAGCTCGAAAACCTAAATCGTGGTGGATATTTTTGGTTTTTAAATTCCATTTCTTTTTTTCAAATGGAAAAAAAATGCTCATCCAGTTTTCTTCTCTTCTTTATGTTGACCACAGTGATGAAAGCCCAGGGAATTCTTAGTCTCTCCTGAAAAGTTTGTTCTTATTTCAGGAAGTATATGTTATTCATGATGGGTATGCTGTTTCTGTCTTTGCCGTGAATCCTCTCTAGGGAGCTCCTGCTGCTTCATTATTCAATCGAACGGGTCACGTTCACTTGTGGTTGCTCATAGCACCTGTAGTTGCTGTTGATTTATATTTGCCATCATCACTTAGTGTATTTATTCAATCCATTCCAAAACCCATAAAGAAAAGATATTTTTCTCTTTTCCTTTCTTACATCATTCTTCTCTTGCACTCTAACTCCCTGGTGCCAACCTGGCAGAGACAGTTCATTTAAGATTCTTGAATAGTCTCTGTCTTACTTATCAGGTCCCAATTTGAAAATCACCTCTCCCCATTTTTCACAGATATTCATTTCCTTTGGACTTCCACAGCTGTAGTTTTGCTTTACGTAAAGATGTTTGCTTGTTGTAATTGATGCTTTCCTGAAGAACTTTGCTCAAAACTTACATATGTCTCTTTAACATTTATTTTATTTTATTATTCTTTTTAACATCTTTACTGGAGTATAATTGCTTTACAATGTTGTGTTAGTTTCTGCTTTATAACGAAGTGAATCAGCTGTACATATACATATATCCCCATATCTCCTCTCTCTTGCGTCTCCCTCCCTCCCTCCCTATCCCACCCCTCCAGGTGGTCAAAAATCACCGAGCTGATCTCCCTGTGCTATGTGGCTGCTTCCCACTAGCTCTCTGTTTTACATTTGGTAGTATATATAAGTCCATGCCACTCTTTCACTTCGTCCCAGCTTACCCTTCTCACTCCCCATGACCTCAAGTTCATTCTCTACGACTGCGTCTTTATTCCTGTCCTGCCTCTAGGCTCTTCATAACTTTTTTTTTTTTTAGATTCTATATATATGTGCTAGCATACAGTATTTGTTTTTCTCTTTCTGACTTACTTCCCTCTGTATGACAGACTCTAGGTCCATCCACCACACTACAAATAACTCAATTTCCTTTCTTTATATGGCTGAGTAATATTTCATTATATATATGTGCCACATCTTCTTTATACATTCATCTGTCGAAGGACACTTAGGTTGCTTCCATGTCCTGGCTATTGTAAATAGAGCTGCAGTGAACTTTGTGGTACATGACACTTTTATTTTATTTTATTATTCTTTTTTTTGTGGTATGCGGGCCTCTCACTGTTGTGGCCTCTCCTGTTGCGGAGCACAGGCTCCAGACGCGCAGGCTCAGTGGCCAGGGCTCACGGGCCTAGCTGCTCCGTGGCATGTGAGATCTTCCCAGACCGGGGCACGAACCCATATCCTCTGCACTGGCAGGCTGACTCTCAACCACTGCGCCACCAGGGAAGCCCTACATGACTCTTTTTGAATTATGGTTTTCTCAGGGTATATGCCCAGTAGTGGGATTGCTGGGTCGTATGGTAGTTCTATTTTTAGTTTTTTAAGGCAGCTCCATACTGTTCTCCATAGTGGCTGTATCAATTTACATTCCCACCGACAGTGCAAGACGGTTCCTTTTTCTCCACACCCTCTCCAGCATTTATTGTTTGTAGATGTTTTGATGATGGCCATTCTGACTGGTGTGAGGTGATACCTCATTGTAGTTTTGATTTGCATTTCTCTAATGGTGGGTGACATTGAGCATCCTTTCATGTGTCTGTTGGCAATCTGTATATCTTCTTTGGAGAAATGTCTATTTAGGTCTTCTGCCCATTTTTGGATTGGGTTGTTTGTTTTTTTGATATTGAGGTGCATGAGCTGCTTGTAAATCTTGGAGACTAATCCTTTGTCCGTTGCTTCATTTGCAAATATTTTCTCCCATTCTGAGGGTTGTCTTTTCATCTTGTTTATGGTTTCCTTTGCTGTGCAAAAGCTTTTAAGTTTCATTAGGTCCCATTTGTTTATTTTTGTTTTAATTTCCATTTCTCTAGGTGGTGAGTCAAAAAAGGATCTTATGTCACAGAGTGTTGTGCCTATGTTTTCCTCTAAGAGTTTGATAGTGTCTGGCTTTACATTTAGGTCTTTTATCCATTTTGAGTTTATTTTTGTGTATGGTGTCAGGGAGTGTTTTAATTTCATTCTTTTACATGTAGTTGTCCACTTTTCCCAACACCAATTATTGAAGAGGTTGTCTTTTCTCCATTTGTATATTCTTCCCTCCTTTATCAAAGATAAGTTGACCATATGTGCGTGGGTTTATCTCTGGGCTTTCTATCCTATTCCAAAGACCTGTTTCTGTTTTTCTGCCAGTACCATACTGTCTTGATTACTGTAGCTTTGTCATAGAGTCTGAAGTCTGGGAGCCTGATTCCTCCAGCTCAGTTTTTCCTTCTCAAGATTGCTTTGGCTATTCGAGGTCTTTTGTGTTTCCACACAAATTGTGAAATATTTTGTTCTAGTTCTTGAAAAAAGCCATTGGTGTTTTGAAAGGGATTGCACTGAATCTATAGATTGCTTTGGATAGTATAGTCAGTTTCACAATGTTGATTCTTCCAATCCAAGAACATGGTATATCTCTCCATCTGTTTGTATCATCTTTAATTTCTTTCATCAGTGTCTTATGCTTTTCTGCATACAGGTCTTTTGTCTCCTTAGGTACATTTATTCCTAGGTATTTTATTCTTCTTGTTGCAGTGGTAAATGGGAGTGTTTCCTTAATTTCTCTTTCAGATTTTTCATTATTAGTGTATAGGAATGCAAGAGATTTCTGTGCATTAGTTTTGTATCCTGCTACTTTACCAAATTCATTGATTGGTCTAGTAGTTTTCTGGTAGCATCTTTAGGATTCTCTATGTATATTATCATGTCATCTACAAACAGTGACAGTTTTACTTCTTTTTTGAATTGGATTTCTTTTATTTCTTTTTCTTCTCCGATTGCGGTGGTTAAAACTTCCAAAACTGTGTTGAATAACACTGGTGAGTGTGGGCAAACTTGTCTTATTCCTGATCTTAGAGGAAGTGCTTTCAGTTTTTCACCATTGAGAATGATGTTGGCTATGGATTTGTCATATATGGCCTTTATTATGTTGAGGTAAGTTCCCTCATGCCTAGTTTCTGGAGGGTTTTTATCATAAATGGGTGTTGAATTTTGTCAAAAGTTTTTTCTGCATCTATTGAGATGATCATATGGTTTTTATCCTTCAGTATGTTAATATGGTATATCACATTGATTGATTTGCGTATATTGAAGAATCCTTGCAATCCTGGGATAAACCCCACTTGATCATGGTGTATAATACTTTTAACATGCTGTTGGATTCTGTTTGCTTTATTTTGTTGAGGATTTTTGCATCTTTGTTCATCAGTGATATTGGCCTGTAGTTTTCTTTCTTTGTGGCATCTTTGTCTGGTTTTGGTGTCAGGGTCATAGTGGCCTCGTAAAATGAGTTTGGGAGTGTTCCTCTCTCTGCTTTATTTTGGAGGAGTTTGAGAAGGATACGTGTTAGCTCTTCTCTAAATGTTTGATAGAATTTGCCTGTGAAGTCATCTGGTCCTGGGCTTTTGTTTGTTGGAAGATTTTTAATCACAGTTTCAATTTCAGTGCTTGTGATTGGTCTGTTTATATTTTCTATTTCATCTTGGTTCAATCTCAGAAGGTTGTGCTGTCTACGAATTTGTGTATTTCTTCCAGGTTGTCCATTTTATTGGCATATAGTTCCCTGTAGTAATCTCTCATGATCCTTTGTATTTCTGCATTGTCAGTTGTTACCTCTCCTTTTTCATTTCTAATTCTGTTGATTTGAGTGTTCTCCTTTTTTTTTCTTGTTGAGTCTGGCTAATGGTTTATCAATTTTGTTTATCTCCTCAAAGAACCAGCTTTTAGTTTTATTGAATTTTGCTGTCATTTGTTCATTTTTCATTTATTTCTGATCTGATCATTATGATTTCCTTCCTTCTGCTAACTTGCGGGGTTTTTTTTGTTCTTCTTTCTCTAATTGCTTTAGGTGTAAGGTTAGGTTGTTTATTTGAGATGTTTCTTGTTTCTTGAGGTAGGATTGTATTGCTATAAACTTGCCTCTTAGAATTGCTTTTGCTGTATCCCATAGGTTTTCGGTCATCGTCTTTTCCTTGTCATTTGTTTCTAGGTATTTTTTGATTTCCTCTTTGATTTCTTCAGTGATCTCTTGGTTATTAAGTAGTGTATTAGCCTCCATGTGTTTGAATTTTTTACAGATTCTTTTCTGTAATTGATGTCTAGTCTTATAGCATTGTGGTCAGAAAATGTACTTGATATCATTTCAGTTTTCTTAAATTTACCAAGGCTTGATTTGTGACCCAAGATATGATATGTTCTGAAGAATGTTCCATGAGCACTTGAGAACAAAGTGTATTCTGTTGTTTTTGCATGGAATATCCTATAAATATCAGTTGAGTCCGTCTTGTTTAGTGTATCATTTAAAGCTTGTGTTTCCTTATTTATTTTCATTTTGGATGATCTGTCCATTGGTGAATGTGGGGTGTTAGCGTCCCCTACTATGATTGTTTTACTGCCAATTTCCCCTTTTATGGCTGTTAGCATTTGCCTTATGTATTGAGATGCTCCTATGTTGGGTGCATAAATATTTTCAATTGTTATGTCTTCTTCTTGGATTGATCCCTTGATCATTATGTAGTGTCCTTCTTTGTACCTTGTAATAGTCTTTACTTTAAAGACTATTCTGTCTGGTATGAGAAGTGCTACTCCAGCTTTCTTTTGATTTCCATTTGCGTGGAATATCTTTTTCTGTCCCTTCACTTTCAGTCTGTGTGTGTCCCTAGGTCTGAAGTGGGTCTCTTTTAGACAGCATATATACGGGTCTTGTGTTTGTATCCATTCAGCCAGTCTATGTCTTTTGGTTGTAACATTTAATCCATTTACATTTAAGGTAATTATTGATATGTATGCTCCTATTCCCATTTTCTTAATTGATTTGGGTTTGTTTTTGTAGGTATTTAACTTCTCTTATGCTTCCTGCCTAGAGAAGTTCCTTTAGCATTTGTTGTAAAGCTGGTTTGGTGGTGCTGAATTCTCTTAGCTTTTGCTTTTCTGTAAAGGTTTTAATTTCTCCATCGAATCCGAATGAGATCCTTGCTGCATAGAGTAATCTTGGTTGTAGATTTTTCTCCTTCATCACTTTAAATATATACTGCCACTCCCTCTGGCTTGCAGATTTTCTGCTGAAAGGTCAGCTGTTAACCTTATGGGGATTCCCTTGTATTTTTTTTTGTTTTGTTTTTCCCTTGCTGCTTTTAATGTATTTTCTTTGTATTTAATTTTTGATAGTTTGATTAATATGTGTCTTGGCATGTTTCTCCTTGGATTTATCCTCTGTAGGATTCTCTGTGCTACCTGGACTTGATTAACTATTTCCTTTCCCATATTAGGGAAGTTTTCAAGTATAATCTCTTCAAATATTTTTTTCAGTCCTGTGCTTTTTCTCTTCTTCTGGGACCCGTACAATTCGAATGTTGTTGCATTTAATGTCCCAGAGGTCTCTCAGACTGTGATCAATTATTTTCATTCGTTTTTCTTTACTCTCCTCTGTGGTGGTTATTTCCACTATTTTATCTTCCACGTCACTTATCTGTTCTTCTGCCTCAGTTACTCTGCTATTGATTCCTTCTAGAGAATTTTTAATTTCATGTATTGTGTTCTTCATTGTTTCATCGCTCTTTAGTTCTTCTAGGTCCTTGTTAGACGTTTCTTATATTTTCTCCATTTTTTTTTCCAAGATTTTGGATCATCTTTACTATCATTACTCTGAATTCTTTTTCAGGTAGACTGCCTATTTCCTCTTCATTTGTTTCGTCTGGTGGGTATTTACCTTGCTTCTTTATCTGCTGTGTGTTTCTCTGTCTTATCATTTTGCTTCACTTACTGTGTTTGGGGGTCTCCTTTTCACAGGCTGCAGGTTCGTAGTTCCCGTTGTTTTTGGTATCTGCTCTCAGTGGCAAAGATTGGTTCAGTGGATTGTGTAGGGTTCCTGGTGGAGGGGACTGTTGCCTGTGTTCTGATGTATGAGGCTGGATCTTGTCTTTCTGGTGCCCAGGACTGCGTCAGGTGGTGTGTTTTAGGGTGTCTGTGGACTTATTATGATTTTAGGCAGCCTCTCTGCTAATGGGTGGGGTTGTGTTCCTGTCTTGCTAGTTGTTTGGTCTGGGGTGTCCAGCACTGTAGCTTGCTGGTCGTTGATAGTAGCTGGGTCTTAGCATTGAGATGGAGATATCTGGGAGAGCTTTCACCATTTGATATTACATGCAGCTAGGAGGTCTCTGGTGGATGAATGTCCTGAACTCAGCTCTCCCACCTCAGAGGCACAGGCCTGACACCCAGCCAGAGCTCCAAGACCATGTCAGCCACATGGCTCAGAAGAAAAGGGAGAAAAAGGAAAGCAAGAAAGAACAAAACAAAATAAAATAAAGTTATTAAAATAAAAATAATATTAAAAATTTAAAAATTAAAAAGTAATAGAAAAGGAAAACAAAAGAAAGAAGAGAGCAACCAAACCAAAAAACAAATCCACCAATGATAACAAGTGCTAAAAACTATAATAAGAAAAGAAAAAAATGGACAGAACCCTAGGACAGATGGTAAAAGCTAAGCTGTAGAGACAAAATCACAGAAAGTCCACTGCCTCAATTTTGGGATGATTCGTTGTCTCTTCATGTATTCCACAGATGCAGGGTACATCAAGTTGATTGTGGATATTTAATCCGCTGCTCCTGAGGCTGCTGGGAGAGATTTCCCTTTCTCTTCTTTGTTTGCACAGGTTCCAGGGCTCAGCTTTTGATTTGGACCCGCGTCTGTGTGTAGGTCACCTGAGGGCATCTGTTCTTCGCTCAGACAGGACGGGGTTAAAGTGGCAACTGATTCGGGGGCTCTGGCTCACTCAGGCCAGGGGGAGGAGAGGGGTATGGAATGCGGGGCCGCCGTGACGTTGCACCAGCCTGAGGTGCGCCATGCATTCTCCTGGGGAAGTTGTCCCTGGATCCCGGGACCCTGGCAGTGGCGGGCTGCCCAGGCTCCCGGGAGGGGAGGTGTGGAGAGTGACCTGTGCTCGCACACAGGTTTCTTGGTGGCGGCAGCAGCAGCCTTAGCGTCCCATGCCTGTCTCTGGGGTCCGTGCTGTTAGCCGTGGCTCGCGCCCATCTCTGGAGCTCCTTTAAGCAGCGCTCTTAATCCCCTCTCCTCGCGCACCAGGAAACAAAGAGGGAAGAAAAAGTCTCTTGCCTCTTCGGCAGCTCCAGACTTTTCCCCGGACTCCCTCCCGGCCAGCTGTGGTGCACTAGCCCCCTGCAGGCTGTGTTCACGCCGCCAGCCCCAGTCCTCTCCCTGCGCTCCAACTGAAGCCTGAGCCCCAGCTCCCAGCCCCGCCCGCCCTGGCAGGTGAGCAGACAAGCCTCTTGGGCTGGTGAGTGCCAGTTGGTACCGATACTCTGTGCGGGAATCTCTCCACTTTGCCCTCCGCACCCCTGTTGCTGTGCACTCCTCCACAGCTCCGAAGCTGCCCCTGCCTCTGCCATCCACAGTCTCTGCCTGAGAAGGGGCTCCTAGTGTGTGGAAACCTTTCTTCCTTCACGGCTCCCTCCCACTGGTGCAGGTCCCGTCCATATTCTTTTGTCTCTGTTTTTTCTTTTTTCTTTTATGCTACCCAGGTACCTGAGGAGTTTCTTGACTTTTGGAAGGTCTGAGGTTTGCCAGCATTCAGTAGGTGTTCTGTAGGAGTTGTTCCACATGAAGATGTATTTCTGATGTATTTGTGGGGAGGAAGGTGAACTCCACGTCTTACTCTTCCGCCATCTTGAAGCTCCGCCCCCCTGTATTCTGCTTTTAATGGATGTAGTTGATAGGTGTTCATTATATCCAGTTGACTAATGGTGCTGTTGAATTCATCTATGTCCTTTTTGATTTTTTGCCTGCACAGCTGTTCATGGCTGATAGAGGCTTGCTGAATTCTGTAACTATGATAGTGGATTTATCTATTTCTCCTTGAAGTTTTATCTGATTTTGCCTCATGTACTTTGATGTTCTGCTTTTAGACATACACATTTTACCTTTTATTAGATAATTGACTCCTTTATCATTTTTAATGCGCCTAGTTTTCTCCAATAACTTACCTTATACTGAAACTTGCTCTGTCTGAAATGATTTAATATAGCTACTCCTGCTTTCTTTTGACTTTTGTTAACATGACCTATCTTTCTGAATTCTTTTTTAATATATATGTGTTTTCTATTTAAAGTAGGCTTCCTGTAGATAGCATTTAGTTGCCTCTTGTTTTTGCATCCACTGTGACAATTTCTTTGTTTTAATTGGTGTGTTTAGACCTTTGATGTTTAATGTGATTAATAATATAATTGGATTAATGTTTATGATATTTATTTTCTATCCATTGCCTTATTTTTTTTTCCTAATTTTGTCTTCCAATCATTTTCTGCCTTTTTTGGTTTTAACTGAGA
Source organism: Aethalodelphis obliquidens (assembly GCF_003676395.1). Classification (NCBI taxonomy): domain Eukaryota; kingdom Metazoa; phylum Chordata; class Mammalia; order Artiodactyla; family Delphinidae; genus Aethalodelphis; species Aethalodelphis obliquidens. The sequence goes on from NW_020838047.1 coordinate 2,102,983, forward strand.
ATTTTATATGATTCCATTTTCTCTCCTTTCTTACATATTAGTTATATTTCATTTTTAATTTTATAGTCACTTCCCCAGAGTTGGCTAACTATATTTACAACTAATCCAAGTCCACTTTCAAATAACAGTATACCCTATGCTGCTTCACAGGTTGTGTGAGTACCTGATAATAATAAGATTATCCTAATTCCTCCCTTTTATCCCTTATATAATTGCCGTCTTTCATTTAACTTATATGTAAGCATGCATGTGCATATTTTTACATATGCCTACATAGTCAAATACAGTGTTGGTAATATAATGTGGAAAAAATTGTTATATGTGATACCAAGAATATGAAAAATAAAAATTTTATTTTACCTTCATTCATTCCTTCTCTAATGCTTTTCCTGTCTTTCTGCAGATACAAGTTTCTGATCTATAGTACTTTCCTCTCTCTAAAGCAGTGGCCCCGAAGCTTTTTGGCACCAGGGACAAGTTTCCTGGAAGACAGTTTTTCCATGGACAGACAGGATGGGGAGGGAGATAGTTCAGGCAGTAATGCCAGTAATGTGTCTATGGGGGTTGGTTCATGTGGTCATGCGAGCGATGGGGAGCGACGGGGAGCAGCAGATGAAGTTTCCCTCCGCTCGCCTGCCACTCACCTCCTGCTGTGCGGCCTGGTTCCTAACAGGCCCCAGACCGCTACCGGTCCATGGCCCGGGGGTTAGGGACCCCTGCTCTAAAGAACTTCTACTATTTATTGCAAAGCAGGTCTACTGGCAAGAAATTGCTTTAATTTTTGTCTAAGGAAGTCTTTATTTCCTCTTCACGTTGAAGGAAAGTTTTGCAGAGTACCAACTTCTAGGGTGATGGGTTTTTATCTTTTTGTTGTTTTTTTTTCTCACTACACCTTATATATTTCATTTCACTTTCTTCTTGCTTGCATGCTTTCTGAGGAGGCATAGAATAGAATTCTTATTTTTGTTCCTGTATAGTTGAGTCATTTTTCCCTCCAGCTTCCTTCAGCATCTTTTTTTTTTTTTAATCTTTGATATCTGGATTTTGAATACATGCCCTGGTGTAGCATTTTTGGAATTTATCCTGCTTGGTACTTTTTGAGCTTCCAGGGTCTGTGATTTGGTGTCTGACATTAATTTGGGGAATTTCTCAGTCATCATTGCTTTGAATGTTTTTTCTGTTCCTTTATCTCTTTCTTCTCCCTCTAGTTACACCTTTTGTAGTTGTTCTACTGTTCCTGGATATTCTGTTCATTTTTTTCTGTCTATCTTTTTCTTTGCCTTCCAGTTTTGGAAGTTTCCATTCTCAAGCACCAGGGTTCTTTCCTTAGCCATTTCCAGTCTACTAATGAGCCCATTATTTCCATTAGAGTGTTTTTATTTCTAGCGTTTCTTTTTGGTTCTTTCTTAGCATTTCCAACTCTCTGCTTACATTGCCCATCGTTCTTTTTTTTTTTTTTTAAGATGTTGGGGGTAGGAATTTATTTATTTTTGCTGTGTTGGGTCTTTGTTTCTGTGCAAGGAGTTTCTCTAGTTGTGGCAAGCGGGGGCCACTCTTCATCGCGGTGCGCGGGCCTCTCACTATCGCAGCCTCTCTTGCTGCGGAGCGCAGGCTCCAGATGCACAGGCTCAGTAGTTGTAGCGCACGGGCTTAGTCGCTCCACGGCATGTGGGATCCTCCCAGACCAGGACGTGAACCCATGTCCCCTGCATTAGCAGGCAGATTCTCAACCACCAAGGAAGCCCCTGCCCATCATTCTTGCTTGCTGTATACTTTATCCATTGGCGCCCTTAGCATATTAATTATAGGTGTTAAAATCCTGATCTGATCATTCCAACGTATCCACCATATCTGATGCTGGTTCTGATGTTCTCTCTCTCTTCAAACCTTTTTGTTTTGTTTTGTGATTCTTGCCTTTTGGCATGTCTTGTAATTTTTTCCTGATAGCTGGATATAATATCCTGGGTAAAAGGAGCTGCTGTAAAGAGGCCTTTAGTAACGTGGTGGCAGGGTTGCGTGGAGAGGAAGCTTCTAGCATTCTGTGATCAGTTCTCAATCCTTTAGGGAGTTGTGCCTCTGGATTGTCCACTGCCCAAGTCTTTCAGTTTTTCCCCACCATGGCAGGTAGGGTGCTAGTAGGGGTTCAATTTTGGTATGTCCCTTTCCCAGATTGGATAGGTTCTGGAAAAAATCCTGATAGTTTAGGGGATTTTCCTCTGATATTTACTCTGAGAACTTATTCAGGGTGGAGGTAAAGTCACAGTAGTGTGGACCCCTGCGACTGGGTCCCCTTGGAGCTTCTCTCAGCCTTGTCCACACTGAGTATCTAGTGTCGATATTCCTGTTCTGGTACTGGTTTCTGCTCCTGAGTCTCTGCTCTGGTAGGTTCGGATTCTGGGCATGCACCTGTCAGTGTCTCCCATTTGGGGGGTAGCAGTTTCCTCTGTGCCCTCACTTCTCTGATGGATCTAAGAAGAGTTGCTTTTACAGTTCATTCAGCTTTTTCTTATTTTTTGAGACTGATTGGCAACTTCCAAGCTCTTTCCACACAGTGCAGAAACCAAAGTAAACAGTGTTGTTTTTAGGTTTAAGAAAAAGAAGTGTTGATTTTAAAATCCTTCACATGTTGGTTGGTTGGTTGGTTAATTTTTAAATAGCATATTTACTGCCAATACTTTTTAAGTTACCTGTGCACAAGCTGTAGATATTTGAAAACTTTTATTTTACAGATCATAAGATGTTTGCTCGTTTCAGAATTATTCCGAACAATATGATGGTGAAAATAAAGAGGAACTTCGCAATTATTAGTGTACTTCCCCATCATAGGCAACTGTTACTGTAAAATAGCATTGTTTCCAGTGAAAAAGCCTATTGTGTTATGCATAATATTGTGTTTAGAGATACCTTAGTCAGACCTATGTCATCTATTACAGGTAGCAAAGGTGGTTATGTTTTTAATTGTAATTAATGTTGTCATTATTTCACACGTTTGTCTATTTCATTATTTGAATACAGCCTTACATTGTATGAATCGTATGTTCAATTAAGTTGAAGATATGAACTGGTATCCTCTAAAACCAGAAATACCTGGTGTAAAGTAAATGGGAAAAAACATACTAAAACATCCATTTGTGTAAGAAAAAAGAGAAAGCAAATCAGGATCAACATTGATATTAATATTGCACTCAAAGCCTATTGAGAAACAGATCAAGTCTCCGCATCATTCTTTAAAATATTTTCACTCACAGTCTCCACTGCCCAAGTCTGAAGTCTCTGCCACGCTCCATCAAATTCCTTTGGATATATACACAGCAGTTACTTCAAAGAAGTTTTAATTCGGGAAGAGCATAGTAGAAGTCCTGAAAATAATGAAATATTCGGTTACTTCAGTTTTCTCGGTGTTACATTAAAATTCTACAAAAGTACAAGGGAATGTGCCTCTCCTGCATTACTGTTAACCAATGCAGGTGTAAAAGAGTTCTCTGAATTTTTTTTCATTAGATATTTTTGGTAGTTGTAAATACAAATTCTTCCAACTGTATTCAGTAACGATCAGTTTTATTTGCCTTAACCCGATTAATCACTAGTAGGATAAATAAGGCATCATGATTAAGTTATTACAACAAGAAAAATTCTGATATACTATTTTAGTAAATTCGTCATTTATTTGGATATCTCTCCAAGACAACATTCATCCTCTGGACAATACTCTCTCCAATGATCATTTTAATTATTAACATATTACGCAGTGTCTTTTAGTATATTCTACCTAAAGTGCTTGATAAAATTCTAGGCATTTTCTTCACGCCAGTCTGAATGAATTAAACTAAAGATAAGTTAAATCTAATAGGAAAAATTAATGCAGTACGATTCAGGAAGTCTGACCATTTCCTCCTCTCAGACTTTGATTAATTAGACTACCTTAAGTAAATCTCTTTCTCACCTCGTCCCTGAGTAGCTGTGAAGCCAGAACAGCTTACCTCCTTCTACCAACTCTCAGGTATAGGAGAGTCTAGATTGTATCCAGGGAGCCCTGGGGTTGGAGAAGAGAAAAGTTCTGAGATTAGATTGTAACTTGATTTTGTGTTGATTTTTTTCCCATTAGAGGGATGGCAAACGTAATGCATTCAATTGTGAGAAGAATAATTTTGGAAAGCTATTTTCTTCTGACATTTGCTATGAGCAAAATATGATTTGTAACTCTGAGATACAGAGGGAAGGAGGGGGTGGACAGGAAAGTCAGGGGCGCCCTCTGAAAGAACATTTTGTTTTTAGAGAAGAACGATCAGGCAATTATTCACTTCTGGAACAAAAAAAGAAGTAGAAGTCACAAAATGCCAGAGAATGGTGTTTTCTCTATTGCTATTTTAAGAATTAATGAAAAGAAAAGATGGAATTGATCAACATGCCAAGAAAAAAAGCATTATGTAACCTTAACGCATCACTAACAAGATTTTAACAGTGTTTATTTTTTTGAGATTTTTTTGATGTGGACCATTTTTAAAGTCTTTATTGAATTTATTACAATATTGCTTCTGTTTTATGTTTTGGTTTTTTGGCCACGAGGCATGTGGGGTCTTAGCTCCCCGACCAGAGGTCGAACCCACACCCCCTGCATTGGAAGGTGAAGTCTTAACCACTGGCCCACCAGGGAACTCCCCTTAATAGTTTTTTTTTTAATAGTTTTTAATAAAAGAAAATTATTACTCAAATAACAGAGAATTAATTAAAGTGAAAAATTTTCATTCTATTTAATCTTCTCCTTTACCTATAACGAAACATAGAGTCCAAGAGCCTTGCAAAATCACACAGTAACATGGCAGAGCTTCAAGAAATTAAATGTTAAGCTAAAGGATTTCTAGTAAGAAGTATCATTATACTTAAACAATATGTATCAAACAGCGTGATTTTTACTTTTATAATTGGGCAGGTGCTGTATATAAAAACTAGTGTCAACCATAGCCTGCCCATTCGTAGGACAGTAATACACAGCCACCATTCAAAGAATAGACTGCAAGCACTTTAGGAATGCTTTTACAATTTCAATTATTTAAATGTTATAAAAAGGGACAGTGTTTTGCTTTGATGCTCCATCACTGACAACTCTAGACTCTCTTACAAAGTTTTTAGTTTTATCATTGCTTAAAAAAGCTAATCCTAGACAACAGGAATTTCCAATAAAATCTTTTGCTCCTCTTACAAATGACTCCATTTGAAACATAATTTGCCCTATCCCTTCCCTCCAATTACCAGTGTTTAGACCTGTCAGTTTCTGAACATCAGAGAAAAATGAGGAAGTGCATTCTTCTTCTACAGTATTCTATTTATGTTGCTCCATACCCACCATAATCACCCACATATTCTCAGGAAGCTTTACAAATTTTTGCCTTCATGAAAGAGATTTGTCAACCATACCTAAATTTTATATACTGTCATTTCATGGAATATGTGGTTATTCTGAAACGATGTTAACTTTTCTTATTCCACTCTAAGTTTAATTGCTTCCCACATATTTATTTACATGTTTGGTCTGTATTGATGTATAATTGACCTGCAACACTGTGTTAGATTCATGTGTACACCGTAGTGGTTCGATATTTCTATACAACGCAAAAGGATCGCCACAATAAGTCTTGTTACCATACAAAGATATTCCAGTATTAGTTACTCTATTCTCCATGCTGCACATTTTATTCCTGTGACTCATTTATTTTGCAACTGGAAGTTTGTACCTCTTAATCACCCTCACCTATTTGATTCATCCTTCCACCCTCCTCCCATCTGGCAGACACCAGTTTATTCTCTGTATCTATGAGTCTGTTTCTGTTTTGTGATGTTTGTTTTTTTTAGATTTCACATAGAGGTGAAGTCATACAGTATTTGTCTTTCTCTGTCTGACTTATTTCACTAAGCATAATCTTCTCTACGTCCATCCATGTTGTCGCAAATGGTAAGCTTTTGTTGTTTTTTATGGCTAAGTAATAGTCCACTGTATGTGTGTGTGTGTATCACATCTCGGCAACACTTGTTATTTGTTATCTTTTTGGTGACAGCCGTTCTAACAGGTGTAACATGATGGCTCATTATGGTTTTGATTTGCATTTCTCTGGTGATTAGTGATGTTCAGCGTCTTTTCATGAGCCTGTTGGCCATCTGTACATCTTCTTTGAAAAATGTCGATTCAAAAAAAGTGTCCATTCAGGTCTTCTGCCCATTTTTTTAATTGAGTTTTTCTTTTATATTGAGTTGTGCAAGTTCTTTGTGTATTTTGGATATTAACCCCTTATCAGACCATCATTTGCAAATATCTTCTCCCATTCGGTAGGTGGCTTTTTCATTTTGTTGATAGTTTCCTTCATTGTGCAAAAGCTTTCGGTTTGTTGAAGTTCCATTTGTTCATTTTTGCTTTTGTTTCCCTTGCCTGAGGAGACAGATCCAAAAGAATATTGCTAAGACCAATGTCCAAGTGTATACTGCATATATTTTCTTCTAAGAGTTTTATTGTTTCAGATCTAACATTTAAGTCTTTAAACCATTTTGAGTTTATTTGTGTATATGGTGTGAGAAAATAATTCATTTTGGATTCTTTCGCATGTAGCTGTTCAGATTCCCAATGTCTCCTGTTAAAGAGACTCTTCCCACCTTTGCCATAGATTAATTGAGTTCATTTCTGAGCTCTCTATTCTGTTCCATTGATCTATGTATCTGTTTTTGTGCCAGTACCATACGGTTTTGATTTTGTAGGATAGTTTGAAGTCTGGGAGTTAATACCTCCAGTTTTTTTAATTTCTCAAGATTGCTTTGGCTAGGGGACCTTTTGTGTTTCCATACAAATTCTAGAATTATTTATTTCAGTTCTGTGGAAAATGCCATTGGTATTTTGGTAGAGATTTCATTGAATCTGTAGAGTTCCTTGGGTAGTATGGTGATTTTAACAATATTAATTCTTTCAAGCCACGAACATGGAAAGTCTTTCCATTTCTTGTGTTGTCTTTATTTCAACAATGTCTTATAGTTTTCAGAATACAGGTCTTTATCTCTTGGCTAGATTCATTCCTAGGTATTTTTTTTATGCAATTGTACATGCGATTGTTTTCTACATTTCTCTTTCTGATAGTTCATTGTGTATAGAAGTGCAGCAGAATTCTGTATGTTAATTTTGTATCCTGCAACTTTACTAAATTTATTTGTTCTAATATTTTTGGTGGCATTGTTAGGATTGTATATATAAAACATCACCTACAAGCAGTGACAGTTTTACTTCTTCCTTTCCAATTCAGATTTCTTATATTTTAATTTCTTGTCTGATTGCTGTGGCGGAATTCCAATGCAATGTTGAATAAAGTGGCAAGAGTGTGAATCCTTGTCTTCTTCCTGATCTTAGAAGAAATGCTTTCACATTTTTATCATTGAGTATGATGTTAGCTGTGGGCTTGTCGTATATGGACTTTATTATATTGAGATATGCTTCCTCTATTTCCACTTTGGTGAGAGTTTTTAATAATTAATGGATGTTGAATTTTGTCAAAAGCTTTATCTACATCTGTTGAGATGTTCATGTGATTTTTATTCTTCAGTTTATTAGTATGGTATATCATACTGATTGATTTGCAGATATTGAAGTATCCTTGCATCCCTGGGATAAATCCCACTTGATCATGGTGTATGATCCTTTTAAATATTGTTGAACTTGGTTTGCTATTATCTTGTTGAGGACTTTTGCATCATCTATGTTCATCAGTGATATTGGCCTGTAATGTTCTTTTATTGTGGTTTCTTTGGTTTTGGTATCAGGATGGCATTGGCTTCATAGAATATGTTTGGATGTGTTCCTTCTTCAAGTTTAAGAATATTTGATAAGGGTATTATTAACTCTGCTTTAAATGTTTGCTGGAATTCATTTGTAAAGACCTCTAGTCTTAGATCTATGTTTGCTGGAAGTTTTTAAATTAGTGATTCAGTTTCATTACTGGTAGTTGGTGTGTTCATACTTTCTATTTCTTTCCAATTCAGTTTTGGAAGACTGTATGTTTCTAGGAATTTATCACTTCTTCTAGGTTGTCCATTTTATTTGCACTTAACTGTTCACGGTAATCTCTTGTGATCCTTTGTATTTCTGTGGTGTCAGTTGTAACTCTTCCATTTTCATTTATGATTTTATTTATTTGGGCCCTCTCCCTTTTTTTCGTGTTGATTCTGGCTAAAGGTTTATCAGTTTTGTTTATTTTTCTACTGTTTTTTGTCTCTCTTTATTTTTGCTCTGATCTTTATTTTTTCTTTCCTTCTACTTAACTTTGGGTTTTGTTTCTTCTTTTTTTCCTGGTTCCCTTAGGTCGAAGGTTATTTTTCTTCTTTCCTGTGGTAGGTTTATATTACTATAAACTTCCCCCTTAGAACTGCTTGTGTTACGTCACATAGATTTTGGATTGTATTTCCATTTCCATTTGTCTCCAGGTATTTATTTTTATTTTTTCATTGCTTGTTTCTTAACAATTTTTTAATCTCCATGTATTTGTGTTTTTTTGCAGTTTTTATTCTCATAGTTGATTTCTGGTCTCTATATTGTGGCTGGAAAAGATATTTACTATGATTTCAATCTTCTTAAATTTATTCAGACTTGTTTGTTGTCCTAGCATCATCTATCCTGGAGAATGTCCCATGTGCATGTGAAAATAATATATATTCTGCTGTTTTGGATGGAATGTTTTATCTATATCTATTAAGTTCATCTGGTTAATGTGTCATTTAAGGGCAATATTTCATTATCAAAGTTCTGTCTAAAGGAACTGTTCATTATGTAAGTGGAGTGTTAAAGTCCCCTACTATTATTGTGTTACCGTCAATTTCTCCCTTTATGTTTGTTAATATTTGTTGTATGTATTTAAGTGCTCCTGTGTTGGGTACATATGTATTTATAATTGTTATATCTCCTTGGATTAATCCCTTTGTTATTGTGTAATGCCCTTCTTTGTGTTTTGTTACAATCTTTGTTTTAAAGTCTGTTTTGTCCGATATAAGTATTGCTACCCAGGCTTTCTTTTCATTTGCATTTGCACGGAATATCTTTTTCCATTCCCTCACTTTCAGTCTATGTCTTTAAATCTGAAGTGAGTCTCTTGTTGGCAGCATATGTCTGAGCTTTGTGTTGGTATCATTCAGCCACTCTGTGTATCTTGATTAGAGCATTTAGTCCATTTACATTGTAAAAATCATTGATAGGTGTGTACTTATTACCATTTTGTTAATTGTTTTCCAGTTGTTTTGCAGTTCTTTTTTAAAACTTCCTTTTGCTGTCTTCCTTTTTGACTATATTTAGTGTTATGTCTGGATTCCTTTCTCTTCTTTATGTGTGTATCTATTATAGATTTTTGTTTTGTGGTTATCACGAGGTTTATATATAACAACATAGATGGGTAGATAGATAGATAGATAATCTATGATTACTTTTAGTTGCTGTCCTCTAAAGTTCAAATGCATTTTAGCAACCCCTCATTTTTAATGTTTTTGACATCAAATTTACATCTGTTTGTTTTGTGTATCCCTTAACTCCTTTTTGTGGATACAGGTAATTTTACTACTTCTGTCTTTTAACCTTTTTACTAGCTTTATAAGTGGTTGATCTACTAACTTTACTGTATGTTTGCCCTCACCAATGAGACTTTTCTTTTTGTAATTTTCATATTTCAAGTTGTGGTCTTTTCTGCTTTGAGAAATTCCTTTAACATTTCTTGTATAGCTGGTTTTGTGGTGCTGAACATTTTTTGCTTTTGCTTGTCCGTAAAGCTCTGTATCTCTCCTTCAAATCTGAACCTTCAAATCTGAACCTGAGAACCTTGCCAGGTAGAGTATTCTTGGTTGCAGGATTTTCCTTGCATCACTTTATACATATTGTGCCCCTCCGCTCTGGCCTGCAACATTTATGCTGAAAAGACAGCAGATAGTCTTAAGGAGTTCCCTTGTACATAAGTTGTTGCTTTTCCCTTGCTGCCTTTAATATTCTCCTTAATCTTTAATTTTTGTCATTTTATTTATAATGTGTCTCAGTGTGGACCTCTTTGACATTTCCTAGGTATTTTATTCTTTTTGATATGATAGTAAATGAAATTGTTTCCTTAATTTCTCTTTCTGATAGTTTGCTGTTAGTGTATAGAAATGCCTTTGAAATTAGAATGGGTATATAGGGACACACTAAACAGTATTGCACTCTGTTAGAACTCTCAGCAAGTGGAAATGCAGTTAACATCCTGGGAACAAATATCCATGTTAAATTGGCATAATTAAATTATTTATATAACTCATAACAGTAGCTGATGTAATTTTGACATTGCCTAATAAAAAAGATAGGTTTAACTGATTATTTATCTGTTGCAGCTTATAATTTCTACTTCATTTTCATTAATCACGTGCTTATTACTAAAAAATAATAAGACAGTTATCATTATAAAGATTTCAGTATGGCCAGAATATTTTTTTAAAGTAACTAAGTTAGAAAGTGGCATAAAAATTGACTCTGCAAAAGTCCATAAAGGTCTTAAAACATAACGTACCTTAAGGATTAAACAAAACAAAAGTCAAACAAAAATTTAACAATACATATTAGGTCCTAAGAGATTTTAATACAACCAAAATACAGATCTACTTTGCCCTGTCATCTCCGTCCTGCAACGCCAAGCTCACTTCGATATCTGACACAAAGTACCCTTAGAACTGAATGTACAACTCTTCAGTTGTGACCAAACGGAGGAAAAACTTTTAAGGCAAAAGATCAAAACAACAAAGAAATTGATACTAGAGGTGTAACACCCAAAAGTAATATAATTCAAAACATGGGTAATCTTTTCAAACTTGCTGGTGGCCCCAGACTTAATTTCAGACATCAGTTTGTTACAGTGTATTAATTTGATACCATATCAAAGCTTTAATCACTTAAGTTTATGATAGTCATTCAGTATTTGAGTAGGTTGTACAAAATCTTACTAAGAACTTCTACTTCAGATTATGACAGTAACTGGTATCCAGTATGCTCTCTCAGCATAAATAATATAAACTGGATAAATATGTGAGTCAGATTTTTTTCGAGCACTGGAAAACAAGCACCACAAATTGAAATCCCTGTGAGAAGTGCAGTCATTGGGAGAGTCCTACAGTTGCCCAGTCTCCCTGCCTGGGTGGCATTTCCTGAGATGGCACCCCCTGAGATGGGGTCCGAGCAAATCACTGTGGTCCTACAAGTTGAAAAGACAGAGATCAGAGTTTGGTTTAGCCTTGTGGGTGCAACACGCTGACTGCAGCATTTAAGGGGCATGAACTGTGCACAGTAGGTCTCTAGAAGTCATACGTGTCTCCTGGGAATCCCTGAAAAAGCAGCGAAGCTTCATTGTCACACAGGAGAGCAGCTCAGGGCCCTGGGCTCACATGGACACCATGCTCAGTTTAATGATCTGTGGTCACTGTCTTTTAATCCATAGTAATTTTATATTAGAGCTTGTGCTTTGTAAGGAGGGTACAATACGACAGCTCAGCACACACAGGAGCTTGGAACCTCAGCTCCCACTTGGTCTCACTTCCTGCCATCTCCCCACCTCCCTGGAATGGCTTCCCAGCCATCTATTGCCCCAGCTTGACCTGACCTCTCTCTTCCTGCTGCTGACCAGTGACCTACGTGACTTTTTTTGCATGTATGTTTTCGTTTTCTGTGACTGATTACTCAGAGTGGAATTGCTGGATCATGTAGTGAGTCTCATAAGAAACAGCCAAACTCCTTTTACAACCTTTTCATGGTTGTATGACTTTACAGGCCCACCAGCCATGGTGAGAGGGTCATCTAATGCACCTCATCACTACCATTTGGAATTATCAGGTACGTTCATTGTAGTCACTGTTGTGGATATAAAGTGGGAACTCATATTGGTTTTATTTTGCATTTCCACGGCTAATATGATGCTAAACATCTTCCTGTTCGTTCACTGACCACTCATCCAGCTTCTTTTTCTGAGTTTTTCCTTCAATAATTGTCTTTTATTTCTTTTTAATTGACCTTCTATCCTTCAACATTGTAAATTTTGCTTATCAGTTTTAGTTGTTTTTTAAATTTTAGTATATATATACACATTATGTCATCTGTGAATAAGGACAGTATTACTTACTTTCTAATTATTAGGCTTTTCTTTTTTTCTCTATTACACTGACCAAAACATTCAGTAAAATATGGAATAAAAGTGATGAAAGTGATGAGAGCAAGCTTTGCTTTGTTCCTAGTCTTAGGAAGAAAACATTGTCTTTCACCATTACTTTGATATTAGCTTTAAGTTTTTTATAAATGGCATTGTTAAGGAAAGGATGTTTCCTTCTATTGCTAGTATACTGAGGACATGTATCATGAGTGAGTATGGAATTTTGTCCAATCTTTTTCTTCATCTATTAATGATTATGGTATTTTTTTCTTTTATTACATTGACAGATTTTTCTATAGTACTTTAAAGATGGCACTCCTTTGTCTTCTAGCATGTATGTTTTCTAAAGAAAGATCGCTGTCATTCTTATCTTTCCCCACCCCACCCTGTGTGTGTGTGGTGTCACTTTTCTCTGGCTGCCTTCAAGATTGTCTGCTTATCTTTGGTTTTCAGGAGTTTGATGAGTATGTGTCTAGGTCTTCTTATTTATATATCCAGTTGGGGGTTCTTTGAGATTTTGGATCTGTAATTTAATGTCTTTCATAATACTTCTCAACAATGATCACTTCAAATTTTTTTTCCTCTTGTTATTTTTCAAATTTCTCTTTTTTTCTTTCTCAACTCCTTCTGGGATTCCAATTATATGTATGTTGAACTGTTTGACATTGTCAACATTGTCCCATAGCTTCTCAATTCTGTTTTTTGTTTGTTGTTTGCAGGTTGTTTTTTTATCGTTTAACTTTTTAAATATTCTCTGTTTTAGTTGGGATAATAGATGACTTGACCCATGTTCAAGTCATCTAATTCTTTCTTCAGCTGTATAGACTCAATTCATGAGTCTGGCCAAATTTATCTCTGATATTGTATTTTATAGATCTAGTATTTCCACTTGGCTCTTGATACTGAAATTCTCCATTTGTTCATGCATATTGTTCATTTTTTCCATTAGATCTTTATCATATTAATCACATTATTATAAAACCCTTGTGTGATCATTTCCAAATCTGGATCATCACTCAGACTGAACCTGTTGATTGCTTTATTTCTTGGCAATGGGCTGTGTTCTCTGGATGTTCTTATTGCTGTTTTTGTTGTTGTTTGAAGATGTGTCTTGAAGATTTTGATCAGATGCCAGACATTGTGTCTGTCATAGAGACTGAGGTAAAAGGTATTGCACCTGAAAATAAGGAGCCTTCTGTTTTCAGGCCTTGGTATGTGGAGCTGAGTAAACCTAGTCAGGAGTTGACTGGCTTTGAATTTTTTCGGTGCTCTCTATGATGTGGATACATCAGTGTACCTCAAGCTCCAAATTCATCCAGGATTTGGTTGCTGTTGCTTTGTGCTTAAGATGGGTGCTTTCCAGTCTGGAGTGCTGGAGGGTATTATATCAGTGTTCTCACTTCCCCATCAGTTTTCAACTAACCTATGCTCATCCATGGTAGGTATTCCTCCATGTCTTTGTATCAGACCAACTGGGCCATATAATTTGTAAGGTACTTTGAGAAATGAAAAAAAGCAGAGCCCCATTTTCTAAAGCAGGGGGGAAAGTGTTCCAGCAGTAAATAATTTTTTTGTTGCTCCTATCATGGTGAGGGAAGGGAAATTTTCTAGTGTCCTGGTTCAGCCTCAGTCTTAGGCAGGCCTGTGCCCCTAAGCATCAAAAATGAGGCTTTCTCAACATTCCTTCCCCTCCTTCCTGTGGCAGCCAAGCATCACTTTGTATCTGTGGTTGATTTAAACAGAAATCTTCCGTCACTTTCCCACTGGTAGTAGAAGTCTTCTGAGTTTGGGGATTGGTATTGCTGTTTGCTCTTAACTTTAGCCTTTCTTGCTGCTTTTAATTTTAACTTTTGTGCTTAAGTTCATCTTCTTTCTCTAGCTTCTAAAGAAATTGACTTATTTTCATGCAAGGGAGTATTATTCAGCAATAAAAAGGAGTGCACTATTGATACAGTCAAAGCAATGAATCTCAAAGACATTGTACTGAGCAAAACAGGCAAGACACAAAATGTGCGTTTGATGATTCCTCTCGTTTGAGGTTCAAGAATTAGCAAAATACATCATAGTGATAGAAACCAGACCTGTGGTTTCTTGGGGAAAAGGCTGAATTGACTACTAGTGGTCAAAAGGAATTGTTCTGCACTGGTAATAACGCTCCATATCTTGTTTGGGTGGCAGATCACGAGGCTGTATAAATTCGTCATGACTCACAGAATTAATTGTATGCTCCAATTAGGCACAATTTAAATTATACCTCCATGAGTTTGATTTAAAGTGCCCACACAAAAGTCATCTTAACCTTTTTAATTTATTAAATTTAATTAAGGTGCTTTCCTCTTTTCAGATAAGTGCATGTGTTAATATCCACTTATACAATCAAAATTTTGTTTACAGAAAGGTCAGTCTGGACTAGAACACGTTTTCTGGAGCTTCAATCTCACTTTCTCCTGCTTAAACCTGATTTATCAGGGGAGTTTTTTAGTTTTTCAAACCCTTTCAAATTCAGCAATGATTTGTATATCCCCTTTTCCCATGATCTGAGTGCATAGGTTAATGTTATTGATTTAAATGGTCACCATGTATCACCATAACATGGGTGATTATGAGGAAAAATTCTCAGCATTTTCCTACAAACCATTTCACATCCTGGGTGCTCCAGAACCAACTCTCAGTTTTGTTGAGAGGTCGACAGTATCAATGGCAGGGGACTAGGAACCACCATATGTGAGGACACATAGTAAAGTTCGCACAGATGAATTGCTGCCTGTGCAGATGGCTTTCCTTATGCAGAAGTGTGGCATGCTTGGTCTGTTCTTGGCAGTCAGTCTTCCCAAGATGGAGTGTGGTATCAACAGGGTTGCCAGTAGTCACTTAATGGTGGAAGAAAAAAACCTGTAAAATCCATATGGACAACCTTCTTGAATGCTTCCTTCTATGCAGAGTCCTCATGTTTGTCTAGCCAGCTCCTCCAACAGATTTTTTAACAAAGGTAAAATAAAAAATAATCTCAGAAATTCTGAATGGTGTCCGGAGATGTAGAGTTTCTTTTTTTTAAAACTGATAAAATAAATACCATATTAGCAAAAGCATAAAGATGTATGAAAGTTTTCAGAAGAAGTCCGGACTTCTGTAAGAGAAACGTAGCTGTGGCTGTTTGTGACCTGCCCAGGTGTCCTCAGCACACACCGGCACACCGGGACTTTCTGGAGTCACCTGCAAATCTCTGCTTGAGGGCTTTTCTTGATGGCAGGAGCAGCTCAGCACGAGGGCCACAAGCTGGAATTGGCCCAGAGTTCACACCCTGGAAGCAGTGCTCCAACAGTGATGCATGTGGACTGGGCATTGAACGCCCAACCCTGCGGGGATGATTCCGAGGAATGTCCTCTGCACTGTCTCAGAGTCCCTGGTGGGGTCGGGTACACCTTTGCCCACCACAGACAACTTTAAAACATTCTGCTATTGGGTTCCCTTCTTTTATCTCTCACTTTCCCACTCCATTAGCAGTGATTGCTGAAATCTGTTCCCACCACAATTCACACTCAAATCCTGTCTCAGTAATTGCTTCAGGGGGAAGAGAAATTAAAATGGGAAACCAAAGGGCAGTTACTTAAAGGAAAAGAAGAAAGCTAAAAATATGTGTATATATATATATACATTTATATATATACATTTATATATATATACATACATATATACACACACATATATGTATGTGTATGTATACATGCATGTAATTGCAAATTTTTTTAATTGCAAAGAACGTTTACATAAAGCCTACTGGATAAGTTTATGCCCCTGACTCCTAAACCAAATAAATCTAATCAGTATTCCCTAAGAAATACAATGGGAGGGTAGGCATTTTAAGGTAAAATCTACCGCATTTGACAGTTGAGGCAAAGGTGGGAATGATCTCTGATTCATCTGTCCTTATTCCCCCTCTTAGTAAACCCAGGGAAAATACTCTAATCTGGCTATTTTTAGAGGCAAAAGTTGAGAGTTCCTTTCCGTGGAAACTTCTGTGAACATGAATGGCTCATTTTTCATTCTCTCCTTTGTTTCTTCGTGTGGCCTGAGCACTGAGCCAGCTGTCTGGGTCTGTCTTCTCAGTTCCTCCCGTTCTCCCAGTTACTTTTGTCCGTAGTGCAGCCAAGACTGAAGTTCCCACCCGGGCTCCTCCACTGGAGGTACCAGGATCAAGTGGGCTGTCACTCCATTTCCTTTGTTGCTGATTGGATGAGCACTGCAATGGCCTTTACCTACCAAGTGACAACATCTAAGATTTTAAGTTCAGGGCACAAGATGACCCAGAAGTCTATTAGATAGGTCAAAAACTCCAATTTACTTTACCAGCTTTTTACAATGTGATTTGTAGCTAAAAGCACAATTAGCAATTAGGTTTATTTTGCATATTATTTTTCTTTCTATATTTCTTACAAAAAGACATAGAGGGGCTTCCCTGGTGGCACAGTGGTTGAGAGTCCGCCTACCGATGCAGGGGACATGGGTTCATACCCCGGTCCGGTAAGATCCCACATGCCGCGGAGCGGCTGGACCCGTGAGCCATGGCCGCTGAGACTGCACGTCCGGAGCCTATGCTCCGCAACGGGAGAGGCCACAACAGTGAGAGGCCCGTGTACCGCAAAAAAAAAAAAAAAAAAATTCTGAGTCTATTTCTGTTTTGTAAATTGGTTCATTTATATAATTTAAAATTTTTTATTTTATTTTTTATGTCATTTTTAAAAATTAGATTCCACATATGAGTGATATATGATATTTTTCTTCCTCTGTCTGACCTCACTTAGTATGATAATCTCTAGGTCCACCCGTGTCGCTGCAAATGGCATTATTTCATTCATTTTATGGCTGAGTAGTATTCCATTGTATATATGTACCACATCGTATTTACACATTCCTCCACTGATGGACATTTAGGTTGCTTCCATGTCTTAGCTATTGTAAATAGTGCTGTAGTGAACATTGGGGTGCATGTATCTTTTCAGATTACTGTTTTCTCCAGATATATGCCCAGCAGTGGGATTGCTGGATCATATGATAACTCTATGTTTAGTTTTTTAAGGAACCTCCATAACGTTCTCCATAGTGGCTGCACCAGTTTACATTCCCACCAACAGTGTAGGAGGGGTCACGTTTCTCCACACCCTCTGCAGCATTTACTGTTTGTAGATTTTTTGATGATGGCCATTTTGACCTGTATGAGGTGATACCTCGTTGTAGTTTTGATTTGCATTTCTCTAATAATTAGCAATGTTGAGTACCTTTACAGGTGCCTTTTGGCCATCTGTATGTCTTCTTTGGAGAAATGTCTATTTAAATCTTCTGCCCATTTTTTGATTGGGTTGTTTGGGGGTTTTTTTGACATACAGCTGCATGGCTGTTTGTATATTTTAGCTCTTTCATTAAATTTCTTGTGTATCCCTGTAGTTCCTGCCACTGTTATAGCTTGATTACTCTCAAAGTTAAATCTAAACCATTCTTTTTTATTTGAGGTTAAACTGGGTTTGAGCCAGTTGGAGTAAGCACCTTTTTGTTTTGTCCGTAGGGCAAAATTCTTTGCCCTTCACTACCGTTTTTCCTTCCAGATGATTTCCTAGATCACACTGTTCAGGTAAATAGTGCATAAAATAATAAATTCCCTCCAAAATGAGGTATCGGTTTATACTTTTACCAGTAATATATAAAGAGCTTTGCTTGTCTGTATCCTTCCCAACCCAGAATGTTAACACTTCGGCTATTGAACAATTTGATCAACTAAATGTATGTTATTATTTTTATCTGTATTTGTTAGCAGCTTGCATTTTATTTTCATAAGTTACTTGTTCTGGCCTAGTTTTCTATTGAATATTTATATTTCCTGACTTAAAAACTTAATGCCTAGAAAATAAACTATTATCTATTGAAACTCTATTCCCTTTTGATTAATTTCTTGTGTTGACCTAGGAAATGAAAATAGCTATATCTAGATATATCTTCTAAGTTCAGTTTAAGATATTACCAGTAGGTTGCAAGATATAGTTTAGGTCAACAAGAGAGAAATTTCAAGTATAAACTGAATGAGAGAAAAAGCAATAAAGAGAAATACTGCTTGCTAATTGGATTTCATTTATGTGAACACTAGGGAAAAATTACCTTTTTTTTTCTTTGAAGTTCTCTTTTAAAAGTTCCAGAAATACATAAAAACAAATTTGGTAATATTAAATTGAAGTTATATATAATATCCACATTTAGATGGTGATTATAAATTTCCTACAGTTGCTATAAAATCATTTCTTATAGGTTTTTCACTGTAGTGTGTAATTCTATAAAATACTGTCATTTTTTAATGATGGGTTATTTTGGCTCCTTATAATTTTAAAAATTCTCTTTAATGGAATCTGTTGTTGGATTATAGAAATCTTTAGAACTTTACTTATTTTCTCATTATCCAAATTCTTCAGGAAATGTCATTTATATTCATTCTTAACTATTTATAAAAATAATCATGTGATTATAATTGTCTTAATAAAATTGCTCTAGTCTTAATTAAAATCTCTTCCAGGAAAGAGATTGTTTAGGACTCTAAGCAATTTCTTCACATGGGAAAGGACAGAAACTTGTTATATACTTATAAACTGGAAAATAGTGCTTGGGAGTAAATAACTTTGTTATTTTACTAATTTATGTTCCTAGATAATGTGATGACTGCTGCAGTTCATAATTAGCTTTTTAAGGAACACATGTGATAAATTCTCTAAAATACTGAAAATACCAAAAAACAATAATTTTCATTTTAGTTCTCAGAATGTCACTCTCATAACCACTTTACTCTTATTCTGTTTAAATGCACTTAATAACCATTTAGATATTGCCACTTCTATTCTGAATTACATTGCTATTTACTTTGATTTGCAGAAATATGAGTTTGTTATATCTGGAAGTGAATAGTTGTACAAATTCTAATCTTTCCCAGTGGTAATACAGACATCAGGTGATAGGACAGTGGTATTCAGCTATTAAGGTGAAGTTTGACTCTTGAAGGGCAGTTCATCAATACGTTTCTTGCAGTATTGCATTTTCTCCTTTGTGGTGAGAGAATTGTGTGCAAACCACACTTCTCTGTAGTATTTCTCTTCTCTGTCTCCTGTACTTTGCACGTGCTTTGACACCATCCTTCCCCCAAAGCCCAGCCCAGTGCCTGAATCATATGAAATGTCCAGTCATTTTGAATGGAGGGCTGTATAAAGAAAGGTGGAGTCTAGTAGCTCAAAGGTCTCTTGGCAAACCCTTTCTGTGGAGGGTGCACGTGACTTAGTACCGTTAAATTGCTGGTATAAGAAGTAGAGTGAGATTATGCAGTTGAATATTCAACGGATTCAAATCTAATAATTAATATCCAAGGTCAGGATTAAGAGAAATTCCTCCTTTATTAGAATCAGCTCTCAGACCTGGAGACCACGTCCTGCTCACCATTGTGTTCAGCACCTTGCACAGTGAGTGCCTGGGACGTTCTGGTCCTAGATGAGTGTTTGTGGGAGGGAAGAAGGAGGTGACGGGAGCAGGTGGAGAAGGAAGGAAGGAGCCCCTGACATCAGCAGTCCCTTCTCAATTTCCTCTCCGCCCCCAAACTCCTAACAACAACTAACCTGCTTCCTGTGTCCATGGATTTGTGTCTTCTGGACACTCCATATAAATGGAATTATACAATATGTAACCTTCTATGTCGGGCTTCTTTCACTGAGCAAAATACTTTCCAGGTTCAGTCATATTGTAGCCTATATCATTTTTTTTATGACTGAATAACAGTCCATCAAATGGCTATGCAATGTTATTTTTATCTATAGTAAACATCAACTGATTGATATTTGGACTGTTTCCACTTTGCTGATATTATGAGTCATGCTCTCAATATGAATTTACAAGACTTTGTATGGAAATACGTTTTCATTTCCTTTTGGTATACACTAAGAGTGCAATTGCCATTTATATGGCAACTGTATGTTTGACTTTTTGAGGAATTTTCCAAAGTAGCTACGACATTTACATTCCCACTCGAAATGTACGGCAGTTCCAATTTCTCCACATCCTTGCCGCATTTACTATGGTCTATCATTTTAAAAACTTTAACCACCCAAGAGGGTGTGAAGTGATATCTTGTTGTGGTTTTGACCTGCATTTTCCTAATGATTAGTGATGTTGAGCATCTTTTCATCTGCCTATTGGTAATTTGTATATCCTCACTGGAGAAATGTTTATTCATTACCTTTTTTTTTTTTTTTACATTTTTTTGCAAGTGACTATCTAGTGCTCAGTACTATCTGTTGATGTCAGTCTATCCCCATTGAATGGCTTGACACATGCGTCAAGAATCTTACTATCATAAAATTGACCATGAATGTTTGAGTTTATTTTTGGACGCTAAATTCCATTGATCTCTCTTTCTTTCTTTCTGCCAGTACCACACCATATAGCTTCGATTGCTGTAACTTTGTAGTAAGTCTTGAAGTTGGGAATGTGAGTTCTCCGATATTGTTCTGGGAGTAAATAACTTTGTTATTTCCATATAAATTGGATTTCCATATAAATTGTAGGATTCACTTTTCAATTTATACCCAAAGGAAACTTAGAAATTTGATAGGGATTGCATAGAATCTGTAGATCAGTTTGGGGAAGTA
This sequence comes from Aethalodelphis obliquidens, assembly GCF_003676395.1. Lineage (NCBI taxonomy): Eukaryota > Metazoa > Chordata > Mammalia > Artiodactyla > Delphinidae > Aethalodelphis > Aethalodelphis obliquidens. The sequence goes on from NW_020838047.1 coordinate 2,123,825, forward strand.
TTATTATCTTAACAATATTAAGTCTCCTAATCCAGGAAAATGAAAATAATTCCACTTACTTAGGTCACGTTTTAATTAATTTCAGTAATATTTTGTAGATTCCAGTGCACAAGTCCTGTACTTCTTTTAACTTTATTCCTAAGTATTTTACTCTTTTTGATCCTATTATAATTTTTTAAATTTCATTTTCAGATTGATTAGTATAAAAGAAACAAAATTAATTTTTTTCCATTGATTTTGTATCCCATACCTTGCCTAACTTGTCATTAATTTTTATAGAATTTTCTTTGGTGGGTTCCTGAGGATTTTCTCTATAAAAGTTCATTTCATTGCAAATAGAGATAGTTTTACTTCTCACTTTCCAGTCTGGATGCCTTTTATGCCCTTCTCTGTCATGTAGTGGTCATTGTCAAGAGTGTATACCTTTGTCTTATTTATGATCTCAAAGCAAAAGCTTTTAGTCTTCAACTCTTCCCATAATTAAATAGATTTTAACTGTGAGTTTTTTTATAGACAGGCTTTTTAAAGTTTAGGAAGTTCCTTTCTGTTTCTAGCTTGAGTTGTTTCATCGTAAAAGGAAGGTGGATTTTGTCAAAAAAATTTTTTTTCTGGATGTGTTAAGATTACCATGTGCTTTATGTCTTTTATTCTATTAATATGGTATATTGGATTGATCAGCCTTACCAATTGAACCAATTTTGCATTCCTGGATAAGTCCTGATTAGATATGCTAGTTAATCATCTTTAAATGTTTGTCAATTGGGTTTGGGAGTATTTTCTTGAGAACTGTTGTATCAGTATTCATAAAGGATATTGATTTGTAGCTTTCATTTCTTGTGCTGTCATTCTCTGGTTTTGACATCAGGAAAATACTTGGCTCCAAGAACAAGTTTGAGAAGTGTGAATTCCTTTTGATTTTTTAAAAAGAAATTGAAATGGATTAGCTTCTTTAAATCCTTGGTGGAACTCTCACCAGTGAAGCCATATGGTCCTGGATAATTACTTGATTACAAATTACAGCTCTTTCCATGTTAAAGGCCCATTGGAATTTTCTATTTTTTCTTGAATCCATATTGGTAGTTTCTGTTTTTCTAGGGATTTGTTTATTTCATCAAAGTTATCTAATATACTCACATACAACTCACATACAACTGTTGATAGCATTTTCTTACAACTTTTTTTATAAGGTTGGTAGTAATGTTCCCTCTTTCATTTCTGATTATAATAATTTCAGTCTTCTCTCTTTTTTCTTTATTTGTCTAATAGTTTGCCAATTGTGTTCATTTTTCAAAGAACCAACTTAGCTTTTGTCAATATCTATGTTCTTCTATATTTCATATATTTCTGTTTTTTATTATTTCCTTCCTTCTGCTTGTGTTGTGTTTAGTGTGCCATCCTTTTTCCAGTTCTTTAGCTGAAAATTTGATTTTTTTGACATCTTTTTCTTTCTACTATAAGTGATTGTAGCTATAAAATTCCATGTAAACATTGCTTTAGCTCCATCTCATAAATTTTGGTCTGTTTTCATTTTAATTTATCTTAAAGTATTTTCAAATTCCTCTTAATTTTTTCTTTAACCTATTTTATTTCAGAGTGTGTTATTTAATTTTCACATACTTATGAATGTCCAAAATTTTCTTCTGTTATTGATTTCTGTTTTCAGCCCATTATGGTAGGAGAACGTAATTTGTATTACTTCAGTCCTTTGGAACTTATTAAGACTTGTTGTATGTCTTAACATGTACCTATCCCGGACAAAGTTTCAAGTGCACTAGAAAAGAACATGTATTCCACTTTGTTGAGGAAAGTGTTCTAAAGCTGTAAGGTCTCTCATGTTAGGCACATATACTTTTATAAATTTTATGTTTTCTTGATTATTATAAAATGTGCTTTCACTCAGTAATTTTTGCCTTGAGGTCTATTTCAATAATAGTATAGATGCTTCAGTTCTCTTTTGGTTACTGTCTGCAAGGTGTAACTTTTTCTGTGATTATAATTTCAATCTATTTTTATTTTTGAAATAAAGTGTCTCTTGTAAGTAGAATATAGTTAGGTCTTTTTTTTTTTTTTCCTTATGCTAGTCTCTACCTTTTGATTTTACCATATAAGTTCCTTTACTGGTTCTCCTTATTTATTCATTTGAATTCAAATCACCATCTACCGTCACTTCTTTTTATTTTATAGAAGGTAAAATGTTTCCAAATTATACCTTCTTTTTAACTTATTCCATAATAAAGAGAGCAAGTATATTGTTGCAGGAGACTGAGTTAGGTGAGTCTATAAATCTCTTTAATTTCTTCACGATAAAAATAAAATTTGAATAAAGATGCAGACCTACTAGAGAATGGACTTGAGCATATGGGGAGGGGGAAGGGTAAGCTGGGACAAAGTGAGAGAGTGGCATGGATATATACACTACCAAACGTAAAATAGATAGCTAGTAGGAAGCAGCTGCATAGCACAGGGTGATCAGCTCGGTGCTTTGTGACCACCTAGAGGGGTGGGATAGGGAGAGTGGGAGGGAGGGAGATGCAAGAGGGAAGAGATATGGGGACATATGTGTATGTATAAATGATTCACTTTGTTATACAGCAGAAACTAACACACCATTGTAAAGCAATTTTACTCCAATAAAGATGTTAAAAAATAAAAATAAAATAAAATTTGAATCTACTTTATTAACAAAAAAAGGATATGGGAAGAATCCCTAACTATGTCATATATCATCATATCATGATGTCAGAGCTGCCTCACTAAAGCTGCATGTATTATTCCACGTGGATGGTAGATGGAGGCCAGTCTGGCATCTGTAAAGACAGTTCACGGCCTCAGTAGCATCTACTGTGATATTTAGTAACTCTGAAACTTCAGAAAATTCTCTGTTATTTCTTATTTTATTGAAGTATAGTTGATTTACAGTGTTGTGTTAATTTCTGCTGTATAGCAAAGTGATTCAGTTATACATTTTTTTGTATTCTTTTCCATTATGGTTTACCCCAGGATATTGAATATAGTTCTCCATGCTATAGCAGTAGGACCCGTCAGAATCCTCACGTGTCATACTCTATTTTTTTCTAATGTAGTCTTTACAGAAAATAAATATCAACTGTCCCCCTCCCCATGAAAACTCATTCTTTAACCCAGTCTGTCAAACAACATCTTGATCTTGGTCTACATGAAGTAGGTCTAAATATAAACATAATCAGTTGTGGGGCTTCGATCAATCCCATTTATTTTGTCAATGCCTTCTTAAATTATGGGATTCAAATTTAGACATTTTTCTGCACCATGTGGTTTGGGATTTTGTTCAAATGGGATTAAGTTTGAATTGGGAGTTCAGTTTGTACACTTACATATACAAGACGCCATTAATATAATCATATTAAATTAATCCTCATAAATTTGAAAAGTATCTTTGTACTTTAATTATTTAACATAGAAAACATGTATACATATTATTGAAATAAGCGCTTCATTGTGTACGTTTTAAGACTGCAAGAAATGCTTTCAGAAATATGGCTAAATGCTTGAAAATTTACTGTCAGTGAATTATGCATTAGAATACTTATTAAACTTTTTACAGAAATTTAAATGCATACACACAAACACACATATGTACACAGCTATGTATTAAAGTGGTTTTTCCATTGTAAAAGATCTGATGCTTATTATCTAAAAGATTCTCTGCACATTAATTTCTGGACTCCATGTTGCCTTCCAAAGCTTATAATTTTCTATTAGGAAGAAAGAAATATTTTAATATTCTTATGGCCATGCCAAATTGATTACTTTTTAAAAATAAGCTTTACTCTGTCCATTTAAAAACAATAAAGAAAAGCTTGCAATGCAGTGAGATAAAAATTAAATGGAAACTGTTCCATTAACAACTGCAGATGGATTAGAATGAAAAGTCTGTCATTTCAGTATTGACATAAAATGTGGAAAGAAACCAGTAGTATTTCTTCCATAATGACTATTGTATAAGCTGGTGAAAACAAATTGATTCTTATTACTGTTGTGGTGAAGAATGATAACTCCATTTGAATACCATCTAGATACTAGTTTAGGACCCCTTGTCTTCTGGAAATTTGTTTATACTTAGTTCAAATTCTAATTTTATTGACTATGAAACTGTGATATTCTAAAACCAGACTTGTTTTCCAAGAGATTCTATTTATTAGAGATTTTATTATCCATTTATTTTTTCAAATTTTCATTGACTCCTTGCATGTCTCCTCGTATATATGTTTCTGTATCTGTATTGTTCAAGTAATCTGGAAGTAACCATTGTTTTTCCCAGTTTTCATAGTCGGAATTTATAATTTGTACATATACTTCATGGTTTGGGACACTGTGGTTAGAAGTCATATTGCATCACAAGTAATTTTCCAATATCTCTTCATTTCTACCTTTTCTTTTTTTATTCATTTTCTTCTCTTTATTTTAGCATATCATAGTCAACAATTCATATTTGTGTTTTTTTTTTGTAATTAACCACTGGTGAGCATGAACAAATAAACAGATAATACTGGGTGTCTGGGAGGTGGGGAGAAGGCTTTAACATGAAATAAACTAAAGGGAAAAAAACCAACATGTATGAAGTAAACAGAGATTCCAGAAAGAAGAAAAAAGTTTAAGCATCAATATCACCAGAGAAAAAGAACATATTACAACAATGACACTATGACACATATTGAGAACAAAAAAGGTGCCTTGAAATTCTAAAATATAACAGAAGTAACACTTTCTAGAAAAGATTTGGAACATAAGGATAAGGGAATTTCTTAGAGAGTAGAACATAGAAGCAAAGAAGCTGGAAAGTAGAAAAAGCTGTCATTGATGTTCTTCATGACAACAATTTTGGATTCTCTGTTAGATCACAACATCCTGTGACTTAGGTTTCGTTTCTGGAGAATTGTCCTTTTCTTTCCGTGATCCAGTGTCACTGTGGTTCTTCATGGTGTTTGATGTGCTCTCCCTCTGCCAGTGCATTCGGAGTAGCCAACACCTCTGTCCTTCAGGTAAAGCGTTTTTACCTGATTCTGACTAGAGGCTTTTTGTTTTACAATAGGTGGTGCTATAGCACACACGTTTCGCTTCCTCTCACCTGAGCTGACTGGTTATAGCCGAGAAGCAGCCATTTCCCATTCCCCCATTTGCTAGAGGTGCCACCTGTACGCCCTTGCTGTCACTGCTGTGGCTCTGAGGTCACTGCTGTCACCAGCATCACTGCCTGGGCCACAGGGAAGGTGGGCCCCTGCACTGCATCCCTGGTGATGGGCTTGTGGGCACTGCTGTTGTGGGATGGCAGGGGAAGGAAGCCAAGGTCATGGCTTCTGTGCCGTCTCCAGGGTTGTTGCGTTAGTGGGTACGCCATGTGGCAGGCAGGGGGCTGAGTCTAGCTACTTCACAACTGGAGGGGCAGGGCCATGGGCCCTGCTGTCACTGGTACCCGGTTCTCTGTGGCCATGAGTGCGGCAGGCACAAGAGGCTGGGGTCGTGTGCACCACCTCCCCTACTGCACAGGGTTTGCTGGGGCTGCAGGGTCAGCCACCACTGCCAGGGGACAGGACATGGGGCCCTGCCGCCACCGTTCCCCCAGTCTGCATCCTCCATGGGTTCCAGCCCACCCACCTTGAGATGCACGGTGTGTGGGATTCTCCTGCATCTTGGTGTGTTGGGCAGGGGAACCTTTGCTGAGTGGTGGGTGTGTCGCTGGTTGTAGATTGAAGGGGAGAGGCTGAAAGAATACAGAGTGCCAACAAACACATGAGAGAATGCTCAACATCACTAATCATGAGAGAAATGCAAATCAAAACTACAATGAGGTATCATCTCACACCAGTCAGAATGGCCATCATCAAAAAATCTAGAAACAGTAAATGCTGGAGAGGGTGTGGAGAAAAGGGAACCCTCTTACACTGTTGGTGGGAATGTAAATTGATACAGCCACTGTGGAGAACAGTATGGAGGTTCCTTAAAAAGCTACAAATAGAACTACCATACGACCCAGCAATCCCACTACTGGGCATATACCCTGAGAAAACCATAATTCAAAAAGAGTCATGTACCAAAATGTTCATTGCAGCTCTATTTACAATAGCCCAGAGATGGAAACAACCTAAGTGTCCATCATCGGATGAATGGATAAAGAAGATGTGGCACATATATACAATGGAATATTACTCAGCCATAAAAAGAGACGAAATTGAGCTATTTGTAATGAGGTGGATAGACCTAGAGTCTGTCATACAGAGTGAAGTCAGTCAGAAAGAGAGAGACAAATACCGTATGCTAACACATATATATGGAATTTAAAAAAAAAAAATGTCATGAAAAACCTAGGGGTGAAACAGGAATAAAGACACAGACTTACTAGAGAATGGACTTGAGGCTATGGGGAGGGGGAAGTGTAAACGGTGACAAAGCGATAAAGAGGCATGGACATATATACACTACCAAACGTAAGGTAGATAGCTAGTGGGAAGCAGCCGCATAGCACAGGGAGATCAGCTCGGTGCTTTGTGACCGCCTGGAGGGGTGGGATAGGGAGGGTGGGAGGGAGGGAGATGCAAGCGGGAAGAGATATGGGAATATATGTATATATATAACTGATTCATTTTGTTGTGAAGCTGAAACTAACATACCATTGTAAAGCAATTATACTCCAATAAAGATGTTAAAAAAAAAAAAAAAAAGAATGTCTCACGTTGCCATGATACTGACAGCACTCAGGCGTAAGTTAAATGTGCCTTTGCAGAAATATTTGGGGAAAAAAGTTACCTGAGGAATAAAAACTATCATAAGAAGAAGAAAACATTATTTCTATTTTAACTATAAAATATATTGTTTAAAATGTATGCACAATAAAGTAGCACATGTGTGGGATATAACATGCGTAGTTTGTTGTTGTTGTTGTTGTTGTTGTTTTGCGGTACGCGGGCCTCTCACTGTCGTGGCCTCTCCCGTTGCGGAGCACAGGCTCCGGACGCGCAGGCTCAGCGGCCACGGCTCACGGGCCCAGCTGCTCCGCGGCACGTGGGATCTTCGCGGACCGGGGTACGAGCCCGTGTCCCCTGCATTGGCAGGCAGACTCTCAACCACTGCGCCACCAGGGAAACCCAGCATGTGTAGTTTTGGTAACTCATTTAGTTGCACTAAAATCCCTAGAAAGTTACAAACAATACATTTCCTGTCGTTTCTTTTGCCATTTAAAGTAATATATGAAAGGAAATTTAACAGATTTTTCCTCTTTTGATTCAAACCATTTAAAAAAATAATAAGAATCTTTCTTATAAGTTAGCTTTGAAAATAAAAGTAGAAGTCCCTAACTACACTTAATCATACTTGGCCCTTGTGTTTTGTATACATTTATATCTTTATTTTTATATGAAATACATATAATATGGATTTGAATACTGGATAATTTATAAGTAATTACAGAATTAAGAAAAATAAAATATCATACTACATGCCTACTATTTAGCATCAGAAATGTTCTAGCATAGAAAATATGTTACTTGTAATAGAATCCACTATTGATACCACAGCAATTCATAAGGATTTGACTCGTAGTCACTGTGATTACTAGGACTGAATAAGGTGCTTGCTTCAACGTGGAAAAATGCACCTGTAAAAGGAGAAACTATGCACTTCTTTATTTCTTTATGGAGGAGACGGTGTTATAACACCTTGGTGCAACCTTACTTGAACTTACTTGTCATTCACACCAGATATTTTACAGTTGAGAGAGGACACACTGATGCAGTCACCATACAGTGAGGCATAGAGGTGGCCCAACTTCATTTTCCATCTTGTTACTTCTGTGTCTTGTGAATAGTTTTCTTATAACACAGGTAATATCGGTAAGGAAACAACAACAAAAAATTCCCACTATGTAAAGATAACCAAAGTTAAGACATGGTGGAAAATTTTTTATATAGTTACATGGCTTTTTTAAAAAGTTATAGGATTAAAAAAAAGAAGTTATAGGATTAAGTGGATGTATCCTTTTGCATTTCTTTTCATATTCTTTACGGGGGAAAGGGGTCTTTATTTGTACATTTCCCTGCCTGCTGTGTCACGACCACATAGAGTGCAAAGCTGTCTAATAGAGATATTTTAAATCTGGCTTTTTGGATTACTCGGGGGAAGCGTAGATTATATTTACTAAAGCAGAGTGGAAGAATATTGCCTATGCTGTTAACTCTTCAACAGTGCTCAAGTTATCTCCTGAATTATCAGACAAAAGAAATACTGATAAACCATTGGAATGGTGACTCTCAACCTGAAATAAGATTTAGACCCACTTGCTGAGCTTTTAAAATTACAGGAGCTGATGAGTCACATTAAACTGATTAAAGCAGGGTTTGGGCACATGCTTCTTAAAATTTTTTTTTATTTTATTGGAGTCTAGTTGATTTACAGTGTTTTGTTAGTTTCAGGTGTACAGCAAAGTGATTCCGTTATACATGTATTCATTCTTTTTTAGATTCTTTTCTCATATAGGTTATCACAGAATATTGAGTAGAGTTCCCTGTGCTATATAGTAGGTCATCGTTGGTTGTGTCTTATGTATAGTACTGTGTGTGTGTTCATTCCAAGCTCTTGACTTATCCCTCCCCGCGCTCCACGTTTCCCCTTTGGTAAGTTTGTTTTCGATATCTGTAAGTCTGTTTCTGTTTTGTAAATAAGTTCATTTGTATGATTTTTAAATTAGATTCCACATGTGAGTGATATCATATGATATTTGTCTTTGTCTGACTTCCTTCACTCAGTATGATCATCTCTAGGTCCATCCATGTGGCTGCATATGGCATTATTTCATTCTTTTTTATGGATGAATGATATTCCATGGTATATATGTACCACATCTTCTTTATCCATTCATCTGTGGATGGACACTTAGGTTGCTTCCATTACCTGGCTATTGTAAATAGAGCTGCAGTGAACGCTGGGGTGCATGTATCTTTGAGGATTATGGTTTTCTCCAGATATATGCCCAGGAGTGGGATTGGTGGATCATATCATAGTTCTATATTTACTTTTTAAAGGAACTTCCATACTGTTCTCCATAGTGTTTGTATCAATTTACATTCCCACCAACAGTGTAGGAGGGTTCCCTTTTCTCCACACCCTCTCCAGCATTTATTGTTTTGGACTTTTTCATGATGGCCATTCTGACCAGTGCGAGGTGATACCTCATCGTAGTTTTGATTTGCATTTCTCTGATAGTGATGTTGAGCATCTTTTCATGTGCTTTTTGCCCATCTGTATGTCTTCTTTGGAAAATTGTCTATTTAGATCTTCTCCACGTTTTTTGATTGGGTTGTTTGTTTTTTTCTTTTGATGTAGAGCTGCATCAGCTGTTTGTATATTTTGGAGATTAACCCGTTGTCGGTTGCTTCATTTGCAAATATTTTCTCCCATTCTGTGGGTTGTCTTTTCACTTTGTTTATGGTTTCCTTTGCTGTGTAAAAGTTTTAAGTTTAATTTTAGGCCTCATTGTTTATTTTTGTTTTTGTTTTCATTACTCTAGGAGGTGGATCAAAAAAGATCTTGCTATGATTTATTTTTTATTTTTTTAACATCTTTATTGGGGTATAATTGCTTTACAATGGTGTGTTAGTGTCTGCTTTATAACAAAGTGAATCAGTTAGACATATACATATATCCCCATATCTCTTCCCTCTTGCGTCTCCCTCCCTCCCACCTTCCCTATCCCACCCTTCTAGCTGGTCACAAAGCGCCGAACTGATCTCCCTGTGCTATGCGGCTGCTTCCCACTAGCTATTTTACATTTGGTAGTGTATATATGTCCATGTATACAATACCACTCTCTCACTTTGTCCCAGCTTACCCTTCCCCCTCCCCATGTCCTCAAGTCCATTCTCTAGTAGGTCTGCGTCTTTATTCCCGTCTTACCCCTAGGTTCTTCATGTCAAAGGGTGTTCTGCCTGTGTTTTCCTCTAGGAGTTTTATAGTGTCTGGCCTTATATTTAGGTATCTAATGCATTTTGAGTTTATTTTTGTGTATGGTGTTAGGGAGTGTTCTAATTTCATTCTTTTACCTGTAGCTGTCCAGTTTTCCCAGCACCACTTACTGAAGAGGCTGTCTTTTCTCCATTGTATATTCTTGCCTCCTTTGTCATAGATCAGGTGACCATAGGCAAGCACATGCATTTTAATATCAGTGGTCAGAAAGATGGGCACACATAGCACAGTTTATGTACAAGTTAACTGGTTAGGATTTGAGAAGAAAATACAGCATCTAATTTTAATTATTGCATCTCAGACTTTTAAAATCTCTTTTTTGATTCATATTTTAAATGCACACACACACAGTATTTGAAAATGTTACTCAAATCCTTAGTTGTTTATTCAAATTATATAAATGAATTGGTGTGCATATATTGGCGTTTCACAGAGAAGTTTTCAGGGATGTGATATCCATACTGCAACAAAATTAGAGATCACTAGTGTAAGAGCTCCGTAGATGCTTCTGTCATGTAGAGTGTTAGGTAAGAACTACAGTCTGTGAGTGTAGTTATAACATTAAGAAAGTACAACGTGGTCCTATGTGTGTAGGCATGTCTACATCATGACTCTGTTAATCAGTTTCTTTGCAAGCAACAAATTACATTATCATAGTATTTAATTTATCACAACAGTGAACCTAATAAATCTCATTTTCTTACAATTTTTTGCTTTTTTTGTCTGATTAATTAAGGTGTGTCATATAGATTATATAATCTGTGGGCTAATCTCTGTTTTTAAAATGTTATTTACATATTTTTAAAGAAATAGTGTTTGCTATTTTCTGCATGCAATTTCTGAGAATGACAATGATTTAGTTGATACTTATTAACTTGAGGAATTATGCTTTGAATTCCATATGATATATACGTAAGAGAAGGCCTGTTGCTAAAAAAAATGGTAGATTTGGATAATTTTATAGCAATTCAATAATGCAAGTGAGAAAAGCTAGAAAAGTCAAATACGTTATAAAATCATGCATTAAGGGGTAAAGAGATATGTGCAGAAGGAAGAAGTTCTAAGGGGATTAAGATGCTAGTAATTGTATTCACTTTGAGAGGGAACCTGAGGATATGCTTTGTACCTGGAACATTGACTGAACGTTATTATGAGCTGGTGTCTGAGGGATCAGGTGTGGCCCTGGCAGAAGGTTATCCCTGGGGACAGAGCAATCAGAGAATTGGTGGTTGGTCAGGGCCCGAGTTCCAAACTTGGACAGTTGAATAGTTGAGAGACCTAAGCACACAGATAGTCTTCCTTGAAGACAACTGCCAAACATGAAGCTACACGCGTAAAAACGAAACAGCAAAATTGGAAAGCAGAGTACAGTTCCCCCATGTTTTTATTGGTAGGAAAAACAAACAAAGAAAAAGAATCTCCAGACTCTCAATTGAAAGTCCTGTTGGGCTATAGGATCTGGGGCAAATAGGGAGTAGATTAAATTTTCAAAAACAGCAATTGAGTCTCAATTCAGATCAGCCTGTTGGCGGATTGGATAAAGGCGGCCAGCCATTTCTGGCTGCAGAGGAAGGGTGCTTATTACCTGATGGAGGGTAACATTATCTGAAGCTTCTACAACTTTGTATTAAGGATGTTCAGTATTAAATCAAATAGTATTTGGTATTTTCACAGATGAAGACAAATGATAAGTAACTAAGAGGGAAAAAACCCAGAGAATAAAAGAACACCTGATGTGATTCAGATGTTAGAGCAGATGAGGACTTTAAATAACCAGGATTAATATGTTTAAGACAATAGAGCATAATAGGAACAATTAAAACTGAAAATCAGACTTCTAAAATAATGAAATATATATTCTAGAACTGAAAGATGAAATAGAAATTAATCCTTCAATTGGTAGGCTCCACAGAAATTTGTACACTAAAACGAATGGTCAAGTAGAATGCAGTTCAGTAGAAATTACTCAAAATGAAGCAGAAAAGTAGGAAAGAAAAAAAAATAACGGAAAGGGCATAAGAGACATGTGTGACATAGTCAGATTACATGTACAACTGGAATTTCATAAAGAGAGTAGAGATTATGCCAAAAGGAAAATTTGAAGAGCTATGGCTGATAATTTTACAAAAATTATCAAAGATGTTGCTATTGGTTTAAATATCTAAGTGAAATCCAAACAGGATAAATACGAAGAAAACCAAGTTACGTCTACCAACTTTGAGCTGTAGAAACTAGAGACAGAGAGCAGATTTGAAGAAAAATGATTCCCAGCAGTTCAAGAACAAAAAAGCATTACCTTGAACAGAGATACAGACCAATGCAAGCTGGAAGGAAATGAAATGGATATGCCAAAGCGCCCAAAACAGAACAAATGAACAAACAAAAACTGTCCACCTAGCGCTTTAAACCCAGTGAAAACTTCCTCCAAATATGAAGATGTCATGACGTTATCAGATGTACAGTGACTACAGGGTACATCACAAATGCAGCTACACAGGAAGTATCCAAGAGGGTTCTTCAGGCAGAACTATAAGATGAAATGAAGGGCACAGAATGATTAGAAGTAGAAGTTTTTTTAAAATTGACATTCCTTGAAAACACTAGCCAGAGGAAATCTGGTATAGCTCTACAGGCATCAGACAATATTGTCTTTCAGGGAATAAGCCTTACTAGAGATAAAGAGGGATGTGTCATAAGGATAAAAGTGTCAAAATACTGGGACACCCTCTTATTTCTAAATCTGTATGTACCAAATAACTTCATTTCAAAATACTATAAGCAAAAGTAGTCACAATTAAAAAGAGAAATAGGGCTTCCCTGGTGGCGCAGCGGTTGAGAGTCCACCTGCCGATGCAGGGGACACGGGTTCGTGCCCTGGTCTGGGAAGATCCCACGTGCCGCGGAGCAGCTGGGCCCGTGAGCCATGGCTGCTGGGCCTGCCGGTCTGGAGCCTGTGCTCCGCAACGGGAGAGGCCGCAACAGGAGAGGCCACAACGTGACAGGCCCGCACACCGCAAAAAAAAAAAAACCCAAAAAAAGAGAAATAGAAAATCTACAAATATGGTGAGAGGCACTGTGTCTGTCTAAATTGCTGATAAATAAGAAGCAGAAAGAATGTTCCGTAAGCATTTAGAAAATCTGAACAGCATAATTAACACACTTGACCTAATAGATATATAATAGGTCATAGCATATATAGATGATAAAGAATACTACCTGATGACGACAGAATTCACATTCTTTCAAATGCACAGAAAACATTTATCAAAAGTGATTATCAAAGAAAGCCTGGACGAATTTTAAAAGGATTTGAATTATTCAGGATATGTATACTGACTTCACTGAAATTAAGCTAGAAATTAATTAAATAACAATAACTAGATAGTCCATAACTGCCTGGAAATTAATTAAAACACTTGTAACTAATATAGAGGTTAAAGGAAAGAAATACAAACGAAAATATACATTATATTTTCATTTAAATAATAAATGAAAGCAATCAAAACATCTGGAATTCAGCAAAATATACTCAAAGGGAAATTTGTCATACATGTTGGGGAAAAAATATATGCCAATGATGTATTCTCATATTTCAAGCGCATAGAAAAAGTGGCATATCAATCTCCCCCCAAAAAGAAAATATTAACAAAAAAGGCATAATTGATTAAAAAGTAAACATACAATAAAGTAAATCACAACGACAAAAGCTTAAGTGATGAAAAAATAAAATTTTAAAACAAAGTAAATCTAGTTAATCTTATCACAGAAGACAGAGATAGAAAAACACATTATTATCTGTTATAAAGAAAAAAATGACTACAGGTCTAAGATATTTAAAGTATCAGATTGAAATTTTTCAGAATAAGTTTATTGGAAAAAATAAAGTTACTGAATAATTGCAACTTGAAATAAACCTGACAAAAAGTAAAATCTGAACAGTGTAGTTGCCATTAAAATGTTTAATCTTTTATGAAATATATTTCCACCAAGAAAATCTCAGGTATCAGTGTCTTCACCCATGACCTTTCCAAATCTTACACAGAAATTATTGACGTGCTAATAAGCAAATGAAAGCATTTGGTTATACATGTAACTGATTAGTTTTGTTGAAAATCTACTTATGATAAAATCGTCTTGGGGGTGGTGTATAAGACAAGTGAGAAGTGCTGTAAGCAGTGTGTGTTGACATCAGCTCCATGGAGCCCCGAGGGTACATGTGCAGTGACCTGGGGAGGATGGCCTCGCTTGGCAGTCCTGGTGCCCTGGCCGGATGGCCTGACTTGATGCTCAGTTCACAGATGCTGAGGTGTAATGATACGGTGGGTTCCAAGTGGGTTGATTAAATCTGGAACAAGGGTGATGGCATGGCAACCAATAACGAGAGTTTTGCAAAACCCCTTCCTTACACGGACGTCCTGGCTCAATTAATCATACGTGATTTTGAATAAGTGTGTATAGGAAGTAAAATCAAAAGGGCCGTGATTTATTTTCAGTGAAAAAGCGGATTGGATTTCTCACCATCTGGGTTTTCTAGCTCTTGCTTCTATAGGACTAAGTGGGGTTCACAGACCCTAGACCTTCCCGCAGCGAGCGAGAGATTTAATGGAGCAATTCCTGTCAAGGTGATCTATTTCTGATATCATTTTCCCTTTCAGACCCTTTTTTGACTTCCGGCCTCGGAGAGGTTTGAATGTCCTGACAGATACACGAAGCCATTTCAGCATTTTTTAGACTTTTAGGCTTTTCTAGGCTTTTGATGGGTTCGCTAAAGGAGATAAAATGGCTTTCTGGCAGAATACCACCATGAAAGGTGGGTTAGACAAAATCTTGCAGGAAGGGACATAGAATGCAGAGAGGGAAAACCAAAGACAAACTGTTTCCTTGCATTTCACCCAAGACCAGTCCTGCATGCTAGTAGCGATAATAGGAACCCTAAAGCTGGTCACCTAAATATTGGGTTGTATTGTGTACGCTGTGCCTGGATGCATCGCCTGTAGGACCCACCTACGTGGATGGAGCTAAGGAAAAGCCAAAGGAAGAGCAGGGGATTAAACATTGCGGAAAAATCAAGTATTTTAGTGATGAAACACAATAGACACTCATTCCCTTGTCTCCTCTTCCATCACGTCCAGGGATGCAAAACCTCTGAAATGTTATTTTGCCTGTATCTGTTTAGCTTTACAGTAAGAATGCCAATTATTTTTTCTTATGTCCCTAAAAGATAAACATGTTGATTTTCACTCATTCTCCTGAGTTTCTGATAGAAATTAAAATATTGCAGAAAATTAACTAAATCTTAGGGAGTTTACACAGAATGAAGGAACCCATTCGTTCACTTATTCAAAATTATTAAATGTACTATAGCGGACAATATTTCAGACTATGGAGAGAAACCACCAAACAGAACATGACTCTTTACACACTGGAGAGATGATAGTAGAGAGAGATTTGTTGGTTGGTCTGGGATGGGTTATACAAGAATGGTGGTGGCCCAAGGAAAGAGTCCCTTTTTCCTTGATGACAAAGTTAGCAGAGAAAGTGAGGGCATAAAAAAAATGTGAGCTTTATTATCAGACAGATCTGTGTTTGATCCCCTTCCCTGTAATTCTGGGTAAATTGTTTCCAGTCTGTACAAAAATATAATGATATGTCCATTAGGTAAAATTGTAATGACAGTTTAGAAAACGTATATGAAATATCTCACATGGAGTTAGCTCCCATAAAAAGGAGTCACTAGAATAGGGATAGAAATGGGGGATTTCTGTCCCCTAATTTCAGTATTTTGGCAGCTGGATATCAAGTGCATCAAACCTGTGTACCCTCCACCTTTTACACACTGTGATCCTTGAAGAAAATGTAAGATTGCTTATATTTATATCTTTTTAAATGTTATGTGTATTTTATTTTATTTTTAATTTTCATTTTATATTGGAGTACAGTTGATTAACAATGTTGTGTTAGTTTCAGGTGTACAGCTTTTATGTAGAACATTTTGCCACTATCCCCAAATTGCTTGAGCTATCACTACTGAAGAATCCAAAATGCAAACTTTAAAGTTAGCAAGATATCTTGTCTAACATTTTCATTGTGTCGATGACGATAGAAAAAAAATCCAAGTGTCGTGACTCTCATTGTCTTTGTGTGTGTTACGACCAACAGACCCCTTTGCATCAGGTATGGGATAGAATTAGCTGTGTGAATAGAGCATTGCTGCGTTGGCCTTAGGGGATTATATTTATGATACAGGCCTAATCATTTTTATATTCTAACCGATTGTTTTAATTGACTAGTTAGTCCCATTTGTCTCATAATTTGATTTAAATTCCTAACACAGGTGACGTGGATTGTGGTTTCTGTTTCATTTGTAAATGGTGAATGCCAAAATATTATTAATCCATAGACCAAATAAATTATATCACTTTGTGCTTACAGCTCTTGGGACAAAACAATACAAGCTTGGCTTGGTGGTCAATCTCGGTCTTGCCGAGTGTTAGGAAGTTACACCTCGCTGATGAGAAAGTCTCTGATTAAAGGGAAGCAGCTTGCCTTTACCCACCAAACGCAGATGTGTTAGCTTATTACTGCTGCTGTAAAAACCACCACAGTGTGGGTTAACCCAGCATGCATTTATTATCTTCCAGAGTCTCCAGTTCGGGGGGTTTGCGGGGCAGTGTTTGTTCCCTCTGGACACTCTAGGGGTCTGCGTCCTGCCTTTTCCTGCATGTCTTGGCTCGAGACCCCTCCTCTCCCCAGAGCAGCACTGCAGCATCTTCACACCCTCACCTCTGCCTCCACTGTCACAGATATCTGATTGTGCCTAAGTCTCCAAGATCAGATACTTTCTAGTTTCTGAGGTCGTCTAAAAATCCAAATAATTTCAACACGGCTTCTCTTGAATGAAGTATTACTCACTTATATTACAACATCCTTACCTTATTTGTATAGACCTATTTCCTAAAAGAAAGACTTCATTAAGTTAAAATAATGATTCCGTGTGACAGTTCTTTACATCACTATAATTAAGTAGCATAGAAGGCTCTTTCAAAAGACCGTGGAGCACCCTGTACCACACACACACACACACACACACACATACAAATATACTGAGGGCTGGTGGCAGTAATGTCTGGAGATAGAGCAGAGGCTGAGCCATGCAGGGTAGGGAGGATGAGTTGGCTGCGGGGGGATGGAAGACGCACGGCTGACGGTCCAGGTGATGAGCAGGAAGGCGCAGGATCAATGGTTTGAGCAACAGACTTTAGAATAAATAGTTGAATGAAAATCAAGATGAACTATATGCTAAGAAAACAAAAGAGGAAACTTTCAGAATCAAATATGCCACAGATGCGATGTCCTTTTACTCTCTGTGAAGATGTCTGTGGTCAATGCCATGACCATATATAGGTCTTGACTGTCTTCTCCTTACAGTACCACGGTGGCTTCTTTCCACCCATAAGTATGGTCAGTGTTCTTAGTCATACAAGAGCCCTGGGTGGCAGTACGATCCACACAGAGGCCCACTGTGTGATCCCTTATGGTTAGCTCTGGACAGGATTTCTCCTCAGGATCCTGGATAAAAATAAGTGTTTGGATGAGCTCTTTTTAAAACATTTAATCATCCCAATGTTCTCACCATGGTTTCTCACTTATAATAGACATATATGAGTTTTGTCTTACCTTACGATTTTATCCTGTCCGCTCACCATTTTAACCAGACTACTATCAGAGAACTAGCTAACCCATTAAAATAAAACTTTCTTAATTTGACAAAACATGTAAAGGGCCTGGAGAACCTCATGTAATTCGATGCATCCCAGACTTCTTCTGGTAAAGAGCTACTGGAAAAGCAGCCTTCGTCTGTGGAAATATAAATGAAAACAACACAATTTACACATTTCTGTAAGACACTGATATCTGTGTTGGCATTAAAATGCTAACATGGACCAAAATGTACTATGTTGATGATTAAAATTTAACAAACTCGTGGATTAAATTTGGTGTAAGTTATTGCTATGTATTTGTAGTGACTATATTCTTCCATAGCGTTCAAAATGCATTAGCTAACTAATGCTTTCATTTCTGTTGGTGCTTTTTGGAATTGTGATTATAGCGTTTCACGGGTATGGGCTCTCGAGTTGTTTTAATTTTCTACAGCTTTTCAGCACACGTGTTATGACTGTGTTTGTATCTTTGTTGAGCAAATTAACTATTCATTATACACAAAAATATATAGATTTTTGTACGTTTAAAATTAGAAAAAATGATCAAAACATCAACCTCAAGTAGCCTATTAAAACATAATTTAATTCACAAACGTTTTAAACTTTAGGGTATTTGTAAAGCCAATTGCAGTTGCCCTCAGAGAGCAGATTATTGTGCCTGATAATTTTGTCCTCACCTCAGTTCAAGTAAGTTAAACAATTTGGTGAGATATTTCTTTAATAGTTTGCAATGAGGCCAGGAATAAATGCATACATACGTCATCAGCTGTCTGCTCTGTACATGTCACTGTGCCAGTGTTGCAGTGATACCAGTACAGTGACCCTTCTCAAGATCCCCCAAGCTGATGGGAACCTATGAAATGAAGTCTAGCCATGTGACGTCACCTCCCACCATCACACAGAGGTGAACATTGATAAGGAGCACAGTTAAGTTAGGTGAGGATTTAGTGAAGTGAGAACAAATTTTAAGGATGGAATCAGAAAAGGCTTTGTGAAGGAGGAATTTTGTTGTGTCTTAAGGATGGTTAGATTTGCATAAATAGGGATGGAAATCAGTGGAGGACGCATACCAATTTTGAGAAAGTACATAATCAAAGTAATTAATGTGGAACATTTTGGAGCACGTATGGGTAGCAATAAACAATTGAGAATAAGAAAATGGGACATGAAGTGGACAAAAGTAAGCATATGTAGAATCAGGACACACTAGTTACATAAAAATAGCAGCCTAAAATATTTAAGAATTAACATAAAGAATAAATATTAGGATTTTTTTAAATGCATATATAAAAATCATTTTAACTCCTCAAATGTTGTGAGAGATATATATATATATATTATTGACTTTTGAGAGTTTGATGGATTTTATTAACATATTCCAATGTATATTGTTAAGTGACATTAAATGCATAATGTTTGTTCTCTTACAAAATACACCCAACTTAATATTTACCAATTATAAACTCAGTAATATTTTAATTTGTAATTACCTTGTGATTTTTTTACAATGAAAATCAGCACATATTTACGGATGAGCTCCCATGTCTCAGATCCTGGAATGAGCTCTTGGGTGGGGATGAGAACAAGATCCCCCCAGTAGGTCCTAGGCACCAGCTGGAATTGTGCCTGTCACTCCAGAAACCCCCCTTTCCCGTTTGTATACATATAAGAATAAAGTTGTGTTTTTCTTTTATTTTAGGCTAACATCCCTGAAACTGGATAATAATTTTGAGGATGAAACCTTCCGTGACAAAGGTAATTGTCTGTTTCACTTATTATTAAGAAACTGATGCAGATGAAGAAAAAGTTCCAGTAGGTTATTGGGGTCCACGTGTGCAGTGGTTAAACATCCCACGAGTGGCACTTCCCATACACCACATAAAACTGATGTGTTTCCTGATTCAGTCCTCAGATTGTGGGTCTAACACACTGTTGATTAAGGAATATCACCCAAAGATGCTATCGAATTAGAATTTCCATGGTCCAGGAAGACGGCAGTGTATTTGAGTCCATTTTGGGGACTCACATGTATGTCTTGTATGTTTGGTGATCTTTGAAGCTTTGGAAAGAGAATATACCTCCAGACTTTTCATAAAACATGTCCAGCTGTCTTCACTGTTCTTGTCTGTTAACCTAGATGTGTGTGTGTGTGTGTGTGTGTGTGTGTGTCTCGACAGGCAAAGGTCAGTCTCTCCTGGAAAAGTCCCAGTAATTGCAGGAGTGAAAAGGTGAAGGGGTGGACATCTGTGCAAGGATGCAAGAGTGTTAGCAAATTAGATCCGTGGGGTACCTATCCTCCAGCTGATATTTAGCACACTGTTATACGGCTCAATCCTGCCCATCTCAAGGTGTAAGGACGTGCATCTTGGTCAGGCCCTTTGCCCCAGTGTAGACCTGGGATTCCCCAGAGGCCCACTTTAGGCTCTTGTTAGTATGCTGATCTCTCTGCTGGGGTGTCAGACTCAGAGAAACAATCACACTCCACAGTTGATGGTCTCTGCTTCAGTCTGATGCATGGATGGTTTCACGTCTGTCCTGTTTCCACATACTATTGAAATACTTCATCCTTTATGAAACATTTGCTGACCACACGACCCTCATTTATACAGACCTAACCACTCTTCTCTTTTCTACCTCTCAGGATTCCAAATGTTATCATCCTGCTACATTTTGTAGACTTTATGCCGTTAATGGTTCTCCCTTCTATTGGGTTGTGCACGTGGAAAATTCAGAAATTTTGCTTTAATAACCTCTGTAGCTCTGTACCTGGGACAGACTAAATTAATGGATAAATATGTGGTTTATGGAGGTATGAAATATTCTGGTCACAAAATACTTCTGCTTTCAACACTCCTTCAGAAGTCTTGTGTCCCCATATATCCATGTGGGCCTGATGACACTCCCACTGTTGCTAGTATGTGAGTCCATAAGGGCAGAGTTTCCTTTTCTTGAGGCCATAAGCTATATCTTATACAATGCCACACATACTTCATAATGATTCACATAAAGCTTTTCACATCGTAGCTGCAAAGTAAATATTTGTTGATTATTTGGCCCCCAAATCTATAAGAAATGTTAGTATTAAATGGAGGAAATGTACTCCCCATCTCTCTACTTTCACTAATTGGAAGAGGAGATTCCCAAACTAATACCAGTCCAGTCTTGGTAAAGCTTGGCGATAAAGCTGCCAGAGAATTTGAAGCACTGTAGGTCCCAATTCTTGAGAATTTACCTTGCAGGACAACCCATTCAGAATCATATGTAAGAACCTTTCTCCTTTTTTAATAGTAAATTTCTATAATTTCTTTGCTAAATTCTCCTTGAAATAGTGTGTGTGTTTAAATTAACGTTTGGGTATGGCAGTGATTTTCTGGCCTAGGTCATTAACTCAGGTGATGACACATCTTCTCATTGGATGTGAAACCATGACTACAGACACCTGTAAGTGTAGAATTTCTCCTTTACTGGGATAAGCACTTGACAGTTGCTTTGAATCCAGAAATCAAACTTTGCTTTAGACGTTGTATTTTCAGTTCTCTTGAGTTATTTCTCATCCTTTACTGCTTCCATCTTGGTATGTTATCATTTAAACTTGCTTGCATTTTTAATTCCTGTCAGTAAACTTCAGGGAAAGAAGACTGAGTATTACTTGTATGTTCCTAGTTTGGGGAGAAAGACTACTCAACAATATTCAAGTATTCGTTCATTCAGTAAACATCCGTGCTTATTGGCAACATGCCGCAAATTGCCAAGAAAACATGGCTCCTGGCCCCAGGTGCTCGAAACCTGCCGGGATTCAGACAGTTAAAAATGTCTTTCAAGACTTTGCATCAGGAGTTAGATGGAGCAGATGCTAGAACGACTCCTGTCTGAATCCACCCTCCTTCCCCTTAGAAGACACACACACACACACACACACACACAAATATATAAATACACTCAAAAGCAAGACTGTTGTCCACAACGATAAAGAAACCAAGAGCAACACGCTGTGTAACTCACTAGGGAACTGGAGATACAGAGAGACCTTAGGGTGCGTGGAGCTTTGATGCTTATTTACTGGAGTGATTTTGCATCCGGGGCCATGTGGAGAGGAGCTTGAAGTGGGCTTCGGGTGGGAAGCAGGAAACCACGACGGACCTGAGGACCTGGGTCTACCCTGTCAGAGCCATCGCCTGATTGAGCCAAGGCTGTGAGGAGAAATATCAATACAGTCATCCACAGAGAAACTAGAATTTTGAGACAGTGTTGCAAGTATGTCCAAAGGCAAACTAGCCGTGCCACACCAAGTCAGCCTTGCTTTCATACACGTGGTTTCTGTGCTTGACCATCCAGGTTGCATAGAGAGCGAAGCTCCTCGTTCCCAAAGAGAGAGGGGTGGACCTCTCACGAGTTCCCTAGTGATTATGCCAATGCCAGTCATTGTTGCTGGAGAGCTTTTCTTTTTTCACAATAAGTCTTCTTTCTGCTTGGAACAGAGAGATGTCTTCCTAAGAGAGTCAGTCTCTTGGACGATGATTGACGGCCTTAGTTATCCTTTTTCCTCAAACAGGAGGAGGACACAGTCTGGATGGGGCGGGGCAGGTGTTGCCTGAGATGACAGTTTCCTTCATGCCGTTCCTTGTTCCTGCGCCAGGGCTGAGGCGGGAGCGGCATAAACGGGTGCATCTCTCACACACAGTCTCTGAGGCACTATTTTTAAGTTAGGAAGATTGGAGCTTCTAAGAACAGCTTACCTTAATTTCCTCAAACTCCTTACCCCGAGTTCTTTGCGAATTTGTATTGAAGTTATGTTATTTTTTTTATCATTTTAAAGCAAAGCTATATTTATGATATCTATCCATTGTGAAGCGTGTACATCCCTATCAGAGACAGAAGACGTTATTATTAAGACATGAGCTGAGGCTCACTCTTGCATATCATGAACAGAGCAGGCATTTAATAAATCACCTTTGTGACTGAAGGTAACGTACAGTGAGGAAAAGTCAGAATTCAGTAGAGCGTGGGCTTTGTCTATTTTTGCACTGGTAAGTCTCTCATACCTAGAACGATGCCTGGCACAGAGTAAGCACTCGATAAACACTGTGGAAAGAAGGAAGGAAGGAGGAGAAAAAGAAGGAAGTGGGGGATTGGCTGGAACTGAGCCTCTGAACCTCCCGTGTATTCATCATGAGCTTCCTGTGAGGTTTGTTTCATGGTCTGTTTCTTCATGGACACTTGATGCTGTCGCTTGTCAACATGTGTATGGAGCACGTGTGAGAGGGTCACGTATAGATTTCACGAGGGGCGGCTTGGAGATAATGACTTGTGGCTGCAGTAATGAGAGGTAATGTCAGCGCTCCCCACGTGGAGTCTGGTGACAGGAATTAAATTACCGCGTGTCAGTCTCTCCGGGAGCAGGAAGGTTAACTTGGCCTGAACTGCATCCCACCCCTGCATCCACTTCATAATGGCCCTGCCGCACAATGCTTAGGAGATAAATTAACTGAATTGTGATAGAAAGAGAGCTTGTGATGATGCCAGAAAGTGAGACGATCCGTAGGATATTAATACTCCAAGAAAATCATCTTGACGCTAAGCAGAAAATAATTTTGAGTTAAACTTTGTAGGAATGATCTTCATAAAAAGTATTTGGGGGATAAAACTGATTTTCTCTCCTGTTTCCTCAATGCCTAATGGTGGTTGCACAGGCTTAGATTCTTTATATAGCGAACATATCGGCTGTTCCCAAATAATTAGTGCTTATATTTTTGGGAAGAATAAAGTTCAGGAAAATGGTAACAACGCTAGACAATTTTTTCCCTTATATTGGCTTGGATTTCTCCTATAAAATACTTAATGTCTCTCTGTTAAATTTACCGGTGATGTTTTAAGAAACAATGTTGCTTTTTCAGTCATGGCTAGGTCAGGAGGAGACCATTTTCCAGAACATAGATAAAACTCATAAAAACGTGCCACGGTTGTCAGGTTATTTTCCTGACAAACTGTGCAGCAGTTTGATTGAATTTCTTACCCTTTTACGTGATTAGATTCTAAAATTCGGTGGGAGACATCAAGCCTCCTTCCTGGACAACAGTCGCTAACGTAACCTGCCGGCTAGGATGTGGGGAAGGGGATCACACGCCCACAGGGGCGGCTGGTGACGCAGAAAAGGGGGGTGTCCGAATGGAAGAGTGATAATGCCACAGTCCAAGATCGAAAATCGATTAAGGGCTTTATTCATTCTTCACATATTAACAAAATGTCTTCTGGGTACCAGACACCATGCTAGTTATCAAAAATGAAAATGAAAATAGGAGACACTTGACCTTTGAGGTGCCCACACTCCTGTAAGAAATGAAGTATGTAAAGAAAACAAAGAACTGATAGTAATCTATAGCAGTGCTGGAAATACCAACACAGGGGGCAGATGGGTGACTTGGTGAAGACAGAGGAGAAGACATTCACCTTTGCTGGGGAGAGGAATCTGAGAAACATTTCAGTAGTGATGAAAAAATTCCCAGGACGACGTGGAAGGACATTCCAGATGGAGAGAAAAGACCATGCAAAGCGGTGAGCGATGAGGGTGTAGTGCTGGGGAAACACAGGTGTCCCGGATCAGACTGAGCACGGAGGAATCCAGGACGCTGACGCCAGGCTATGGAGCTTAGAACTGTCATCGAAAGAAACCAGAGCTGAGGAAGGAGGTCTAAAATGGGTCATGACGTGATCTGCTTTGCGTTCCAGATCACTTTGCCCACAAGGTGGACAGTGCGTTGGAGATGGGCAGGGTGAATACACAGAGGACAGTTAGAACCCGAGGTAGAGCCAGAAGGTCTTAGGGCAGAGTATTTAAGCAATGACCTCAGCGCTATTTCAGGTTCAGACTCACAGGCTGGCAGTTCCATAGTGAACCCTCCAGCGACCACCTGCTAGTCAAGAAATAATAATTTCTCCTGATTAAGATTTTTTTCAAATTTCCTGATCAAACAGTAAAACAACAGTAATATAACAAATTAAAGATGAGGTTTAGCAGATCATCCAAATTTTGTTCAACCTGACACCAGAAATGTTGTCTGTAATGTTTCCCTTTGAAGAGATGTATTCTGTGCACAGCCTCAGTCTGGACTGTGCCGTTGAGGGTACCCTGGCTGCTGGTATAGCTTCAGTGTCCCATTGTGAAAGGAAGTGTAGAAGCATAACATTTCATGATGTTTATTATAATATCCAGTCTATATTATAGTCATTAAATTATAAAACACATTTCCAAAGTTACATGGTTTGAATGCCATCAAGAAGAAAGTTGAAAAGGGTTTGCATAGGAACTTCAGGGAAGCGCACTTTCTCTCCAGATCAAGACTCAGAACTTGAACTTGCTTCCATACACCTCTAAAAGAATGTCGTGGTCTCTGGCTCAAAACTTCATACAATGGAGATTACTCATAATGACTCTCTACACGCTGACTTTACAATAAGACTCAACAGCATCAGACCTCCGGCAGGTGTTGATTCTGTGTGGCGAGGTCGTGAGCATTCAAAGACTGATGGATCTTAGGATGATCAGGGTCCTTTGTCACACTGTCCCCATCACCTCCAGAAGACTGTCTGTTAAAATAGATGTTCTAGCTCTTGGACTATTCTAGTTAGAGAAACGTAAAGAGTCAATAATGTATTTTGTTGTGTAACAGAGTCCTGACAATGAGTGAGTTTCTGTTCTTGTTTTGTGTGTGTGTGTGTGTGTGTGTGTGTGTGTGTGTTTTAGTCACATGGGGTATGTCGATGGCCTTTCCCATGTGAAGCTTTCCCAAGTCTCCCCAGCAAAACCTTTCTCATGTGGGAGAACCCGGCACAGACCTTGAGCATGTAGTTTACCTGGTTTTGTTGTAGCTCTCTTTTCTTGGTCTGTTTCCTTTAACTTACTGTGAGCCTTCACGTGGGAGCACAGGGTGCCTTCTTCTCTGCCTGCAGCCCCCGGCGTTGAGATCTTCCCACGGAATGTATCAGTAGACACTTGCTGATTGATGTTATGAATAGAATGTATCCATACCTTCAAAAATCCTTGGGCATTAAATTACCTGATTATTAGGAAACAATCTGAAAGATTTATTAATTCTCCAAATGACAAAATATATTATTAGACTACTGAGCTGTAAATTACGATGCTGAGGTCTTCTGGGCAGTGAAATATTAAATGAAAAGAAATCTGTCTCATTAACTATAATTTCTAAGATAATGGACTATAACATATGAATCATTATTCCAGAAAGAGACCTAGAAATTGTTTCCTAAAAATATCAGTAATAGCCTTTATAAGCTAAAGACCAAACCAAACAAGAAACTCTCATCTTACTGCTACAGGATCCCACGGTGCAGCCTCAGCACCACTAATTACAGCCCTTGTATCGTAACACAGGCAGGCTCAGTGGAGCGTGAGCAAACCAGAGATGGACATTTAATCTACATCGAAAGATAAAAGACTTTGTAAATCAAAAGATAAAACACTTTCTGATTATTAAAAGTTAAAATTATTGGAAATAAATAATGGCTGGAAATCGGTTTGATCAAATTATATAACATTATAAAGGAAGTAAATTGAGCTGCTTTTTTTTTTTTAATCAAAAACTCAGGGATACTGGAGAATCCCTGAAACTTGAAAGAAGTAGTTTTTAATATAAATTGAAAAAGATTTACAAATTAGATTAAGAAAAAGAGGCAGGGAGTCATCAAAAGTCCAATGGAGGACAGAGCAACAAACAGGTGGTTTCAAGATGCTTTTAGATTCTTCCCTAGACTCTGAGTAGTTGTCCAATGAAGATACATTCATTTAATGATACACTTCTAACGTCACCCAAGAGAGTTTCACCCACCTTGGTCCCATAAAGTCCTTTGGCGCCACTGTGTGAGGTAGCCCTGGTTTTATCAATATAGCTTGTCTTATAGATTATGTAGTAGAGACCTGGGAATAAACCTGCTGGTAAGTCGTGGTTCGTGTGGACTTTGGGTGGATAGTAAGTCATGGTTCTTATGAAGTCTGGGTGGTTGGTACGTCGTGGTTCGTGTGGACTTTGGGTGGACCAGAGGTGAACCGTGATGCTGTCTGTCGAGGTCCGTGCAGAGGAAGATGTCAGTTTCAATTTCGGGAGTGTGTGTATCTACAAACGCAGTATCATCACGCTCATCTTGCCATTCAGTGTATCTTCTCGTCTTCTGTAAAGGAATGAAAGCCGACAAGCCGAGGGCATCACAGGACTGACAGCGCACAGCCAGTGCTCGTCTCAGAGAGGG
Source organism: Aethalodelphis obliquidens (assembly GCF_003676395.1). NCBI lineage: Eukaryota > Metazoa > Chordata > Mammalia > Artiodactyla > Delphinidae > Aethalodelphis > Aethalodelphis obliquidens. The sequence goes on from NW_020838047.1 coordinate 2,150,803, forward strand.
TTCTCTTCTCTGGTTTAATGACGGGGCACAAGGTGACTACTCTCTAATTTGCCGGAAAGAAATGTTCATTCGCTCCCACAGCACCTTGTGCCTCATAATATCCGAGCTAGGAAAGCATTTCTGTTGTTAAAAAAGCTGCTGAAACACAGGAAAATAAAAGGAAACATATTCAACTCTTTTAGAAAAATAAATCCCAATACTAGTAAGCCCACGGAATACCATTGCTGAAGGTCACCTAGAGAAGGAGGAATGAACAGGGATAAAGTAGTCCAATGGACAGAAACAGAGAGATAGCAGAAATGTACCATTCAAGAGTAATCTAAAATGATCAAGCTGGTATAAATAATAGAGAAGGAAGTTGGAAGCTGGATTTGACAGCATGTTTTTTAGAGGTGGTTGAATAACCTAAGTAAGAGTGATACAGGGGTGCCAACGACAGAGTTAAGTTTCTTAATTAAAGCAGTTTTTTCTGGACTGAAAAACTACTATCCTCAAAAATCCGTCCCTTCTGTGCATTTCTGCACACCCGGGATGTGATGCCTGAGATATGCCTGGACAGCAGCTATTTTCATTTGTAGACTTAAGTTGAGGTCCCGCTGAAGCAAGACCCTAAATTGCTACCCTACTCTTTTAAAGAAGGCAGTGATGGGCTTCCCTGGTGGCGCAGTGGTTGAGAGTCCGCCTGCCGGTGCAGAGGACACGAGTTCGTGTCCCGGTCCGGGAAGATCCCACATGCCGCGGAGCGGCTGGGCCCGTGAGCCATGGCCGCGGAGCCTGCGCGTCCGGAGCCTGTGCTCCGCAACGGGAGAGGCCACAACAGTGAGAGGCCCGCGTACCGCAAAAAAAAATAAATAAATAAAAATTAAAAAATAAAATAAAGAAGGCAGTGCTGCCCTCCAGAAACTTAATATACGTGGGTATAGTCAAGAATGAGTTAGATACGAATTCTCTATTTGAGTTGTGTTGTTTGGCACATTGATGTGAAGGAAATAGTGACCTGTGAGCCTGGGGGGGCGTGAGCCCCCAGAGAAGCTCACGGGGTGTCTGTATCTCCTCTGCCCCCACGGTGCTCGGGTCCTTTGTATATAGCGTCTATCACATGGTTATAGTCATTGTCTTAGTCCTTTTTAACAAAACACATATAAAAACATTAAAAATTGAAAAAGCACATTATATTAAAAAAGTGTTACATTTATTTATACGCTTGTCTCTCTCAGTAGACTGTGAGAACTATGTTTCATTGATCTTTTTTTCAGCACCTGGCATAGCTATTGGCTTACACTTGGCACTTTATAAATTATTATTGAATAAAGTGTGTGCATATCTTGGATTTAGGTTGATTTTCAAACCTGTGTAGGGCCTTATAAATCGTTACTCTTAGGAATTATCAGCAAATGACTAAGGTAGGGTCTAAAATGTTTTAGAGATGACAACAGTTTGAGTATTTTGCCCTTTCCAAATAGTGTTTGTAGTATTGTAGACTGATGCTTGCATTTCAGATGTTTCCAAGTTTGAGGGTAATAAGGAAAATCAGGGAAGTGAGGAGAATTTAGAGGAAGAAGAAATAGAAAATTAAGATCAGATGAAAACTGTGAATTCCTCATGATCTGCCATAATTACGGTTAAGACTAAAGGTCACACATACATTAATATATTCATTCACTGATCCATTCATTATTTCAATAAGGGTCATGTCAAGCATTGGGTGTATGTTCCGGGCATGGGAACAATGGGAAACAAGACAGACAGAGCCTGTCTTAAGGCTTAGGGGTGGGATGGTGTCAGGGAAAGCCCGGAGAAGGGGCTCCAAACCTTGCATTTGATGATTGTAAGAAGGTGTCCAAGGCACAGAACAAGAAAAACATTAAAATATGCTAATATGCAGAGGTAAGAGATACCATGTACTTTCAAAAAATCGAAGGGTGTTTACATGCTCTTTTGCAGAGACTATAAATTAGGAAACAAAACTCCTCTGCAGAAGTTTCTGGATATATATCAAACTGCACGTCAGTTGAATTCTCCCACTTTCAGTAAGGTTTTCCTTCTTTCCTCCCTTTTCCCCTCTTTTTTCTTTCCCACCTCCCTCCCTCCCTTCCTTCCTTCTCAAACAGTACCTGAGTTTTGTGACATCTCCAGCAATGAAGGTTAGCAGAATGCTGTATGGTTTGTGTGACCTGTTTTCTTATGCACATATTCTTAAACTTAAATGGAAAGACATATTTCTCATCTTGATTCCTCTCTTATATATATCAAATAGCGTAATCTTTCTCTAAAGCATGTGGCCAGAGGGCATAAGCTGAGCTCAGCGTAGTAGGACAAAAGCTAACATGACAGTCCCTGCCCGAGCTGGAGAGATGGGTGGCGATGAACAAAATTAGACTGTGTTGTCAGGACTCCCAGGAGTATTACAGCTAGTGCGCCTGGTTCTGGAAGAGACCACAGTTCAAAGTAAGCATGAGTGACCTACAAATTTTTCTGACGGTTTGTTTCTAAACATGGGATAGAATGAATGACTCGGGGCTGTTGTATTAATCAAGGCTTTTTTTCATCCAACCAATAGCCTTGCTTCCTTATACTTTTCTTTTGAACCTCTGCCTTTTTGCCCTGTGGTAAACAACTAAAAAAATCAGAAGTGTGGGGCAAATGTGTATCACAATGATCATTTACTATGTCAGCTTAATTTATTTTTGCAGAAAAGATCATTTCACGCTGGTTAAAAAAAAAAATCAGTTACTCCACTCAGTACTTAATTTCATAGGCTCGCATAAATAAGGTATTCCTTCTAAGTTACTGTCACACCCCATTCCTAAAATAATTTCCAGAAGCATAAAGGGGCTGTCATGGAAGAGTTTAATTTCGAAAGGAGCCCAGCTCCCTCAACACGGTTCCCCGTGGAAGCAGTTGTGCATGACTTCCGAAATGGTCCTACCTCTGAAGATTTGTAGTTGGTTCCATAATATGTAGTCTAGTGATCATCCTTCCAGAAGCATCCCCTAGAAGAATGGGTATAAAACGGGCAGCCCAATAACTCCCTGAAATTTTATGCCAACTTACGTGATCGTGACATGCACAATATTCAACAAAGAACGTCTCTGTTTTCATCAGATTCCTTCCAGGGTCCAGGACCCCTCAAATGGTTAACACTCTTTGGGGGAATTAATAGTTGTTTCAAAATCAAATGGAAACTTGAAGGTGTTTATTTTCAGATACCAATCTCATCCATCGCAGATACTCGGCAAGTGTGACATTAGAAGGTCACCGCCTGCTGTAGTTAGCAAGGCCTCTTTGGAGGAAATTGTCTATCATCCTTAACTTCTACTCATGGTGGAGAAAGATGTTAAAGTGCCAAGCTTGCTTCATTTCTCTTCAAGCGTCAGGATTTTATCCGAAAGCCTCAGACCAGAACTGATGATACCAGTGACGTAACATGATTTCTTCAGTTAATACTCCTTAGGAATAGACTGCTTCCTGGTGTGATTTGCACACTTGTGCTAGGGTTCGGAGGCTACATCTGCAATAGGAGGTCATAACACATCTGCTTCCACAAGCCTTGAGCCTGCAAGAGGACACTTGGGAGGTCCCCTTTGCAATTAAATGTTTTGCTGTTGGCCAAAATTAGGTGACATAGAACTCCTCAAATGGCTAAATTATTACTGAGGCACTAAGACTTAAAGAGAAGCCTTCCTACTGAGTTCTACCTGTTGGAAATAGAAAGAAGGGCTCCTAGAAACTTGTTGCATTGATTCTGCCATATTAACAGCAACATTAAAAACATATATCCAGTGGTTACAGAAAATACGTGCTCTTCATGTCCTTTTAGTTCAGATGTTGCCTTATTAGGGACAAATAAGGTAATATACAAAAATTCTTAACCTATAGAACTGTGTCTCCAACATGAATTATTGTCCTTGAAGAAAGTGGTTTGATTGGTGATTCCTGTTAAGAGTTAAGTTGTGTCCCCCAAAAGATTGGTTGAAGTCTTAACTCTCAGAATTATGGGGGGAGACATTGAACGCACACCTCAGATGGTGACCTTATTTGGTAATAGGGTCATTGTAGAGGTAATTAGTTAAGATGGGGTCATATTGGAGTTGGGTGGGCCCTTGATCCAATGTGGCTGTTGTCCCTATAAGAAGGGGAGTGACACAGGCACAGACACCAGGGAGAAAGCCGTAGCAGCCGAGGCAGAGGTTGAATTTCTGCAGGAGCAGCCCAGGAACATGAGGAGTTGTCCCAACCACCCGAAGCGGGAAGAAGCAGAGAAGATGGTCCTCGCGGGTTTCAGAGGGAGTATGACTCTGCCCACACACTGCCTTCTAACTTCTGGCCTCCACAGCTGTGGCGCACACTCCGTTTCTGTCGTTGTTAAGGGTACCCAGGCTGTGGCACTTTGCTGCAGCAGCCATAGGAAACAAATGCCACTCTTCAGAACCTCCAGCTCAAATATCCCCTGACTCTTTAAGAGCAAACACTTGTTACTCTTGTGAGCTGTATTTCAGAGCAATGGAAACCCAACATGCGTCCACCCTGTTTTCTTGATCAGGTTAGAATGGTCATTATTTACCCTACAACAGCACTATTCTATATGGACAAAACAGTCTTGTAACTCAGGCTTCTGTAGTGAGAAAAACATGCATGAAGACAGTTCCCTGGACCTCAGTAAGTAAAGAGAACAAGGGAGCAAAAATTCAGATGTGAAGTATCAGTGGCAACTTGAACATGGAAACGTGAACAAGAAATCAGTTGTATTCTTTATCATAGTAATTCTGACTTTTAAAATGGTCTTTAGTTTCTAGTTGCAAATATTTGCAGGAAACTTAAAATGTGGCATAAAAATATTGGAGTCATAAAATCTGCAAAGGTGCATCATAAATACTGCAGAAAGTGTATAGAAACTAAAAATCCGATCTATATCTAATACAATTCTCTGAGGTCTTTAAAGGATTTCTGTTATGTTCTAAGAGTATCATGAATTGAAACTTGGAATTTTCAGGGTATAAAACATTCTGTACTTCTCTTTAACCTACCTCTGAAAAGAAGACCAAAAGAACATCACAAGCAAAGTAGTTTTAGAATAAATGCTTCTTATTGTCACTGGCTGTAGTGGAGAAGAAATAATTGGGCCGTAATAAATCACCCGTCTGTGTCAGGCTCACCACTGAAGGGGTCATGGGCTTATAAGTCTCCTTTTCTTTCTCCTTTCTGATTTGAGCAGTTAAAGATCAAGGGGATTATCACGAGTAAAACCCACTCTCCTACTACAAATATAGTATTGATTTAGAGTTTCCTGCAAAGTTTCATGGGTCAAGAGTGACTGAGGCTAAGGCGCCTTTGCCGGTTTGGGTGCCCACCTGTGACAGTTAGACGTGTGAAAGGGCCTCAGCAGAGGGCTCTGGCGCTGCGGGTCAAATACAGCGTCAGGGCGAAAAAACCATTTTTCATTTAATAAATGCTTCTGGAAGGCTTGTTGCTGCCCACCGTGTTTATAGACACAACTCAGATTCTTGCATTTTCTTCTGGTTCTGCTTCTATGAAACTTCCTTAATCAGCTGGAATTGGATGTGACTCTGATGCCATAAATCTCATAAAGGGGTCAGTTAAACAAGCCCCGTTTCAGGGGCATCAACAGTGTGCTTTCTAGAGATTTTAATGAGAGACACCACTAGAGGTTTCCTATGCTTTCCAAACTGGGGGTATGGAAACATTCATGAGGGGAGCAAACTGGGACTCGATGGTTAGATTTTATAAAGAACCTGAAATATTAAAAATAAGATATTTTAATTCTCCATAACTTCCTCACTGTACACTCTAAATGGGACCTTGTTTTATTCTTTTTAATTTTTTATTTTATTTTTATTATTTTTGGGCCTCGCCAAGCGGCCTGTGGGATCTTAGTTCCTCAACCAGGGATGGAACCTGGCCCCGGTGGTGAAAACGCAGAGTTCTAACTAGTGGACCGCCAGGGAAGCCCTGGAGTCTTGTTTTAACCCCCTTTTCTCTGGGCAGTTATTCACATTGTTTCTTACACTTCTGAGTCCCTCTGGGTATTTTGAAGAACTGACACCAGCATCCTCGGTTCAAGAGACTCTGAAGTGAGATTATCCCTGGTCTTCCTAACAGCTGCAGGCACATTGGAGCCTAATTTCTCTGCTTTTTTGTTTTCAGTAGTGAAACAATACTTAGGAAGCTGCAGAAGTTTTGGTTTTTTTTCTTTTACCAGAAGCAATGGTTTTATAAAATGTCTCAATTCAGACTCATTATGCCATCTCTCTAACTGTTGCAATAAACATGGATCCTGCCAGGAGTGAAATGGCTCTGCAGAAAATTCTTCCTGCGTCTTCTTGTATGAAGACAGCTCTCTGCAGGCTGGAACTTGAGTGACCGTGAGTGTATGGGGGCTGTGGCCTCAGATGGAGAGGAACCTTTTCCAGAGAAGGGATGCTCTTTATTCCACTGCACAAAGTGGGGATAATGCTTTCTCATCAGGGTATTCTCATCAGGGTAGTAGAAAGGACATGTTTGTAGCATGGAATGTAACATTCACTTCAGTTAAAAACTTTATATCTAATAATAAACACCACTGGTAGGGTATATTTGAAAGTTGTTAACAGAGTAGATTCCAGGAGTTCTCAACACAAGGAAAAATACATTTTTTTTCTTTTTCTTTTTTTTTTTTTGGTATATATTTGAGATGATGGATGTTAACTAACATATGTGGTAAACATTTCACAATATATGGAAGTTATTGTGCTGTATAACTTTAACTTATACAGTGCTATGTGTCAATTATATCTCAATAAAACTGGGAAAAAATACCTTTATATTTAATACTAACATATACAATACTACTATTATTAGTATTAATTTACAGTGACAACAGATGTCTATCAAATGAATTTAAATGTATTATGGATTTATTACCATTATTAACATTGTGAATATAAATTTTATAAGGGCTTAATTTGTTTTCTTGTCCCATCATATGCTAAAAAACCTAAATCTTGATCCATATTTAAAAGAATTTTTCTGCAATATAAAGAAGGTATTTACTAATTTACCATTGAAATAAATCAGAAAATTCTCATGCCTTTCACAGTTTATATTACAGTCATGTATGCTATTTTATGCACAAACCTGAGAAGTTTAAAAGAATTTTTGTGCAAATACAACTTAGATTTGCTTAGAATTGCAAATGGAAATGATTGCCAATCTCTATCAGGAACAAACTGTTTCTTCTTAATCACAAACTTTAATTATAGTTCTGGATTTAAATCTGTTTGCAAAATTTATACATAGTGGTTTTATGAAGATACTAATTGTTCAGACCCTGGTGATTTTATTGTTATATCCCATAATAGCAGAAATTTTGCAAGATTTCACTTTTTTTAAGAGTTAGAATTTTAATTCACTCAAAAAAGATTATTGATTCATTTATCCTGTTTTTATATCACGATTACTACTATCTTTTTTAAGTTGACAACTAGCATTGTGTAAGTTTAAGATGTAAAACTTGTTGACTTGATACATTTATATATTGCAGTATGATTAACACCATAGCATTAGTTAACACCTCTATCATGTCATTTTTGGGGGTGAGAATATTTAAGATCTAGTCTCTTAGAGACTTTGAAGTATATATTGCAGTCTGTTGGCTATAATCACTATGTTGTGCATTATCTCCAGAACTTATTCATCTTCTGGTTGCAAATTTGTGCCCTGTCACATCTTCCCAATTCCCTTACCTCCCAGCCCCTGGTAATCAACATTCTATTCTCTGTTTTTATGATTTTCAGCTTTGTTAGATTTTACATATAAGTGATATCATACAGCATTTTTCTTTGTCTAATTCATCTCACTTAGCACAATGCCAAGGTCCATCCATGTTATCACAAGTGGCAGGATTTCCTTCTTTTTCATGGCTGAATGATATATGTCTGTATAGATAGATAGATACATACATACATAATCTCACATCTTCTTTATCGATTCATCCTTTGACAATACTCAGATTATTTCTGTATCTTGGCTATCGTGAATAATGCCACCATAAACATGGAAGCACGGTTACCTCTTTGAGATCCTCTTTTCATTTCCCTTGGATATATTCCCAGGAGTGGAATTGCTGGATCATATGGTACTTCTTTTTTTAAAAAAGCTAGTGAATTTTATTTATTTATTTATTCATTCATTCATTTATTTATTTTGTGGACTCGTCATTGTGGCATGCATGTGGGATCTAGTTCCCCAACCAGGGATCGAACCCGGGCCCCCGGCATTGGGAGTGTGAGTCTTACCCACTGGGCCACCAGGGAAGTCCCTGGTCCTTCTATTTTTAATGCTTAGAGGACCCTCCATTACTGCTTCCCATAGTAGCTGCACCAATTTACATTACCACCAGTAGTGTGCAAGGGTTCCCTTTTCTCCACACCCTCTCCAGCATTTATCTCTTGTCTTTCTGATAACAGACATCTTAATGGGTGTGAGGTGATGTGTCCATGTGGTTTTGATTTGCATTTCCCTGATGATTAGTAATATTGAGCATCTTTCCCTTTACCTGTTGGCCGTTTGCATGTCTTATTTGGAAAAATGTCTATTCAGTTCCTCTGCCCATTTTTAAGGGACTGTTTGAGTTTTTTTAATTCTTTAGATATTTTGGATATTAACTTTTCATCAGATTATGGTTTGCAGATATTTTCTCCCATTCTGTACTTTGCCTTTGCATTCTGTCAGTTGTTTCTTTTGCTGTGCAGATGGACTGAGTGCTATAATCCTAATTGTTGCTTTTTGCTTTTGTTGCTTATGCTTTGAATGTCACATTATTGAAATCATCAACAAAAACGATGTTAAGGAGTTTTTTTCCTTTGTTTTTTTCTAGGGGTTTAAAGGCATAAAGTCTTATTTTTAAGTCTTTATTTTGTGTTAAATTTTGTGAGTGGTGAGTGGGAAGATTTACAGAATCCCATAGGTTTTGGTGTTCTCTGTTTCCATTTTCATTCATTTTGACCCATTGGCTGTTCAGTAGTGGGTTGTTCAGTTCCCACATGTTTACGCATTTTCTGGCTCTTATCTTTAATGCTTTCTGTGGCCCATTGGTTTTCAGTAGTGGGTTGTTTAGTTTCTACATGTTTATATATTTTCTGGCTTTTATCTTGTTTGTTTCCAATTTCATACCATTGTGGTTAGAAAAAATACTTGGTGTCATTTCAGTCTTCCTCAATTTGCTTAGGCTTGTTTTGTGTCCTATCTTATGATCGGTCCTGGAGAACATTCTGTATACACTTGAGAAAAACTTGTATTCTACTCCTGTTGGATGGAATGTTGTATGTATGTGTGTTAAGTCTATTTAGTCTAAAGTATAGTTTTCTTTTGATTTTCTGTCTTCTATCCATTGCTGAAAGTGGGTATTGAAGTCCTTAATATTATTGCATTATTGTCTATTTCTCCTTTCAAATCTGTTCAGAATTGCTTAATATTAACTAAGGTGCTCTGATGTTGGGTGCATATATATTTAAGATTGTTATGTCTTCTTGATGAATTGACCCCTTTTTCATTATATAATTACCTTCATTTTCTCTTATTACCACTTTTGGTTTAAAGTCTACTTTATCTGACGTAAGTATAGGTACCCCTGCTTTCTTTCATTTTCCACTTGCATGGAATATCTTTTTTCACCCCTTCACCTTGAGTTTAAGTGTGTCCTTAAAGCTGAAATGAGTGTCTCGTAGGTAGCATACAGTTGGTGTTGTTTTTGTTTTTTGGGTTTTGGTTTGTTTTTTAATCCATCCAGCCACCCTGTGTCTTTTGATTGGTGAATTCAATCCTTTTATAGGTAACTGACATATGAGGACTTACTAATGACATCTTGTTAATTGCTTTCTGTCTGTTCTGTAGTCCATTGTTCCTTTTATCCTCTCTTTCTGTCTACTTGTGTGGATTCTAATTTTTTGTGTGCTCTGATTCCCATCTCTTTATCTTTTGTGAATCTACTCTAGGTTTTGCTTTTTGGTTTCCATAAGACTTACATAAAACAGCTATAGATAAAACAGTCAGTTTTAAGCTAATAGCAACTGAACTTCAACTGCATGCAAATGCTCTACACTTTTACCCTTTCCGTCTTGTTTTTGATGTTACAACTTACCTCTTTTTATATTGTGTATTTATTAACAAATTATAGTAACTATAGTTATTTGTAATATTCTTTTCCTTTAACCTTATACTGTAGTTACGTGGTTAACATTCCAGTACATTACAAAATTAGTTTTATTAATCTGTGTCACCTTTATCAGTGTGTTCTGTGTTTTCACGTTTTCAGTTACTAATTAGCATCTTTTCATTTCAGTTGAAGAACTCCTTTCACCTTTTCTTCTAAGGCAGGTCCAATGGTAATAAACTCTCTCCACTTTTGTTTATTAGGTAAAATTTTATTTCTCCCTAATTTCTGAAGAATATCTTTGCTGATAGAGTATTCTGGGCCGGCAGTTTTTTTCTTTCAACACTTTGAATATATTATGCTTTCCTTCCTGGTCTGTATGGTTTCTGTCGAGCAACTCATTGTTAGCCTAATGGAGTCTCCTTTGTAGGTTACAGTCGTTTTTCCTGCTGCTGCTTTTAGTGTTCTTTATCTTTGATTTTTGACAGTTTCATTATCGTGTGTCTTGGAAAAGGCCATTCTGAATTGTGATAATGAGGTGATCTATGAACTTCATGAACTCAGATGTCCGAGTCTCTCCCAAGGTTGGGAACTTCTCACAATTAATTCTTTAAATAAACGTTCTGCCCTCTTCTCCATCTATTCTTTTTCTGGAACTCCAGTGATTCTGGTATTTGATCACTTTATTCTGTCCCATAGATTACACAGGCTTTCTTCACTCTTTTTCATTTTTTTTCTTTTTTCTTCACTGAGTTACCTCGAAGTTCTCTTCTCTAGCTCACTGACTCCATCTCTTATTTGTTCAATTCTGCCCTTGAAGCCCTCTATTGCATGTTTCATTTCAGTCATTGAATTCTTCAGCTCCAGAATTTTTGTTTAGTTCTCTATGATTGCTGTCTCTTTATTTGAATTCTCATTTTGCTCATGTATTGTTTTTCTGACTTTGCAGAATAGCTTTCTGTGTTTTCTTATAGCTCTCTGACTTTCTTCAAAACGGGTACTTGAATTATTTATTGGGTAAATCACAGAATTCCATGTCTTTGAGTTCAGTTGCTGGAGTACCACTGAGATTTTTTTGCTGTTGTCGTGCATCCCTGATTCTTCATGTTCCTTGAGGTTTTGTGTCGCTGTTTCTACATCTGAAGAAGCATCACCTCCTGAATCTTTACCTGTTGCCTTCATGCAGGAGGTTGGCCCCGTTCGTATGTAGGGCTTTCTCCGACCTTGTATGTGTAACCCTGTTCCACACCTCTAGCTTCTTCTCCTGGCAGAAGCCTCAAGCAGGTATGTCTTCTCTACACCTTACCACTCACCTGGCAGCTGCTAGAAGCCTCTCTCTTGTCTTCCAGGAGGCGGCCACAGCTCAAGTTTGTGCTTTCTTCTCTGGTCTGTTAACCGCGTGAACGCCCAGTCTTCCAAATCTCACTCAGAATTGCGCACAAAATGCATCCCCAGAGAGGGAGCTGTGTGTCGACTCTCAGGTCACTGGGGTACCTGTGGGCCAGGTGGGGGTCCTTGGCTCAGGTTTTCCCAGTGGCCCGTGGGCAGGCTTCCCCTTGGGGTCCTGAGTGCGGCCAGCAGGAGCCAGGCCGCTTTGTTGCCCTTTGATACCATCATCCGTCTCTTCTCCCATCTCCCTGCCCCCACAGTCCTGCAGGTCCCACCTCCGTTCCCTGGTGTCCATCCAGCAGCATCGTCCACAGCCGGGAAGGCAGACACCCATTCTCCACTCTCACTGTCCCCTGAAGGGGGGTCACCACCGCTGGTTCAGCCCTCACTGTACCACATGGGGGGGGGGGGTGAGGGCGAGGCTGGCAAGGTTCCTCTTACCTCTCAATGCATCCAAACTCGTACTTATTTTTGCTCCACTGGAGTGCTCTGTGTCACCTCAGGAAGCCTGGACTGCTACAAAGTCTCTGTCATCTGTGGGGGTCCGCCTCAGTGAGCACCCCTGGCCAAGAGGGCTGGTCTGGTCCACCTGCTCCCATTGCTTCCACAGCTAGACCCAGACCTCTCTGCTTTTTACTGGATGGTAAGTGAGTGAGCCAGCTCTCGGGGCTGGGGCTCGCGTGGTTGGATCCCACAGCTGCCATATCGATGCTTCTGTTCACAGATGGATGCTGTATTTTAGTTGTTAAGAGAGGACATGGAGAGGAGGGACACCTTATGTTGCCATGATGCTGCTGTTACTCCCAAGATTACAACTATCTTTAGTAATAGTTTTTTTAATCCATTTAATATGCCCTATTATGATCTGATAGGATAATTATACACATTTAATTTTTGAAATTAAAAAGAAATTATTTTAGAGCTTCCCTGGTGGCGCAGTGGTTGAGAGTCCACCTGCTGATGCAGGGGACACGGGTTTGTGCCCCAGTCTGGGAAAATCCCACATGCCGCAGAGTGGCTGGGCCCATGAGCCATGGCCGCTGAGCCCGCGTGTCCGGAGCCTGTGCTCCGCAACGGGAGAGGCCACAACAGTGAGAGGCCCGCGTACCGCAAAACAAAAACAAAACAAACAAACAAACAAACAAAAAATTATTTTAGCAATGGTATCCTTTATTATTGAGGAAGACTGGAGAAACTTCTGGGTCGTTTGTTTTTTCTAAGTTTTCTTTTGACTCTAAGGTTCTGTGATGCTTACTAGACAGATGACATGAAACTCCTAGGAAAAAAAATAGTCATCCATATGATCTTTTAAATTGCTTTGTGATATGGGCAACTATTTTTTATAAGGCCCTAGTCCTAGCAAATAACATAGGCACAGAATCCAAGGTTACTTCTTCCCCCATTTAGAAATCCTACTCCCTCTCGGATATGGAGAAAAAGGATTTGATTAATGTTAGGCCACAGGGAGATTTCCATAACAAAATCTTTCACCATGCATTTTGTAAAGGAATGTTCCCCAGAGTCAAGTAAGGTCCATTGACTGGGACCATTTGGGAAATTCCCTGGAAACTTAAGTCTCTCATGGTTTCACTGAAGGCAGGAATTTCCCTCTTGTGTTCTCAGCATCGAGCTGACCTCACTCCTTTCTAGATGTGACTTGTTCACAAGGCATTTGGGTTACACACTGAGTTTGTCTCCTTTGTGGCATAGAGCATCTGGTAATTGATTTTCTTCCTGGATGGTTGACAAACCTTTATTATAGGCATGAAGAATTGTTTCTACTCATGGCAGTAAATTGTTTGGGGAAGCTGAAACACAGGTGGAAGTGTGGTTCTGCATAGCCCCTCTCCTGACAAACTCTCTTCCCTCCTGGTTTGAGGTGGAGAGATAGCCCAGATTCCTCTCAGGAGCGCTCAGGGCATCGAACCAGAAGAGAAAGGAAGACCTCTATGATAAAGGACTGGTGCGACACATTTGTCAGCCAGGCATGTCCCTGATTTAAAGTGCCCACTACTTTTTCAAAGGGATCTATGGTCTTCAAACAGCAGACAAGGAGTCAAAGAAGCAAATGTGTCCAGGAGCTATGCACAGATAGAATTCATCTTGTGGACACCTGTTCATGACCCCCGCAAGATCTTGTTTAAATATGTTTATGAATCTATCCAAAATCAATGAATGGCTTCCTCCTTAAATTCTCACAGTAGTCATGTCGCCTTTTATTGAGCAGTTTGGCAGGAAACAAGAGGGATTTTATCGTAATTTAATAGAGGGACAGTTTGCAGAGGTGTGAGTGGGGTGACTGGAACTAAAGAGGGAGATTAAAGCAGCAGCCTTCGCCACCTCCAGGCCTGGATGGACAAGGGAAAGTGCATTCGCAGACCCAGTGAGAGCTGCAGCTTGGATTACAGATGGGCCAAGAAGATCTTTAATCGCAGGAAGAAGCAATCCATGCTAGGACCACAGGTGACTGGAGAGTTGGGGGCAGAGGCGAGACACCCCACCTCTATCCTCTCAGCCCCGCTCCCCATGGAAGGAAAAGGACAAAGACACTGTTGGGCATGTCTGCAAGACGCTTGGTGGGGTCAGGCAAGCAGCCTCCCCGGACCCAGGGGGGCAGGGCGAGACGTGGAGAGGAATGGGGCGGGGGGACAGAATACGCCAGCCACAGGTGGGGCCCCCGAGTGCAGAGCCTGTGTCTCACCTGCCTGTGACCATCGCCACCCAGAGCTCAGCACCTCGGCTAGCAACCTAAACACACAGAGGTTCTCATAAGATCTGCTAAACAAGCTTTCCTTCCTAAAAGTTATATTTGCTCCCGGTCCACAGAGAAATCCAGGAAGGTCACAAAAGACATATCGCTTCTACTTTTACAATTCAAAAACATGTTTGTTGTCCTCATTCTTTCTAACGAAAGAGGAAAACTAGAGTCGCTGAGAAAATTAATCGCATTTAAACATAACATTTTGCATTTCAGCTTCTTGGCAAAGCTCTGGGTGAGACTGGTGTCCGGGGTGGGGGGCGGAGGATACAGAAAATAACTTAGAAATTGGCCACTACAGTAAGCCTATTTCATCTCATCTCATCTTACCCGTATTTCTTTAAAACTCTGCATCGAGACTGAGCCCTACAGCGTGAGAGACATAGTCTCTCCTAAAGTTGGACGTGACGTTTCCAAGTTTTAGTTTGTGATTCTACTTTGAGATGTTCCCCAAACTTTCATTAGAAGTGGAGTTAGAAATAAGCCCCTACGTGTGGTTAAATAAGGCCAAACATAGCTTTCCTTCTTCTAGTCATATTTCCTGCTGTTTGTCCAAATGTATAAAAACGTCCCCCTAAAGACTGTTCTCTATCGCGTTGACTCCAGACCCTACGTGGCTTCCTCCTATTTCACATCAGAACAAAACTGTGCCACTGTTAACACACTGTCTCCAAGGAAGGCACATGGCGGGGCCGCGAGCCCGTGATTCTCTGTCTCTCCTGCCAGGACTGCGGCTCCTTGGCAGTAGACCGGGATCCACGTTGTTTGTCACCATCGTCTTGTCCCATTGCCTGCTCTTCCTGGAGCCCTGTGCCCGCATACGTAGAGATGTTGCTGGGTTTTGTCAAGTCCTCTACTAATAATTTAAAATCACTTGCCAGACTTCTTGGAAAGGTACTTTCATCTCAGCTTCCAACATAATGTTTGTAATGTTTTTAAGAAAGGGTTCTTAAAGTTTGGGTATGAATCTGATCTGTACGTTTCCGAACTTTTCTCTCTTACTCCGTTTGTTTTGTTTATTTATGTGAATAAATATACCTTTATGCTTCTAATTTTTTAAGTCAGGCAAGGATAGAAAAGGTAATAGACAAAGATAATGACATCCCCATGCACAGTCATTCCGAGTTCTTTAAAAGCTCTTCCTTCCCCGTAAGATAGAGCCCAGCTCCATGAGTCAGAGTAACAGGTGCTGGTGTCTCTCTGCAGCCTCGTCTGTGACTCCGCACCCTGGGACGTTGGGCTGCACCTGTGTGGACAGCGGGGCAGATCCCTTATGTGCCCTGGTTTCTCCCACCCTCCTGCCTTTGGGACTCTTCTTGCTTATTCCTTCCTGCTCCTTTGCCTCACTCCTCAATATTGCTGGAGATAAATTCAGTAGCTGTGCCCTCCTGGTAGCTTCAACAAACACCTTCCTCCCCACGTGAACACACATGCACCATACACACCACATATACCACACACACACACACAGACACACACACACCACACACACACACACACAGAGGTGCTTGCCACCAGCCGCACACCTGTCCTCACCTCTATAACCTGAATCGGTATTATCTGCTTATATTCCTGTTTCTACTAACAAACTATTATATTAATTGGCCTACTGCTTGACCCATAGTTGAATACATACTTTTTCTCTGAATGAGTGAATTGATTCATTACTTATACATTTATCAGAAATCATTCTACACTTCTGCAAATTTTTAGCTTTTCTCGGTGTTAAGAATACCTTAAGTTCCTACCTGTAACACAGAGTATTTTTATATGGTTCACAGTTCATCTGAAACAATCCTCAGCACATCTTTGGTGCTTTTTATTTCCATTTATTCAGGATCTAGAGAACAATGCTGTGTTTTTTTCATGTCCTTCAAGACTTTATAATCTTTATTTTCTTTAAAGACATATTCTAATCACTTTGCACAGGATTTGCTCTGTACAATATTACTCCTCCACTTCACTTTTTTCTCCTCTTTCTCTGGGGCTCAAAACCTTTACTCAAGTTTGAGGACTGGCTACCGCAACTTGTAGTATTTTACATATGAAAACACCCTGCTTTCTTACCCGTATTGGGATAAGAAAGTACGTCTTATTTTCAAAAAATGTCATTTACCTGATTTATCATCTTAATCTCCCTACAGCAATAAACTGGGTTAATATTTTCCAAAAGTAATCTGTGGTGATTCCGAAACCTGTTTTTCCTAAGTTATAACTAAAAGTTCAGGGCCTGTTTTCTTGTGAATTTAGCGGAGGTTATCTTGTTTCTTATCCACATTGAATAATCCACTTTCCAGGCCACAGTCAATATGAAAAGATTCCCTGTCCTTTGTCATTATCAGTCTGGCATTTCACTAACTGGAAGAAGATATTGTTGCTTTCAACTTTGCTATTTCTCTATTTAGTCCCTTGTCATTAAATTAAAATGTTTAACGAAAAGTAGATTTATTTAGCCATTCATTTATTTAGACCAAAAGAATCCATGGAGTACACTGTCCAAAATGTAGGCATTGGGGACATCATTTTTTTCTATAGATAACAGTGGTTAGCTTATTAGCATTCAGTAACTAAAGCCAGATAAAGTATTTTAATCCAACTTGACATGAAGCAATTTGTATTCTACCTAGCAATCTAGTTTATATATACAGTGATGGGTAGAGTTATATTACAACTAGATTTTTGTCAAGTAAATGAGGCTCATCTTGGGCCAGTAAGAGTTTCTTTTAGAGCCGTGGGGCATTTTCAGTGAGAAATGTATTTAATTCTTTTTTTTTTTTTTAATTTAATTTTTTTTTTTAAACATCTTTATTGGAGTATAATTGCTTTACAATGGTATGTTAGTTTCAGCTTCACAACAAAATGAATCAGTTATATATACACATGTGTTCCCATATCTCTTCCCTCTTGCGTCTCCCTCCCTCCCACCCTCCCTATCCCACCCCTCCAGGCGGTCACAAAGCACCGAGCTGATCTCCCTGTGCTATGCGGCTGCTTCCCACTAGCTATCTACCTTACGTTTGGTAGTGTATATATGTCCATGCCTCTTTATCGCTTTGTCACCGTTTACCCTTCCCCCTCCCCAT
The DNA here is from genome assembly GCF_003676395.1 of Aethalodelphis obliquidens. NCBI lineage: Eukaryota > Metazoa > Chordata > Mammalia > Artiodactyla > Delphinidae > Aethalodelphis > Aethalodelphis obliquidens. The sequence goes on from NW_020838047.1 coordinate 2,168,183, forward strand.
AGCCTCAAGTCCATTCTCTAGTAAGTCTGTGTCTTTATTCCTGTTTCACCCCTAGGTTTTTCATGACTTTTTTTTTTTTTCTTAAATTCCATATATATGTGTTAGCATACGGTATTTGTCTCTCTCTTTCTGACTTACTTCACTCTGTATGACAGACTCTAGGTCTATCCACCTCATTACAAATAGAGAAATGGAAATAAAAACAAAAGTAAACAAATGGGACCTAATGAAACTTAAAAGCTTTTGCACAGCAAAGGAAACCATAAAGAAGACAAAAAGACAACCCTCAGAATGGGAGAAAATATTTGCAAATGAAGCAACTGACAAAGGATTAATCTCCAAAAGAAATGTATTTAATTCTGAGTCTTAATCATGCCTTTACTTCCAGAATTGTCAAGAATAGGTTCTAACAGACCTGATTAAACCCGAACCCTTCCCAGGGTTTCGCACAGAGGCACACTGTCGACTGTAAGTTTGAGAGACAGAGCTTTGCTTCCACGACCCTAGGGATAGTGTGTTCTCTTAGTTATAGTTCACTTCCAGCTCAAAACTTCCTTTTGAAACTCACCCTCAATGACAGGAAAGATTTTTCTTTTATGATTGAGACAGTAAATAAGATTTGCCAGTATAATTGGACTCACAGCTTAAATAATGGCTTGTACTACTCACAGTATATGGAATTCCTCTGAAACCATACGCATATATCTACCAAAAAATGATGTATTTTTTCAACCCTGTTTCTGTTGAACTTGAGCTATTTCTGGAAAAATGGAATTAGGAAAAATTCAGGTCCCATATACTCAATCCACATGCATGAGTTTAATATTCACACTTGGTTCAAAAAACCTGCCGTCCTCTTGTTATCTTATAGTCTTCTGCTCAGGATCTTCACATCATAGTACAGTAAAAGCGTGCAAGTCAGTGAGCCTCCGAGAAATCGAATTTTTAAGAGCTCTCTCATACCAAAATGTGAACTGAGCAATCAGCTCTGTAAATATCTGTGAAATATCCCCATGGTCTCTTTCTCTAGCTACTTCAGGAAAATCCAAATCTTGGCGCCAGGTGTTGTAAACACCCTTGCCCCACTGCTCACCCTTGCCCGTCTGCATTCCAGACAACACTGCAGCAACCTGCTCGCACAGGTATGAGCTGATCTCATTTCTTTTCTGTGGCACCATCCATCACACTGGCTTCCTGAGCACCCTGGACTGTCACCCACAGCACAACCAAAAGTGCAAGGGAGTTTACAACCCTTGTGGTAAGGACTACGGGGGATGGCACCTGTGAATACCAGCTCCCTTCTTAGTCCCTTGAGCAAACAATGCTATTTGACCTGATATCCCTCCTCAGAGGATGCTGCCAGGTCAAGTCCCGTCGCCCACGGTGATGATGACATCATGTTGGCTTTCCGCTTTCCTGCTTCACTCTTCCAAGCCCCTGACCCCACTAATAGGAAAACAGACCACTGGTACTTAAGTCCTCGATCAAGTTCTCCTTCCTGGGGAGAAGTCAGGATAAGAAAGTTTGCTTCATCATGTTTCTGACAAACCGAAATGATGAGGCTAGTGGGGGAGATCACGATGAAGAGCAGTTATCGTTTCTTACCTTTTCCCATTGATTCAATCAAACCATCATATCCAAGCATGAGGATTTTGTTAAGAGTTGTAGTTAATACACCACAAACTAAGCTCTTTGCAGAGCCTATACCTATTCCTGATTAAATATTTCCCATCTCAGCTGGTGACAACTCAGTGCTTCCAGTTGTTCAGGGAATAATAACAATGTGACTCTCCCCTTTCTCTCTCAGGCCACGTCTTGCCCCTGTGACAATGCTCTGTCCACTTTCAGAAGACATACTCTTGCCCTCCTGGCTTTCACTGGTGGGTATATGTTGTTTTACTTCTCCCAGTGGAAGCCAGTTATAGATTTATAATAAAGTACTGCTGTGCCTTCATGTGGGCAGAAACTAAATTTCTTTATTTATATCCTATGAACATCATTTCATGTGCTTCTCGGCCATCCATATGTCTCCTTTGGAGAAATGTCTATTTAGATCTTCTGCCCAGTTTTTGATTGGGTTGTTTGTTTTTATGACATTGAGCCGCATGAGCTGTTTGTGAATTTTGGAGACTAATCTGTTGTTGGTCGCATCATTTGCAAATATTTTCTCCCATTCTGTGGGTTGTCTTTCATTTCGTTTATGGTTTCCTTTGCTATGCAAAAGCTTTTCAATTTAATTAGGTTCCATTTGTTTATTTTTATTTCCATTACTCTGGGAGACAGATCAAAAGAGATATTGCTGGGATTGACATCAGAGAGCACTCTGCCTGTTTTCCTCTAAGAGTTTTATAGTATCTAGTCTTATATTTAGGACTTTAATCCATTTTCAGTTCATTTTTGTGTATGGTGTTAAAGAGTGTTCTAATTTCACTTTTTTACATGTAACTGTCCAGTTTTCCCAGCACCATATATTGAAGAGACTGTCTTTCTCCATTGTTTAGTCATGCCTCCTTAGTCATAGATTAATTGACCATAGGTGCGTGGGTTTATTTCTGGGATTTCTATCCTGTTCCATTGATCTATATTTCTGTTTTTTTGTGCCAGTACCATACCGTTTTGATTACTGTAGCTTTGTAGTATACTCTGAAGCTGGGGAGCCTGAGCTTTTCTTTCTCAAGATTGCTTTAGCTGTTTGGGGTCTTTTGTGTCTCCATTCAGATTTTAAGATTTTTTGTTCTACTTCTTCAAAAAAATGCCATTGGTAATTTGATAGAGATTGTGTTGAATCTGTAGCTTGCTTTGGGTAGTATAGTCATTTTCACAATATTGATTCTTCCAATCCAAGAACATGGTGTATATCTCCATCTGTTTGTGTCATCTTTGACTTCTTTCATCAGTATCTTATAGTTTTCTGAGTATAGGTCTTTCGCTTCCTTAGGTAGGTTTATTCCTAGGTATTTTATTCTTTTTGTTGCAGTGGTAAATGGGATTGTTTCATTAATTTCTCTGTCTGATCTTTCATTGTTAGTGTATAGGAATGCAAGAGATTTCTCTGTATTAATTTTGTATCCTGCAAATTTACCAAATTCATTGATGAGCTCTAGTAGTTTTCTGATAGCATCTTTAGGATTTTCTATGTATAGTATCATGCCATCTGCAAACAGTGACAGTTTTGCTTCTTCTTTTCCAGTTTGGATTCCTTTTATTTCTTTTTCTTCTCTGATTTCCATGACTAAGACTTCCAAAACTATGTTGAATAATAGTGGCGAGAGTGGACATCCTTGTCTTGTTCCTGATCTTAGAGGATATGCTTTCAGCTTTTCACCATTGAGTATGATGTTAACTGTAGGCTTGGCATATGATGGCCTTTATTATGTTGAGGTAAGTTCCCTCTATGCCCACTTTCTGGAGAGTTTTTATCATAAATCGGTATTGAATTTTGTCAAAAGCTTTTTCTGCATCTATTGAGATGACCATATGGTTTTTGTTCTTCAATTTTTTGATGTAGTGTATCACACTGATTGATTTGCAGATATTGAAAAATCCTTGCATCCCTCTGGTAAATCCCACTTGATCATGGTGTATGATCCTTTTAATATGTTGTTTGATTCTTTTTGCTAGTATTTTATTGAGGATTTTTGTTCATTGGTGATACTGGCCTGTAATTTTCTTTTTTCGTGATATCTTTGTCTGGTTTTGGTATCACGGTGATGGTGGCCTTGTAGAATGAGCTTGGGAGTCTTCTTCCTCTGCAATTTTTTGGAATAGTTTCAGAAGGATAGGTGTTAGCTGTTCTCTAAATGTTTGATAGAATTCACCTGTGAAGCCATCTGATCCTGGGCTTTTGTGTGTTGGGAGACTTTTAATCACAGTTTTAATTTCAGTACTTGTGATTGGTCTGTCCATATTTTCTGTTTCTTCCTGGTTCAGTCTTGGGGGATTGTACCTTTCTAAGAATGTGTCCATCTCTTCCAGGTTGTCCATTTTATTGGCATATAGTTGCTTGTGCTAGTCTCTTATGATCCTTTGTATTTCTGTGGTGCTTGTTGTAACTTCTCCTTATTCATTTCTAATTTTATTGATTTGAGCCCTCTCTCCTTTTTTTCTTGATGAGTCTGGCTAAAGGTTTATCAATTTTTTTTAATCTTTTCAAAGAACCAGCTTTTAGTTTCAGTCATCTTTTCTATTGTTTTCTTCATTTCTATTTCATTTATTTCTTCTCTGATCTTAATGGTTTCTTCTGCTAAGTTTGGGTTTTGTTTGTTCTTCTTTCTCTAGTTGCTTTAGGTGTAAAGTTAGGTTTTTTATCTGAGACTTTTCTTGTTTCTTGAGGTAAGGTTGTATTGCTATAAACTTCCCTCTTAGAACTATTTTTGCTGCATCCCATAGGTTTTGGATCACTGTGTTTTTGTTTTCATTAGTCTCTAGGTATTTTTTAATTTCCTCTTTGATTTCTTCAGGGATCCATTGGTTGTTTAGTAGCATATTGTTTAGCCTCCAATGTATTTGTGTTTTTTTGCAGTTTTTTTCTTGTAGTTGATTTCTAATCTCATAGTGTTGTGGTTGGAAAAGATGTTTGATATTATTTCAATTTTCTTAAATTTACCGAGGCTTGATTTGTGACCAAAGATGTGATCCATCCTGGAGAATGTTCCATGAGCACTTGGGAAGAAAGTGTATTCTATTGTTTTTTGATGGAATGCTCTATAAATATCAATTAAGTCCATCTGGTATAATGTGTCATTAAAGATCTGTGTTTCCTAATTGATTTGCTGTCTGGATGATCTGTCCATTGATGAAAGTGGGGTGTTAAAGTCCCCTAGTATTATTGTGTTACTGTTGGTTTCTCCCTTTATGGCTGTTAGTATTTGCCTTATATATTGAGGTACAAATTTTTTTTCTCAAATTCATATAAGATGTGCCTGTAGTGTCTACCTTTCTGTCCATGTTAAACATTCCCATCACTTCCAAATGAGGAGGGATCCCTGTCACTTACAACTGCTGAAATACTTCATACCATTTATGTTATACAATTCTGCATTATAGTATTTAAGTTTCTCACTAAATTTCCCCACAGCAAGGGACACACTGCTTTTTATATGGTAGACACCCAGAATTGTTATTTTGAGTGAATTCATTAGTTTACCCTTCAGGTAAAATCTAGTGAATCTTGTCAGAAATAATTACACTTTCAAGGGAACACTGGCATTAACACTCACTGAAGTATTTCCAGACTGTTTCCCTATACCCTGGGGTGTTATGAGTCACTTGGCATTAAGACTTAGCTTTTATTAGAGGAGTCTGGCCTGAGAGTTGCTCTTCTAATTTCTTCTCGTGATTTTCTTAGCATTTTGTTACAATTTGCTAAATACCTTATAATTGATATTGATAATTCCAACAATTACATATAAGTTAGAAATAAGCAAGAATTCTGTTCTCCTTTCCATTCCTGCTCTTATTCACATAATGGGCTGTAATTAGCCCCAGACAAAAGTGTTTCTACTGGACTCCAAATAACTTATAAGAAAGCTTTTTAACATATTGAACTCTTTAGATTTTAGAAGGTAATTTCAGATCCTTGATTTAAACAAAGAAATTCACAGGGGTAATAGTTGCTAAAAGTTCATACTGGTACCCTACAGAGTTCTCCCAAATTCTAAATAATCATATATCTCTAAATTCCCCCAAAATGCTACTACTTATTCTCATAATTTGTGTTCTGTGTCCTTGTAGAGAAAATTTGGAAATTAAACTTCCTGGACTATTTTTCTCGTAGTTGTTAAGACATGATAACTATTTTATGCTCTGTTGATAGACTGATAACACTGGAGTTTAGACTGATTTTCTACCTTCAATATATCTATCTTGTTTCTGTTTTAGCTTCTTCATTCAAACCGTGATAACATTTCCACGTACTTTTTTTGACGTGACAGATAATGGGTAATACAAGCTGTCTTGCGCTTAAGAGAAATATTGTACTTGTTTTTAAGCAGATGTGTTTTACTTTATTCATATTTAATGCCAAGATGGCTTCTTTTTAATTTTCCAGCTATCTCATTCAACTTAGGCTAAGTTAATTTGATTTACAGAACACATCAAATTCTTAGTGACCTACAACAAAAGTCCTAGTCCCCTGCTGTAAACAACAGTGCATTTTGTATCACAAGTGAATGAATATAATTCCATTTCTCCCCTTATGCTATACAGAACTTCCCCTAGAGAACTGCTAATAATTATCAGTCCTAAGGTCATGAGGGACCAGACTGATTACTGAGGTGATTAGGGCAAAACATTTATGGATGAAACACTCATGCACAGACAGTGATCCTTAGTGACAGCTGGTGTAGAACCATCTACTCCAAGAGACCAAAAATCCCTTATTTCTACTTCCCAATCTAAAAAGCTTTGAAAAGCAGCCTGATGTGAGGTAATTGGGTGCAAAACTTGACCTGAATTGGCTTGAGACTACTTATTATTCTTTATTTACTCATAAATAGCCTTACTTTTCTTTTGTAATCAAATGTTTGATTACAAATGCTCCCACAAGTGGTGGAACACATGAATAATCAAGGTATCAGATCAACTTTCTAAAATCTGAAAAATTTGGAATTCCAAATTTCTAAAAAAGGTTTGATTACACGCATATTGGGTAAGAACGTGTGCACTTGGATTTACCGAAAAGTGTTACTGAACATTTCAATCGATATATTCTGGGACCCACGTGGTCATAGAATCTCCATCCCCCTACACTGAGCAGGTTAAGACAGAACGTACAATGTTTAGCTGAATGATGCAGACCTCAGAAGTACACGCACAGGAGATCATAACAGGGCAGTTCAGACTCTAGAAATCCATCTGATGGATATTTTAAAAGGAAAGATCATTGCATTTGACATGGTAGAAGGACTAGATCCAATGCCAATAATCTGATAATAATTTGTTCAAAATAAAATATGGGACAGCTGAAGGATGGGCTGGATTCCTCTCAGGGTAGATGCTGATGTGTTTGTGTTAGAGGGTCAAATGGCAAGGATGGGCTGGGTCCTTCAGAGCATCAGTTCCAGCTTGTTGTATTAGAGTGTGGAACAGTGATATTCCCGGTATGTTTTCTTCTTCTTGCCAAAACTGCAATTTCTTAAGTGTTCTCTCAACTGTAGTCAGTTCTCATTATATTCCTTACAAAATGTATTAATTATCCCTTGGTTATTTGGCAGGATAAATATTAGGTTTAAGAAATCTTGGGGCTTCCCTGGTGGCACAGTGGTTAAGAATCCGCCTGCCAATGCAGGGGACACAGGTTCGAGCCCTGGTCCCGGAAGGTCCCATACGCCACGGAGCAACTAAGCCCGTGCACCACAACTATTGAGCCTGTGCTCTAGAGCCCGTGAGCCACAATTACTGAGCCTGTGTGCCACAACTACTGAAGCCCACATGCCTAGAGCCTGTGCTCTGCAACAAGAGCAGCCACTGCAGTGAGAAGCCCGCGCACCGCAACGAAGAGTAGCCCCCACTCCCCGCAACGAGAGAAAGCCTGTGTGCAGCAACAAAGACCCAACGCAACCAAAAATAAATAAAAATAAAATAAATTTATATTAAAAAATCATCTTATAATAATTCTACATTCAAAGAACTAAATAAAAATTAACAGTATTTTTCACAACTCCACTCCAGACAACCGTTCGGCATGACAGGCACTGATTATCTAAAATAATATTGAGTGGTTGTTTGAGATATTCTTTCTTTGTTTTTTATTTTCTATTCACCTAGGGTCACCCTTAGAAACAAAAGTGAAAATCGGGATCACATAAGCTAGGTGACTTTTCCTTTGATATGGGCAACTTCTAGCTTTCAAATCTGCAGTAACTGCAATATTTGGGAGCTGTCTAATGGCTCTTCTTATAGAATGAATCCTACATATTGATTTACCTGAAGCCTTTGAAGTACATGATTCTATATGAAATAAATATTAATTTTATATGAACCTAGTGAATGGAAAATCGGGCTGTAAGACCACAGTGCATAAAACAGAGCTGCAAGAGGCCTAGAAAAGACCTACCTTAGAAACGGCAGTGAAAGTTCTGGGCCCCACAGCTTGTCCTCGGTAATTAAGTTGTCCTTGAGCTTGTCCATCTGCAAAATGAGGATGTAAACCTGTATCACCTCTTGTTCACTAAGACAGATGGCATATTTACAAAGTCACTGTGCTTTCCTTGGACAGAGGGTAATTGATACATGTAAACACTATTTAAGAATGAGGATTGAGTGGGTGAAACCACGTTCATATATTTCTCTCCACCTTCATCTAACCTGAGAAACGCTTTTCCAGTTTCTACCATGTGATCACTGGGGCATGAGGGTCCTCTGATGTGACCTAAAAGGCAGGAAGAAATCCTGGCTTTGCAATTTACAAGTTCTGTGACTTTGCTTGAATGTCTGGTTCTCTCTAAACCTCAGTTTCCTTGAAAGTAAAAATAAGCATAATAAATCCTTTCTACTACATAGGATTATATAAATAAAATAAGATCAACTATGTAAAAGCCCTTTGAGAAATAGTACCAGTTTTGGGCACCAAAATACTGAATGTGGTAAGAAATATCTAGTGTAACAATATCTAGAAGAGTTGTTGTTGTTTTTTCAGTTGAGACCTTGTGAAGACCACAGTGTTTTCACTAGGAATATCTGAACCAGTGGAATAAAACCCCTCTGACTTGACAATTACCTGAGAAAACATAAAACAATGTTAGTTCTGATAATAATTTTTAATACTTTATAAAAGAATTGTCTTGCAAAAACTAAAATGTGAGTAGGAATTTGTCTATTTTGGTATTTTGCTCTAGGTTGGTTTTCTCTTTTTTGTTATCAAAATGTGGCTTGAACTTTAGTGTGTGTGTGTATACCTTAGATGATCTAAGGTATATATATATATATATATATATATATATATATATATATATATCTCATGATACTTTCTTAGACCATGGATCTTCGTATCACTAGCGCTTTCACAGTAGTGGAATAAGATGTTGTGTAAATAGTTGCTAAATGAATAAGCTATTCAGTGAAGAAGTAAGTCAAGAGCCTAATTATTTGAGATGTGGTCAATACAGAAAATGTAACACCCACCCCACCCCCAACTCTTGGGTAAAGGTGAGGTGTTACATGGAGGGCACCTGTGGCCGTGATAACAGGTCATCTTCTCTGGGTCCACCTTGGATGGTGAACAACCTCAGCATCTCAGGGACAGCCTGGGAGGACAGGGCTGAGTTTGCCCTGAGCACACGATCTTCCAGGTAGTATTCCATGAATGCTGAGGTGCAATTTTGTCTTGTTTTGTTTTGTTTTACATTTAATGCGTGAGAAGCTTGATTGTCAATGTCTGCCATAGTTTAAGTGTAAATATGTTTCCTTTCTTAATGATTTTCATGTAAATTTTTTCTTTCTTAGTGGCTTTCTTAATGAAGCACGTTGAAATCATGACATCTTGGATTTGATGAAATAAAAGGTAGCAATAGCAATGGCCTGCTAGAGCCTTTGTGTCTTTATTTTCCTTTCTTTTCTTTCTTTTTTTTTTTTTTTAGCGGTACGTGGGCCTCTCACTGTTGTGGCCCCTCCCGTTGCGGAGCACAGGCTCCGGACGCGCAGGCTCAGCGGCCATGGCTCACGGGCCCAGCCGCTCCGCGGCACGTGGGATCCTCCCAGACTGGGGCACGAACCCGCGTCCCCTGCATCGGCAGGCGGACTCTCAACCACTGCGCGACCAGGGAAGCCCTATCTTCCTTTCGTGATCATGAAAGAAACACGGACAATCCAGGAACTCTTTGGGAGTTTTGTGTCCATTTATTTTCCTTAAAACTTTACATAGTAAATGCCATATATAACTACTGTTCAAATGCTTTACAATTATCTCTGCACATCAGCCCCTGAAACTTGCTCCCATCATCCAGAAAATTGCTCATGGACAGAGGGCTTCCAGTGAGTACCTGAGAATTCTGCTGCTTGAGCAGATGCCTTTGTAACATAAATGCTATTACGAAGCAGTGAAACACCACTACAACTTTGCAAATCAAATGAGGACTACACCTTGATGCAGCTGTAGACAGAAAAAGTGATGCTTTAGAACATCTTTTTGTTTGAAAATACAAACTTTTTTCCCTAAGGGACAACATTAAAGAATCTCTAAGATTCAAAGCAATGGTGATAGCAGTTGTTTCTAATTGTTTTACAAATTCTGTACTTTTGAGAAATGTTTCCTTCAGAAATGAGCTGGAGATGCCTAACTAACACATCCATCCAAGTCCAAGATATAATTAGCATTCTGAAAAGCATGGTGACAGCAAGGGCCATGATTACACTATATGATGTTGAAACCTGAGATATTCTCCTTTATTCCCACTGAGGTATGATAGTATTTCAAGCCTCACATTTTATTTGATCTTCATCACATAAATTTATTTTTAAAATAGCAAAGAAGTAGCAATATTGAGGCAAAATGTAAAAGTTTTAAATAGTTTTCATTTTACAGTTACTGTATACTTCCTGACTTTATAAATTTATTTATGGTTTGAGATGCTGAGAGTACAGTGATAAAGGAGAAAAGACTAGCCCCCTGCCCTGCATTCTACTTTGGGAGTAAAGTAAACATACAGCTATGCAATAGGAAAGCCAGCAGATGGTAGTACATCATACGCAGGGTAATGCCTTAGAGAGCGGCTCAACGTCTCCTGTGGACCCAGAGCTCAGGGGATGTTTGCCCTCTTGTTTTAGGAGGTGGCTTTTAGTTTCAGATCTGAATAGTGAGAAGGACCATATGTGCCAGGATAAGAAGACAAAACGTTCCAGAAGAGGAAGTACCTGGAGCAAAGGCTTTAAGGCAGGAGAAAACGAAATGCGTTGAAAGACTAGGAGGAAAACCGAGGTGACGGGCCTGTGATCGGTGCTCAGAAGAGAGGTACAGATGGGAACGCCCAGGTCAGCACGGAACAGACCACTTTGGGCCTTGTAATCAAAGGAACGCAGTTATATTTGAGTCTAAGTGTGACAGAAAACCTTTGAAACTTTGAACAGGTGATGTGAGAGCTTCTCTATAGGAAATAGATGACGACAGAATAAATGACAAAGGCAAGGATGGCCTTGTGAAGCTGTTGTCTCAGCAGAAGAAGACTGTGGCTCTTACTAGGTGGTAGGATGGAAATGAAGAGGGCAGATTCGGGATCCACTTGGGGTCTGTAGTCAGTGAGATCTGCTGTGGATAGGTGTGAGGAGTAACCGATACAAACAAGGCAAGAACCAAGCTACGTCTTTTGGAGTAAAAGCAAATTTACGTGAAGGCAACTTGCTGGCAGATGACAGTGGTTCAGATGGGGATCTGCTCAGCCTCCACGTGGCATCTTGATGCTTCCAGACTCAGCACTTTGACACTCAAAACTTCACCTACTGTTCAACACTTAGACTCAAGACTCAAACACTCAAACCTTTGATTCAGTGCACACTGCTAACGTGCTCTTATTTTATCTTTTGAGTAGAGTTAGAGCACATTCTGTCATTAAAGTTCATCCATAATAAGGTATATTCAGGTTAACTGCAGTTATAAGACTGAAAAACGGATACAATAGTTTTTAAATGATTTCAAGTTGGGCAGTTCAGAGAAGCACCTCCACGCCTATTTTTCTAGGTCTCACAGAAGAATATTCACTGTACAACATTTTAATTTTACCATGATGTACCATTCAAATGTTGATGCCTGGCCTATTTCTTATTTGGACAAAATATATAGCTCACTTTCTAAAAAAAAATAAATTTACAAACACATAATAAACAGACTCTAATATTTAAAAGCAAATGCAAGGATAATTCATTTTAAGACCACACAAACTATGATTAAAATTGTGATGTTTGTGTTTCCTTCACCATTATATACATTTTCTAAGTTGGCATAAAAAGGAAATAACCTGGGCTTCCCTGGTGGCGCAGTGGTTGAGAGTCCGCCTGCCATGGGACATGGGTTCGTGTCCCGGTCCGGGAGGATCCCACATGCCGTGGAGCGGCTGGGCCCGTGAGCCATGGCCGCTGAGCCTGCGCGTCCGGAGCCTGTGCTCCGCAACGGGAGAGGCCACAGCAGTGAGAGGCCCGCGTACCGCAAAAAATAAAAAAAAAGGAAATAACCTAAACTATAATGCTAAAATAATAGAGTTTTTCTAAAAGTTTTAAATGTATATTTCTATAATACTGAACATTTTGATAGGGCTTTCACAAATAGAATCTCATTTAATAAAATAAATATTTGAGTTGAACTCACCCAAAATATAGAGGTAAGGTGTATAAATCACAAAAGAAAAATTTGGACACAAAAGATAAGTGATTCAATTCAGTTGTTGACATAAAATCTAAAAGGGATTACACCACTGTGAAGTGGTGGTCTTTAACCTCTGCTCCAGAGCTGCTCCAGTATTGCCCAGGCATCCTACTCTATTTACAGGACCAATTCTAATATCGATTATTTTGGCCTGGGTTCTCCCCAGAAGCAGACCATCAGACAGAGTTTGAGTTTAAGGCCTTTATTTGAAAAGGGGTAGGAAGTTAAAGCCACAAAAGGAGGTTATCAATCCCATTACAACCATGAGCCACTGAAGCTCAATCTTCCTAGAAAATCTGGAGATTGTGTGAAACCTGCCTTAGAACTATTCTGAACAAGGTGTGAGGAAACCTGAATTATGTGTCTTCTTATTTACACCTGAAATTCTTTGCCAGCTGCCCCTGGGAGCATGGGACCCCTGGCACTTCTTCTCTGCCCGCATGTGGACCAACAGGAAACCCTCAGATGGAGCATCAAGGGGCCTTGGCAGGAAGCCTTCATCTGTAATAAGGAGAGATTCAGTCTTTCCTCTCCTGATTTTATAGGAATCAAAATTTACTGCAAAGCTATCAGAAAACTATGGCAGAGAATTTGAGGTCTGTGACATATGGCAGACGTGAACTCCAGGCTTTGGGCCTTGGCATCTACATAGGAAGGAATGTATCACAGGTGTGAGTCCTCAGCCTATGTGATGAGAAGCACCAATCAAATAACATGATGAAAGTCTGCTAAGACGTTGAATAAGGAGCAGATACAGTTGGTACCTTTGCCTTAGTCAGTTGGTCTGCTCTGTAATAAAACACCACAGACTGGACAACTTGCAAACAACAGAAGTGTATTGCTCACAGTTCTGAGATCAGCTGTATTGCCAGTGTGGTCAGGGAGGACCCTCTTTCAGATGCTCTCACATGGCAGAAGGGGCTTGGGCGCTGTGGGTCCCTTCTATAAGGACACCAACCTCTTTCGTGAGGGCTCCACCTTCATTGCATAAGCACCTCCCGAAGGTCCCACCTAAAAGTACCATCACTTTTGGGGGTGGGAATTTCAACATATGAATTTTGGGGGACAGACATTCAGACCATAGCAACCTTGAAGCATTTCGTGTGTGTTGTGTAGATAATATTAAAAAATTTTATGATTCATTGAATCAATCTTCTAACAACTCAATGTCTTTTCCTCACTGTATACTTGAAAAATGTTTGTCAGATAAAGAAATGGTTCATTTTTTCCAACACACCAAAGATCAATCCATTTAATGATTATAGCTACCAGCTTTTCAGTGCCTTTACTGTAAAACCGTTGAAAAACATTGTATATATATTGCATAACCTGAAAGTGGATATTAGTTCCATTTACATGAGGAAATTTAAAAATTAGTGGCATTTAAATTACTTATTGTTGGCCTTTAAAGTATAACAACATACACTTATTTAACACAATTGTAATGTTCAGGTAACTTTTTCAAAATAAATTTACCGCATATATGTTCTTATTTTACTATACGTAACAAATTTGTTCTTCTGAAATTATGGAAGTCAAACTAAAAGTCAAAGTATTTAGAAAAACAGAGATAGTTACACAAATGAGAATTAAGAAAGGATAGAGCTTAGTTATTATTTAGACAGTAAAGATTAATAGGAAAAATATAAAAGGAGGATACTGAAATTTATATAGACCTATAACTGATTTATTTATTCAAAAAAAATATATTGAGTGGCTACTGTGTACAGAGAATCTGAAAGCTTTATTTGGCTATGAGAATTGTGAAATTTTATTATTTTCATAATTTTATTTATAAAATTTGTGAGTCTGTTTGTCAGAACTTTCCCAAGAATTTCAGAGGCTGCTCTTGAGCCCAGAGTCCAGGGAGAAAGTGAAGTGTTCTATGTGGAAAAGCACAGTCCTGAATGTGGAAAGTAGTAGAGTGCCCAGAAAAATATGAAATAGACTTTAATTGAAAAAATAGAGATTTGTACGTCATTAAATTCAGAAAGAAATAGCAATGTGCCAGATGATATACATCAGAGTAAATAGAGCAGAAACACAGTGAGACATACCAGGTTAATTTTAATGTAAGATGTTTATGGAAACACTATATGGAAATTGGAAATGTTGGTGTTTGTGTATGAGCTTGATATGATGATGTGAACATAATTACAACAGATCAATGAGACTAGATGGGTGCCTTTTCAAGTGCACTGAGGATAAGGACTAAATTTATTGATATCTGAAGATCTACAATTATAAAGAAAATTAAGTGTTATCGATAAAGTAGTACTTGGTATCCTGGATTTTCTCATACGAGAGAATTGATTATAACGTAGGGGGCACAGGATGAAGCATGATCTCACCTTGATTTTTGAGATGGACTAAAGAAACGTAAAAGGTGGGAGAATCTTGAAAGTTGTCATTTCTACTTTTAAGGATAGACTTCAAGTTCATGAGTTTGATAAAACCTGAAGGCAGTTAATCTAGTCGATCCTCTTGTGATTCTCCAACACAGTATTTCCAGAGCCAGTCTGACCATGAGAATCAAGTGGGTGCTTCCTGAATCTCTCTTTTCCATGAAACCACCAGGTGAACATTCTGATCAAGTAAGTTGAACACTCTACTTAAATGCCTTCTTTATCTCACCTGAAAACCCATTTTCTTCAGTGCCTGCATTTTCAAGACAAAAAATCTCTATAAAGGACAAGACAATGGGGTGGAGTACTTTCCAACAGGAACAATTTCCCCGTGAGAACTTTCTGCTTAAAAATCAAGCAACAACGCATGCCTCCCATCCAGTAGCATCGGGCTTTCAAACAACCCTAAATCCAACCACCTCCCTCCAGATGCTTTCATTTCCTATATTTTTTTCAACCTAGTCCCCTAGATCTTACCACCAGGATACAAATGAAATAAAGGATATGGGCACTGAGGTTCAAGGTTCACAACCCCCTTTTAGGCAACACATCAAAAGCTCTTAAGAACCTTTCCATGGAATGTAAATTAATTGAATGTTAACAAAGCCATTTAACTGTAAGCTACTCGAAGTTTCTTATTTGTAATCATATCTGCAATGTCAAGGACAACAGCTGTAACAAAGGCGGTAATACATGTTTGCTGGGTAAACAGATGAATGGATGGGACAGACTCCTAACGCTTGAAGGGAATTGGTTGAAACCAGCAGCATGAAGGATGGCCAGCATATCCACCCGCAGATTGCATGATCCCGGGTTTATGGAACATTATTTTCACGGAGGGAAAGAAATGTGTATATGTGGGTATATTGCGGGGGGTAGGGGTGTTGAAAATGACTGCAGTGTGGAAATATCTCTAGGGCTGGTTAAGAAAGAGGAAGCTGCAGTTTGGGTAGACAGTGCTTAGAGAGAAGAATATGCCTAGAATAAAGAATTGTTACACAAATAACAGAAAGAAAATTAGGAAAAAATACTTTGAAGGCTAGTGGGGTATCTTTGAGAGAACACAGAAAAGAAGCCTTAAAATATTTATAGAAGACAAAGTGCTATGAAGAATACAGTAACTTAGAAAATGCAAACCTGACCCTCAAGAATTTATTTCCCCAAAATAATGGCAAACGGCAGATGATTTTTCCCCAGCTTTATTGAGATATAATTGGCATATAACTATTGTTGTCATTCACTGTGGTTTTGAAATGTTTGCTTTTGAGCAGGTAGTATGTGCCCCTGTTCCATCCCCATTCAGAGGGTATGAGAACACAGACTGTAGGAAAAGTCGTCCCCTCCTGCCCCCTTCCTTAGCTGCTTAGGTGCCTTCCCAGGCCCCTCCTCCCCAGCTAGTTTTCCATGTCCTCCCAGGTGTGTTCTGCGCCATCCTTGCTGTTACTAGGACTTGGGAAGCTTTGCCCCGAGGGTGCATCCCCTTCGTGCGCTGCAGTAGGACTGGTGCTCAGCGTTCTATGCCTGGAATCACTCTTCTCTCAGGGATGAGGCACCTATTTTCTTCTACTTGAGAAATAAGCCTGAATAACAAGCTCATTAGCACTAATGAGTAATGACTTAATTGCTTCCTCAATTGTATCTGATCATATAAAGGTCTCCAGCACCTCCAGTAATTTTAGACTGGCATGTCTGTTCTTCTGGAGAATTCAATCACAGTCATTTTTTATTTTTAGAATTTTGTAGTTGCAAGAGAAAAAAGTATTCCCCAGTAAGATTGTTAGCATTTAGAGAAGTTAATCATGAGAATTATATATTTTAAAATTTTTTATTGAAATGTAGTTGATTTACAATGTTGTGTTAGTTTCAGGTGTACAGCACAGTGATTCAGTTATATATATACATATACTTTTTCATATATAAAATATTATATGTATATTCTTTTTTAGATTCTTTTCCATTACAGATTATTATAAGATATTGAATATAGTGCCCTGTGCTATAGCATAGGTCCTTGTTGGTTATCTATTTTATATACAGTAGTGTTTATCTGCTAATCCCAAACTCCTAACTTATCCCTCCCCCTCCTTTCCCCTTTGGTAACCATAAGTTTGTTTGCTATGTCTGCGAGTCTATTTCTGTTTTGTAAATAAGTTCATTTATATCAGTTTTTTAGATTCCACATGTAAGTGATATCATATGACATTTGTCTTTCTCTGTCTGACTTACTTCACTTAGTATGATAATCTCTAGGTCCATCCATGTTGCTGCAAATGGCATTATTTGATTTTTTATGACTGAGTAATATTCCATTGTGTATATGGACCACATCTTCTTTATCCGTTCATCTGTCAGTGGACATTTAGGTTGTTTCCACATCTTGGCTATTGTAAATAGTGCTGCTGTGAACACTGGGCTGTGTGTACCTTTTCAAATTAGAGTTTTCTCTGGGTTTATGCCCAGTAGTGGGATTGCTGGGTCGTATGGTAGTTCTATTTGTAGTTTTATAAGGAACCTCCATACTGTTCTCCATAGTGGCTGCACCAATTTACATTCCCACCAACAGTGCATGAGGGCTCCCTTCTCTCCACACCCTCTCCAGCATTTACAGTTTGTAGGCTTTTTGATGACGGCGATTCTGACTGGTGTGAGGTGACATCTCGTAGTTTTGATCTGCATCTCTCTAGTAATTAGTGATGTTGAGCATCTTTTCATGTGCCTCTTGGCCATCTGTATGTCTTTGGAGGAATGGCTATTTAGATCTTCTGCCCATTTTTTGATTGCGTTTGGTTTTTTTTGATATTGAGCTGTATGAGCTGTTTGTATATTTTGGAAATTAATCCCTTGTTGGTCGCAATGTTCGCACATAGTTTCTCCCATTCCACAGGTGGTCTTTTCGTTTTCTTTCTGGTTTCCTTTGCTGTGCAAAAGCTTTTGTTTATTTTTGTTTTTATTTCCATTACTTTAGGAGACAGATGCAAATAAAATTGCTGTGATTTATATCAAAGAGAAATTCATATATTTTTCATATTTATTTTCCCAAACATTTTTAGGTGGTTCTTGTTTGCCAACCAGACAATTCCGGAAACTAGAAAAGTTTAAGGAGACTATTTCGTGAATTAGTGATCTTTTATTCAAATGATATAAAAATCAACTGCCGTTGACCCAAGCATACAAAAATATGCTTGGATTAATAATATATACAAATAAAGCTCTGTGTATATTTTAGTATAACAGAACAGCCCAGGGGCAGGCTTGATTTCAAGTGCAGCCCTGTCAGGAGATCATGAGAATTTCATCAGTTTTATTTCCAGGCTGGATACTCTCAGAGAAGAAGCAACGCAGGCCCTGCTATGTCTGCCCACTCCACACCCTACTGCATTGCTCACTCCACACCACTCACAAAAGAGAGCATGTCTTCTGTCTTATAAATAGGAGAGAGAGAAAACACTGTTTTACAAAAGCCCCAGGCAGATATATCTGGTGTGTCACTGGCCGGAATTGGACCTTTAACCTCATTTCCATTAATCAGTTAATGTGCTGGTGTCTGAGGAGGGCCGGTAGGTGGCAAAGTATTGGGTGGGCCAAAAAGTGCCTTTGTTTTTTTAAGTAAAAATAAAAGACACATTTTTCATTTTCACTGAGAACTTTATTGAACAACATATTCACCCTTTTGTTCCACTACCTTCTGCCATTTTTCAGGCAACTGCATAATTCCGCCTTCCCAAAACTTTTAATCTTTTTGAGCAAAGAACTGTTCCAGGTGCCTTTTACAGTCTTCCAGGGAATTGAAATTTTTTCCATTAAGAGAATTCGGTAGAGACCAAAATAAATGGAAATCCAAAGGTGCAATGTCTGGTGAATGCAGCAGATGAATCAGAACTTCCCAGCCAAACTGTACAGTTTTTGCCTGGTCATCAAAGAAACATGCGGTCTTGCATTATCCTGATGGAAGATTATGCGTTTTCTGTTGACTAATCCTGGGTGATTTTCATCTAGTGCTGCTTTCAGTTGGTCGAATTGGGAGCAGTACTTGTTGGAATGAATTGTTTCATTTTCCAGAAGGAACTCATAATAGAGGACTCCCTTCCAGTCCCACCATGATACACAAGGTGATACACAACATCACCTTCTTTGGATGAAGACCATCCTTTGGTGTGGTTGGTGGTGGTTCATTTCACTAGCCCCACGATCTCTTCTGTTCCACATCGTTGTACAGTATCCACTTTTCATCGCCCATCACGATTTGTTTTAAAAACGGAATGTTTTCATTATGTTTCAGTAGAGAAGTGCATGCGTAAATATGGTCACGAAGGTTTTCTCACTTAACTTATGTGGAACCCAGACATCAAAGCGATTCACATAAACAAACTGGTGCAGATGATTTTCAACACCTGATTTGGACATTTTGAGTATGTTTGTGATCTCCCACGTGGTATAATGTTGATTGTTCTCAATTATTGTTTCGATTTGATCACTATCAGCTTCAACTGGTCTACCTGACTGTGGAGCATTGTCGAGTGAGAAATCTCCAGCATGAGACTTCGCAAACCAGTTTTGACACGTTCAGTCAGTCACAGCACCTTCTCCATACACTGCACAAATCCTTTTTTCCGTTTCAGTTGCATTTTTATCTTTCTTGAATAAAGCAGAATATGTTGAAAATGTTGCTCTTTTTCTTTCACCTTCAATATTAAAATGGCTACACAAAAATTCACCAATTTTGATAAGTCTTTTTCTACATGCACGCTGATATGACAGCTGTCACATACAATCCAACAGAGTTGTTTCAAATGAAGTTAAAGACAACTAAGTGCCACTAGAGCCATCTTGCGGAGAAAGCCGAAGGAACCTTCTGGCCAACCCAATATGAGGATGGATTTGAGGACTTAGCAGTCCACTCCTGAGCTAATGATGGAGACCATCCCACCAGGAACACAGGCTGAGAAGGGAGAGGCGGGGATCCCCAGAGAAACGTGCTTTCGATACTAAAATGAAAAGACAGGCGTGGCTGAAGCAAAGGGAATAGAAACAAAACCACACGGAGAAACTGCAAGTCAGGAGCTTTAAGGTCACGTTCATGGCTATGTCTAACCAGCATCTGAACAGTGCTAAGAATAGAGCCTTTCATACAAGTCTTAAAGCTACGTGTATTTTCTGTTGTATATATACAAAAAAAATTGTTATTTTAACAGCACTGGGAAGACCTAAGAGGCCCAAGAGGAAACCTTTACAAATAGATTCTTTTATTGATGTAAGAGAAATTTAGCAATGAAATTCAAGTACATGAAAAGTTATTATTCAAAAGACTGGTCGATGGCCAGCTGTTCGTGATTTCTGCACAGGATGCAACCAGGGGCCGTGAGTTTAAGTTGGAGCACAAGGACTTGTAGATAATATAAGTAAGACTTTCCTGTTAGTGGAGTTATTAAATCCCAGGATGCGTTGTCAAGGAAGGTTCTGGAATTTACTCTTGAGGCCTCAATGAAATAAAATGTTTTATTTCTTACTAATATGATTCAAAGAAATTGTGCTTAAAGGATAAATTGGACAAATTTTAAATATTTAAAAAACATTGATTTTTTTAAAGATTGATATTTTAAGCTGAAAATCATCAGCCAGGAATAGACAAAAGCAAGACAAATTCTTTTCCAAATAGAATTAAATCTCCAGTTCCTCATTTGGAATACTAAATCAGCGAAATGTGAGTGATTATATTTTAGAGATTACAACAAATATGTCTCAAAATAGCAGTTTAAAAATCTTATGTTTAGGGCTTCCCTGGTGGCACAGTGGTTGAGAGTCCGCCTGCCGATGCAGGGGACACGGGTTCGTGCCCCGGTCCGGGAGGATCCCACATGCCGCGGAGCAGCTGGGCCCGTGAGCCATGGCTGCTGGGCCTGTGCGTCCGGAGCCTGTTCTCCGCAACGGGAGAGACTGCAACAGTGAGAGGCCCGGGTACCGCAAAAAAAAAAAAAAAAATCTTATGTTTAGGTTGTTACCTCTTAAACAAAATCTATTCAGCAGCACGGAAACACCTTAGGTGAAAGATTTTTAGAACATGAGAATAATTCTTTTTATGAAATTTAAACCAATCGTTTTTCCAAATGCATAAAATTACCACTTTTCAGATCTGTGCAATTTAAATCCCATTAGCATGCATTAGTCATATGAGAAACCAAAATCAATTCTGCTAGTCAGGGAACTTATGTCAAGTAATTATCGGATATAATATTATTGCTCTTGTTCTTAGCCATGCATGGGTCCCACTGAGAAAGTAGCGCTTACTTCAGAGGGAAAATTGCAGACAGGAATGTTGCAACTGGCCATCAGAAGTCCACTAAAACCATTATTGTTTTTTCCTCTTAGATTTGTAATAGTTCCACATTTCACATTTTCTTTTCTCACTGTGTATCAACAACCTCCTACAGCCAACATTAAATTTTTGCCTTGTGAGAACGAAGGCCCGTAATAGCAGTGAAGTAAATAATGCTTTTTAAACATTAGAAATTATAGGATATGGAAATAGAAACTTTGAATTTACATGATTTACGCATGAAAACTAACAGAAATAAATTTACACTTGGATATCTGGGAATGGGCTTATCAATTTCCTGAGCTATTAAGAAATGTTCCTCCTCTTAAATGAAAAATTCAGTACCAGTGTAATTCATCTCTGTGATTAAATTAATTTTAAACAAACAAAAATATCCCTGGTTTTGGGTTTTGATTCATATATTTAGTGAAAGTTTTTTTTGGGGGGGGAGGGGTGGCATTAGAGCAAGATTGAATGAAAATGATAGATTATCTTGTTAAATGATGTCTAGCAAGAAACAGTTTTGATGGAAATGCATAAACATTTTATTTTTCATTATTAATTTAGGTAACCACTGTCATACTTCTTAGATTCCAAATGCATAATAAGCTACTTGGGATTTAAAATGACTATCAAAACACTGAGAAAGCTGACCTAAGATAGTAGTTATTTCTACTTAGAGAAAATGGGACAGTATAGCTGATTTAAGATGACTAATTATCCTATGACTTATAAATGCACAGTTTTAAGAGACTTCGATCCAAAATGATCTGAAGAGTAAAAGCAGCAATATCTTTTTCTATTTCTTCACACGAGTTTTAAAATTCATTTTATGTAAAGAAATCCTACCTTCTTTGTTTTCTGTTGCCAGCTCCACTTAAGTTTTATATTTTAATGATTTATTCACGCAGTGAATATAAGTGTACAAATTAATCCATAAGCATTCATGTTATTTTGGCTCTTAAGAATATGCCAGTTGAATTTTAGAATCCTATGGGTGGAAAATTTCTGGTGTACTATTGCCAAGTCATCAAGTTACCCAAAAAACTCTGGCTGTTTCTGTTTCTGTTTTGTAAATAAGTTCATTTTGTATCATCATTTTAGATTTTACCTATAAGTGATACCATATGATATTTGTCTTTCTCTTTCTGACTTACTTCATTTAGTGTGATAATCTGTAGGTCCATCCATGTTGCTGCAAATGGCATTATTTCATTCTTTTTTATGGCTGAGTATTTTACTATATATATAGTGTGTGTATATATATATATATATATATATCACATCTTCTTTATCCATTCAACTATCATTGGACACATAAGTTGCTTCAATAACTTGGCTGTTATAAATAATGATGCAATGACCATAAGGGTGCAAATATCTTCTCGAGTTAGCATTTCCATTTCCTATGGATAAATATCTAGGAGTGTAATGGCTGGCCTATTCTATTTTTAATGTTTTAAGTAACGTCCATACTGTTTTCCATAGTGATGGCACCAATTTAAGTTCCCACCAACAGTGCACAACCGTTCCCTTTTCTTCACAACTTCTCCAACACTTGTTATTTCTTGTCTTTTTGATAATAACTGTTCTGACAGGCATGAGGTAATCTCATTGTGGTTTTGATTTGCATTTTCCTGATAATTATGTTGAGCATCTTTTCATGTATCTCTTGGCCATCTATCTGTATGTCTTCTTTAGAAAAATGTCCATTTAGAACCTCTGCCCATTTTTTCTAATTGGATTATTCAGGTATTTTGGGTATCGAGTTATATGAGATTTTTATATATTTTGGTTATTAACTCCTTGTCAGATATATGGTTTGCAAATATTTTCTTTCATTCAGTAAGTTGCCTTTTCATTCTGTTGGTGGTTTCCTTTGATGTGCAGATATTTTTAGTTTGCTGTAGCCCCATTTGTTTAATTTTGCTTATCTTGCATTTGCTTTTGCTGTTAAATCCAAAAATCAAAAAAAAAAAAAAAATCATTGCCAGGACTGATTTCAAGGAGCTTTTTTCCTGTGACTTCTTCTAAAAGTTTCATGGTTTCTGTTCTTGTATTCAAATCTTTAATCTATTTTGAGTTAATTTGTGGGTATGGTGTGAGACAGGGATCCAGTTTCATTCGTTTGATGTGGCTGTCCAGTTTTCCCAACACCATTAATTGAAGAGACTGTCCTATACCCAACATAAATACTTGTCTCCTTTGACATAAAATAATTGACTGTGTATGTGTATGTTTATTTCTGTCTCTCTAACTGGTTTCATTGGACTATATGTCTGTGTTTATGCCAATATCATATTGTTTTGATAATTCGTTATTAGTGTATAGAAATCAACTGATTTTTGTATATTGATTATGTATCTTGCAGCCTTACTGAATTGGTTTATTTGACCTAACAGTTTTTCAGTAGATCCTTTAGAGTTTTCTGTATATATTATTGGGTTGGCCAAAATGTTCATTTGGGTTTCTTCATACATCTTACGGAAAAACACAAACAAAATTTTTGGCCAATCTAATATCATGTTATCTGCAAAGGGACAGATTTAGTTCTTTTGTACTTGGATGCCATTTCATTCTTTTTTATGCCTGATTGCTCTGTCTAGAACTATACTGAATAAAAGCAATGAGAGTGGGTATCCTTGTCTTGTTCCTGATCTCAGAGGAAATGCTTTCAGTTTTTCACTATTGAGTATGATGTTGGCTGTAGGTTTGTCATATATGGCTTTTACTATGTTGAGGTACATTCCTTCTATGCCCACTTTGTTGAGAGTTTTATCATAAATAGATGTTGAATTTCATCAAATGCTTTTTCTGCATCTATTTACATCATATAATTTTTATACTTCATTTTGTTAATGTTGTGTATCACATTTATTGATTTGCAGATGTTGAACCATCCTTGCACCACTGGAATAAATGCCACTTGATCATGATGTGTGATCCTTTTAATGTATTGTTGAATTTGGTTTGCTAATATTTTATTGGGGATTTTTTTAGCTATGTTCATCAAGAACATGGGCCTGGGGGCTTCCCTGGTGGCGCAGTGGTTGAGAGTCCGCCTGCCGATGCAGGGGACACAGGTTTGTGCCCCGGTCCAGGAGGATCCCACATGCCGCAGAGCAGCTGGGCCCATGAGCCATGGCCGCTGGGCCTGCGCGTCTGGAGCCTGTGCTCCGTAACGGGAGAGGCCACAACAGTGAGAGGCCCGTGTACCGCAAAAAAAAAAAAAAAAAAAAAAAGAACATGGGCCTGTAATTTTCTTTTCTTGTCGTGTCCTTCTGGCTGTGGTATCAGGTTAATGCTGGCTTATAAATTTATTTTATTTTTGGCTGCATTGTGTCTTCGTTGCTGCACATGGGCTTTCTCTAGTTGCGGCGAGTGGGGGCTACTCTTCGTTGTGGTGCACGGGCTTCTCATTGCGGTGGCTTCTCTTGTTGTGGAGCATGGGCTCTAGGCATGCGGGCTTCAGTAATTGTGGCTCGCGGGCTCTAGAGCACAGGCTCAGTAGTTGTGGCACACAGGGTTAGTTGCTCTGTGGCATGTGGGATCTTCCTGGACCAGGGCTTGAAACCATGTGCCCTGCAATGGCAGGCAGATTCTTAACCACTGTGCCACCAGGGAAGCCCAATGTTGGCTTCTTAAAATGAGTCTGAAAGGATTTCTTCCTCTTCTATTTTTGGAAGAGTTTGAGAAAAATTTGTATTAATTATTCTTTGTATGTTTGGTTAAATTCACCAGTGAAGCCATCTGGTCCTGGTTTTCTCATCTGTTGGGAGGTTTTTGATTACGTATTTGATCTACTTATTAATAAAATCTTTCTGTCAGATTTTCTGTTTCTTCACAATGCAGTCTTGTTAGCTTGTGCATTTCTAGGAATTTGTTCATTTCTTATAAGTTGTCCAATTTGTTGGCATATAATTGTTCATAGTAATCTTTTGTGATCTTTGCATTTCCATGGCATGAGTTATAATGTCTCTTCTTTTATTTCAATTTTGAGTCCTCTCTCTTTTTTTCTTGGTGAGTCTAACTAAAGGCTTTTCAAAGACCAGCTCTTAGGTTCATTGACCTTTTCTGTTGTCTTTTTAATCTCCATTTCATTTATTTCTGCTCTGATCTTTGCTATTTTTTTCATTCTGCTAACTCTAGGCTTTGTTTGTGCTTCATTTTCTAGTTCCTTGAGATTTTTTCTTGTTTCTTGAGGTAGGCACTTATTGCTGTGAACTTCCGTCTTAGAATTGCTTTTGTTGCATCCCATACACTTTGGTATGTTTTGTTTCCACACTTATTTGTCTCTAGGTATTTTTTAATTTTTCTTTTGATTTTTTTGTTGATCCATTGGTTGTTCAGTAGCATGTTGTTTAATCTCCACATATTTGCGAATTTTCCAGTTTTCTTCATGTGCTTGATTTCTTGTTTATACCATTGTGGTTAGAAAGATGCTTGATATAACTTCAATTTTCTTAAATTTATTAAGATCATTTTGTGGGCTAACACAAGATGTATCCTGGAAAGTGTTCCATGTGCACTTGAGAAGAACGTATATTCTGTTGCTTTTGGATGGAATGTTCTGTATATATATGTCAGGCTCATCTGGTCTATCTTGTCATTTAAGGCCAATGTTTGCTTATTGATTTTCTGTCTGGATGTCTAACCATTGATAAGAGTAAGTTAAGTCCCCTAGTATTATTATGTTGCTTTTTGTTTCTCAGTTTAGCTTTGATTATATTCACTTTGTAAATTTAGCTGCTCCTATGTTGGGTACATAAATGTTTACAAATATAATATCCTCTTGTTGGACTGACCTCTTTATCATTTGTAGTGATCTTCATTGTCTCTTGTTTCAGTCTTTGTCTTAAGGTCCATTTTGACTGATGTAAGTATTGTTATCCCTGCTTTCTTTTTGTTTCCATTTAGTCCCTTTTTCCATCTCTTCATGTTCCATCTGTGTGTGTCCTCAGATATGAAGTGAGTCTCCTGTAGGAACTGACTGACTCCTCTTGGCTTGTTTTTTGTTTTGTTTTGTTTTATAAATCCATTTAGTTCCTTTAGCTGTCTTCACTCTTTATTCTTCTGTTTTATTGCTGCTCTTCTTGGGTAACTTCCACTCCCCTGACTTTCAGTTAACTCATCCTTTCTTTTGCTCCAGCTAGTCTATGGTCAAACCCCTCTATTGTATTTTTTTCAGTTTAATTATTGCACTTTTCAGCTCTCTGACTTGTATTTGGTACTTTCTTATATTTTCTAGATCTTTGTGTTCATCCATTCTTAAGTTTGGTAAGCATCTTTATGACCATTATTTTGAATTTTTTATCAGGTAAATCACTGATTTTTTTTTTCATTAAGGTCTTTTTCTGAAGTTTTATCTTCTTCTTTCATTTGGAACATATTAGTCTATTTTCTTCATTTCCCTTGAATCTCTGTGTTGGTTTCTGTGCATTGGATACAACAGCTACTACCTCTCCCAGTCTGGAGGAGTGGCCTCATGTAGGAGATGAAGCTTATAGTTCAACTGTGCCCTAGTTCTTGGTTGTCTTGGAAACCTTTGTGATTATCCAAGCAGCCTGCTTTATTTTTAGTTGCTCCCAGTAACTGAGATTGTGCTAAGACCTGCCAGTGTCCCAGAGGGGACGACCTCAGTCACTACCTAGATTCAGGCTAGTCTGACCCCAGGCAGAAGCTTTTAAAGTATAAACATAAACCTCTTCTTGTTAAGAAGTATATATATCTGCGCATATATATCTGCTCCTTCTGCCCTGAGCTCTGGGGTGACAGCCAGTAAAGAACTGTTTCTTTGTTTGCTACTGTCCTGTTGAACCTGTGAAAAGAAGCACCACTGGCCACCAGTCAGGTTATCAAGGAATGTGTCCTCTGGGTGGCAGCCACAAAGCTGGGGCACCAGACTTGTACACAAGCTCCTTTCTCAGAGACACCAGAAACCTGCGGTGGAGCAGAGGGAGAGTGCAAAGATGGTGACTGCTGGCCTCCCTGATCACTGCAGAAGACTGTAGTTGGTCCCTGGATGTGTGTTTAATTAGGACCCTACCCCACAGGCTGTAACTACAAAGATAAGCTAATAGGCTTCTTTCACAGAAAGACTGTGGGTTTCAATCTGCTACCTCTCCCTTGTGCCCTGGGGGTATCCAGCTAAGAACTCTGTCTGTTTGTCATACTCCTATGAGACCCATGATCGTAAGCCCACTGGCCATGAGATCCACACTACCAAAGGATGTTCCCTGGGTGGCAGCCACAAAATCAGGTCACCAAATGTGTGTCCCCCCTCCTTTTTCAGGAGATAGTGGCCACCTGGAGCAAAGCAGAGGGAGGGCATGAAGAAGGTGCCTCTGTCCCTGGAGGTTATCCCAGCCAGCCCCCTAGATGTGTCTTCATTCAGGTGCCAGCTTGTCAGGCCAACAGTTTAAGATGATCAAATAAGCCTCTTTCCACAAAACCAGGGCACTTTTCAGTCGGCCACCTCTGTGCTGGGCTCTGGGTGGGTGAGTATGTGTCTATAAGCCTTTTAAGTCTATTTCTCAGTGCCCTACAACCTTGTCTCTCATGGACAGAAGCCCCGTTGGCTTTCAAAGCTACACATCTTGGGGGCTGGTCTCAGAGGCAGGTCTTAAAAGTTGGGGTCCTGATGTAGGGTCCACACTCTTCACGCGTCAGGGAGAAGCTTGGGGTTGTGTGTCCCTCTGATTGTGCGTCACCATGCTGGACAGTGGGGTTTATGGTGAGGCTGTGTCTCAGCCCCTCCTACCCATTTCAATGTGGGTTTTTCTCATTTACCCAACGTGCAGGAGTTGCTTAGCTAGTTTTTGTTTCTTTCAGAGGACATTGTTCCACGTGTAGCCGTAGATTCAGTGTGCCTGAGGGAGATGTGATTCAGGATTCTCCTACATCACCATCTTGAACTGAAACCAGCTGCATAATTTCTTAATGGAAAATAAAAAATTTTATAATGTCTTTGATAACTTTTTGTTATGTCTGTTGAAATCCTTAATCTTTAACTGAATGCCTTCTAAAAAGAAATAAGAAGTAATTTAGGACATGACCAGGAGAAGTGAGTTTCCCTTATCGTTGGCATGAATTCTCCTAATGTCATTGGGGGTGTGTGTGTCTCTGTGTGTGTTGCCTTTTAATAGATTTAGAAACCCAAGTATTCTTCAGAATTACATTTGGGAAATATTCATCTTGGGTACTGTCAGATGTAGAAGTGGGTCTTCATTCAAATGCATGTGATAGAACTTGTAAGATAACCTTTAGACAGATCTTAGGTAAAGTGTAAAAGTGAGAAAAACAGTGAGCTAGGATCATAGCTCCCCAAGGGAGCATAAGACATATTCACACACTTAGAAAACTTACTTTTACCTGGAGAAACTAATATCCATATAAGAGCAAACAATTAAGATTACTGTGAGATTTTAACCATTTATTTTACCTATATATTCCTTTGTTGATTTACTATGTATTACTATACACTTTAAAAGTCCCTGTTAAACAGCAAATATGTATCAGGCATTGTGATAAGTTTTAGGAACTCATCCTTCATGGATGAACAGAGTCTCGTGCACGTGGTTATGGAGACATATACTTGTTTGTCAGATAACCTGGTGAATACACCCTAAAGACTTTGATTAGGTGTTTGTTAGGTGTTTGTCCTGAAGTTCCTGGGATGGAAGGAGATTTGAAGTCATTAATGCAGAGAATGTTTTTGAAGCCACAGCTGTGGGGAACATGGAATAAGCAGAGTGCACAGAATGAGATGAGATGAAAGTAAATAAGAAATCATAGGGAATAACTAAAAAGGGGTGAGCAGAAAAGGCAACTGCAAACAAGGCTGAAAGGAATCATCTTGACCTCAGCAGGGTCAGCTAGCCTGTGGTCACACAAGGAGGATAAAGTTTTAAGAAGAAAGTGGTAGTTAATGCAGCAGAAGCTGTAGAGAGTCAGGAAGGTGACTACTAAACGTCCATTGGATTTGGGGAGTGGAGGCTATTCATTTCGTGAGAGGAGTTTGGATGCAGGGCTGGGGGCCAGAACTAACCCAAACAATTCCCAGAAATTTAAGGAGTAAATTCAGGCAAGAATGAAGGACACTGAATGTGAATTATATTTCTAAAAGGCTGGACTGTGGAGAGAGTAACACAGACTGTGTACCTAGTGGGGGATGGATTTAAGGGAATATTTCATCTGTCTATGTGTTTTGATTGCAGGTACTGTAATAAACATGAAAACATTTAAACATCAGGTTATCTGTGCCAGTATATGGGGGACTGAATAGACAGGACAGAGAAAGTGTAGAGGGATGCATTGCCATCCCAGCTGGTGTGAGGTGGTACCTCCTTGTGGTTTTGATTTGCATTTCCCTGTTGATTGGCGATGGTTGAGCATCTTTCCATGTACCTGTTGGCCATTTGTATGTCTTCTTTGGAAAGATGACTCTTCAAGTCCTTTGCCCATTTTGATTGGATTATTTGGGGGTTTTGGATATTTATTTGTATATATTTTGAATATTAGTCCCTTATCAGATACATAATTTGTGAGTATTTCCTCCTATTCTGTAGGTTGAACTTCCTTCAATTTATTGTTTCTTTTGCTGGGCAGAAGCTATTTCGTTTAATGTAGTCCCACTTGTCTTAGTTTTTGCTGCCTGTTATTTTAGTGACTTATCCAAGAAATAATTGCCTAGACCAATGTCAAGGATCTTTTTCCCTATGTTTTCTTCAAGGAGTCTTTTTTTTTGGTTTCAGGTCTTACGTTTATATTTTTGACCCATTTCAAGTTAACTTTTGTGAATGGTGTAATACAGTGGTCCAGTTTCATTCTTTTGCATGTGAATATCCAGTTTTCCAAACACCATTTGTAGAGACTGTCCTTTCTCAATTGCGTGTTTTTGGCACCCTTGTCAAAAGTTAGTTGACCATGTATGTGGGGGTTTATATCTGCACTCTGTATTCTGTTTCACTGTTTTTATGCCAGTACCATTTTGTTTTGATTACTACAGCTTTGTAATGTAACTTCAAATCAGGTAT
This sequence comes from Aethalodelphis obliquidens, assembly GCF_003676395.1. NCBI lineage: Eukaryota > Metazoa > Chordata > Mammalia > Artiodactyla > Delphinidae > Aethalodelphis > Aethalodelphis obliquidens. Next base: position 2,198,288 of record NW_020838047.1, read on the forward strand.
TGTGATGTCTCTCACTTTGTTCTTCTTTCTCAGGATTGCTTTGGCTATTTGGGGTCTTTTGTAGTTCCAAACAAATTTTAGGATAGTTTTTTTTTCAGTTTCTGTGAAAATGCCATTAGAATTTTGATCAAGATTGCGCTGCATCTGTAGATTGCTTTAGGCAACAAGGACATTTTAACAATATTAACCCTTCCAGTCCAAGAACATGGGAATATCTTTCCATTTGTTTGTGTCTTCTTCAATCCCTTTCCATCTTATAGTTTGTATTGTACAGGTCTTCCACCTCCTTGGTTAAATGTATTCCTAAGTATTTTATTGTTTTTGATGCTATTGTCCCTAATTTCCCTTTCAGATTGCTCATTGTTAAGTGCATAGAAATGCAACTGATTACTGTACACTGACTATCATGCAACTTTACTGAATTTGTTTATTAGTTATAACAGGGTTTTTTTTGGTGGAGACTTTAGAGTTTTTTATATATTTATAAGATCATGTGATCAGCAAACAGAGATAATTGTACTTCTTCCTTTCCAATATGGATGCTTTTTCTTTCTTTATTCTGCCTAGTTGCTATGGCTAGGTCTTCTTGTACTATTTTGAATAGAAATGTAAGAGTGGCCATTTCTGCATTTTTCTGGTCATAGTGAAAAGGATTTTAATTTTTCATCATTGAGTATGATGTTAACAGGGGGCTTGTTATATATGGCCTTTATTATGCTGAGGAACTTTCCTTCTATACCAATTTGTTGAGCATTTTTATCATGAAAGGATGTTGTATCTTGTCAAGTGCTTTTTTTTGGTATCTGTTGAGATGATTGTATTATTTTTATCTTTGATTCTATTAATATGGTGTATCACATTAATTGATTTGTGTATGTTCAGCTATCTTGGCATTCCATGGATAAATCCCATTTGAGCATCAGGAATTACCCTTGTTGAACTTGTTTTGCAAAGATTTTATTGAAAATGTGTACATCTATATTTATCAGGAATATTGTATAATTTTCTTGTATATCTTTATCTGGCTTTGGTATTAGGCTAATGCTGGCCTCATAAAATGAGTTTGGGAGTTTTACTTCCTATTGCATTTTTGGGAGGAATTTGAAAAGGACTGGCTGTAATTCTTCTTTAAATATTGGTAAAATCCACCAGTGAAACCATCTGGTCTTGGGATTTTCTGTGTTGAGAGGATTTGGTTAATGATCAGTCTCCTTAGAACTTATTGATATCTTTAGATTTTCTATTTCTTCATGGTTCAGTCTTTGTAGGTCCTATATTCCTATGAAATTATCCAGTTCTTCTGTGTTATCCAGTTTGCTGGCATATAAGTGCTCATTATAGTCCCTTTGTATTTCGACAAAGTCTAATATTTTGTGTTTCTGTGGTATCAGTTGTAATGCCTCCTCTTTTCATTTCTGATTTTATCTGAATTTTTCTCTTCTTTTTGTAATCTACCTAAAGTTTTATCAATTTTATCTCTTCAGAGAATCAGCTTTTAGATTCACTGATCTTTTCTGCTGCGTCTCTATTTCATTTATTTCTTTTCTGATCTTCGTTATTTCCTTCTGCTACTAAAGATACCTTTGGGCTTAATTTGTTCTTCTTTTTCTAGTTCTTTGAAGTGTAAAGTGAGATTGTTTGACTTTTTCTTATTTCTTAATATAGGCATTTATAACTTTAAACTTCCCTCTCAGAACTGCTTTTGCAGCATCTCATAGGTTCCTATATGTTGTGCTTCTATTTTCTTTTGATTCAAGATACTTCTTGGATGATTTGAAGATATCTCTTGAGTGTCCCTTTCTATTTCTTCTTTGACCCCGTGGTTGTTCAGGAGCACATTGTTTAATCTCCACTATTTGTGAATTTGTTACAAAAAATGATAACAAGAGGAAAAGATCATTATATAATGACAAAGGGATCAATTTATATAACAATGGTAACCATATTCACCCAATATCAGAGCACTTAAATATATAAAGCAAGAATTATGTTAATAATTGTTTATTATATTTAGGTGCTCCAATATGGGCAGAGTTTTTTACTTAGTCTATTTTGTCTGATATAATCATAGCTACCCCTGCTCTCTTTGGGTTTTCATTTGCTCAAAATACCTTTTTCCATTCCCTCACTTTCAGCCCTGTGTGTTCTTAAAGTTTGTGAGTCTCTTGTAGGCAACATATATATAGGTCTTGTTTTGTGTCCATTCAGCCACTCTGTGTCTTTTGATTGAAGCATTTAGTTCATTTAAATGTAATGTAATTATTGATGGGTAAGGACTTACTAGCATCATTTTGTTAATAAATTTCTAATTGTTTTGTGTTTCTTTAGTTTCTGTCTTCATCTCTTGCTGTCTTTGTTAGTTGATCATTTGTGTGTGTGTGGTATGCTTTGATTCTTTTCTCTTAATTGTTTTTATATTATAGGTTTTGATTCTGTGATTATCATGAGTTTTTAAATACATCTTAAAGTTGTAACTGTTTATTTTAAGCTTATAACAACTTAACTACAATTGCATAAGAAAGTTCCACCCATTTAATTGCAGCCCACAGTTTGTGTTGATGTCCCAATTTCCATCTTTCTAAATCTTGTATCCATTAACATAATATTGTAGCTATGGGTTTTTTTTTCCAACAGTTTTGTATCTTAACCAGAGTGCTATATTTTAAAATGATTTATATACCATTATTGCAGTATTAGAGTATTTTTAATTTGACTATATATATGCCTTTACCAGGTCATTTTATACTTTCATATGTTTTCAGGTTACGAAGTAGCATCCTTTTTTTCATCTTGAAGAACTCCCTTTAGCATTTCTTATAGGGAAGGTCTAATGGTGACATATTTTCTTAGGTTTTGTTTGGGAATGTCTTTCTCCATTTCTGAATGACAGCTTTGCTGGGTTAAGTATTATTGATTGTTAGGTTTTTTTTTTTTTCCTTTGAGCACTTTGATATATCATTTCACTCTGTCCTGGCCAGGAAGGTTTCTGCTCAGAAATGCTTATAGTCTTATAAGGACTCCATTGTATGTGATGAGTCTTTTATCTCTTGCTGCTCTTAAAATTCTTTGTCTTTGATTTTTGAGAGTGTGATTATAATGTGTTTCAGTGAAGATCTCTTTGGGTTGCGTCTCTTTGTGGATCTTTGAGCTTCCTATCCCTGAGTGGCCATATCTCTTCCCAGATTTAGGAAGTTTTCACTTCTTTATATACAGCTTCTATCCCTTTTTCTCTCTTCTCCTTCTGGGACTCCCATAATGTGAATATTATGTCTTTTGATCATGTCTCACAGTTCACACAGGTTTTCTGCTCTCTTTTTCATTCTATTTTTTATTCTCCTCTGACTGCATAATATCAAGAGATCTGTCTTCACACTCACAGATTCTTCCTTCTGCCTGGCTGAGGTTGCTGTTGAAGCTGCCTATTGCACATTTCATTTCATCCAGTGTATTTTTAATCTCCAGAATTTCTGTCTGGTTCTTTTTTCTGATTTCTATTTCTTTGTTGAACTTCTTGTTTTGTTCATGCACTCTTTTCCTGAGTTCATTGATTTGTCTATTTGCATTCTCTTTAACTTTGCTGAGCTTCCTTAATATATTTTGAATTCTTTACCAGGTAACTCATAGGTCTTCATTTCTTTGGACAATTACAGAAATATTATTCTGTTCCTCTGGTGGTGTCATGTTTTTTGCTTTTGTCTTCTTGGTGGCTTTGCACTGATGTCTGCACATTTGAGGGCAGATTCACCTCTTCTAGTCCTTCCGTACTGGCTTCAGTGAGAACAGACTTTCACCTGGAGGTGGCTGCAAGGGTGCTGGATGGGTAGGGTGCAGTGTCCTTGCATCCTGAGAAGGCACAGTGGCATAGTCTCCACGCTGCTCTGTCAGCCCAGGTTGACCTTGCTCAGACGGCCACGGGCCTGCAGGAAGCAGTGGCAGGTAGGGCTATGGGGGTCTTCAGAGGCCAGAGCTGCTAAGGTCTTCCTGTTCATTTTTCTTTTTCCCCAAGGGAAGGAGCTCTGAGGGATCCTCTCGGCACTTGGTCTGGTGGGCCGGCACTGAGAGTGCTCAGAACAGTATTGGAGCCATGGTCCTAGGATCTGGGACACGCAGAACTGCCACAGGGCGTGAATCCTGCATGGATCCTATAGCACAGGTGCATTGCCTGTGGCTAAGGCACTGGTGTCTACTGTGTCGGGGTGTGCTGATACCCTGTGAAACCAGTACCTGAGGATCAGGGGCTCACTGTGGAGATGCTGGTGTGGGGAGGGGGCGCCCAGCAGCACAGGCTCTGGGATAACAAGATATATTGGTGGCTTGGGCCCAGGGTTCAGGGTGCAGTGGTAGCAGAGCCCTTGGATGGTAGGTCTAAGTCTCAACTCTGGCCCAGGGGCTGTCACAGGCCAGCAGCAGCATGGCTCCAGGCTGGTTTCTTAAAGCGTCTGTTGGCCCCGAGGGGCCTGGGCTGAGTGCAGTGATAGCTTGTCCTTGTCAGTGACAGTTCAGAGCCACATCCTTGCAGCCAAGGGGATGCCCCAGCAATGACTATACAGAGCCATGACCTGGCACCTGGAGAGTGGGGTCCAGGGCAGTGACACCATGGTCTCAGCAAGGAAGGGTCAGAGATGTGCCCTGGGATCCAGGGGGTGGGACTCGGGGCGGCTGTAGCTTGATCCCAGGAATGAGGGGTCGGAGCCATGACCTGAAACCCAGGAAGCAGAGCTCAGGGCAGTGGCAGCACCCCTGGCAACGATGGTCCAGGGTCTCAGTATGGATGGGGATGAACCTCAAGGTGGCACAGCCCCGTCCCAGCAACAGTGGGTCAGAGCCTTGGCCTACTGTGAGGGGTGGGCTCAAGGCTGTAGCAGCACCCCTGGCAGTGATGATTCACAGCTGGACCTAGAACGTGGAGCATGACAGCACAACCTGAGGCTGGCAGCCAAGTCACGCCTGGGGGCCCTGGCTCAGGGCAGCAGGGGCCACCCCAGAAAGGGGGTGCAAAGCTGCAACCCAGGGCCAGGAGGGGCAAAGAGCAGTGGCAGCTCCAGCCCTATACAGGATGGGGTGCTGTGATGCCAGATGCCTCAGATGGGGGCACAGAGGCCCCCAGGGCAAGAGCCATCTCAGCACCTGCTCCAGCCCCTTGGGGGAGAAGCAGAGGCTGATCCAGGCTGCTCTTCCCACTGAGATCAGCAGTGATAGAGACTGAGGAGACCTCTGTAGCCACAGCTGCAAATGTCCACCATGGTGAGCCCTGCTGGGCTCTCCTGCTGTCCTACTCAGGGGGAAGGGGGTGAACATTCTCCAGGGGGTTCTTGCAGGTGCTGAGCTGCTCCTGACTGCGGCAAAGGTACTTCCTGTGCTTTTCTATGTCCATCCTCAGTGTCTGAGCTCTGCAGGGTTTGTACTGCTCCTTTGTAATGCACAGCTTTCCCTGAGTTCTTTTTAATTAATTTTTATTGGAGTATAATTGCTTTACAATGTTGTGTTAGTCTCTGCTGTACAGCAAAGTCAATCAGCTATACGCATACATCTATCCCCTCTTTTTTGGATTTCCTTCCCATTTAGGTCACCACAGAGCACTGAGGAGAGTTCCCTGTGCTATACAGCAGGTTCTCATTATTTATCTATTTTATACATAGTAGTGTGTATATGTCAATCCCAATCTCCCAATTCATCCCATCGCCTCTTCCCCACCTTGGTATCCATACGTTTGTTTTCTATGTCTGTGTCTCTATTTCTACTTTGCAAATAAGTTCATCTATATCTCTTACACTGTTGGTGGGAATGTAAATTGATACAGCCACTATGGAGAACAGTATGGAGGTTCCTTAAAAAACTAAAAATAGAACTACCATACAACCCAGCAATCCCACTACTGGGCATATACCCTGAGAAAACCATGTGTCAAAAAGACACATGCACTCCAGTGTTCACTGCAACACTATTTAGAATAGCCAGGACATGCAAGCCACCTAAATGTCCATCAGTAGAGGAATGGATAAAGAAGATGTGGTACATATATACAACGGAATACTACTCAGCCATAAAAAGGATCGAAATTGTGCCACTTGCAGAGACGTGGATGGACCTAGAGACAGTCATACAGAGTGGAGTAAGACCCTGGGCTCTTTTCTCCAGTTTGTAGTTGTTTATTTACTGTTGTGCTGTGTTGTGACCTCTTGGCCCTCCATCTTCCTGGCGTCACATTTATGACATTTTTTTTTTTTTTTACATCCATTCTCCTTTGGTTGTATCTTTGACCCTTGTCCTGTTTGGGACTATTATGAATGAAGCTACTGGAAATACTTTTTGCAGATCTTTTTGTGCATATGTTTTCATTTCTCATGGTTAAAAATGCATGCTATATACTCTGGGTCATAGGCCTGATGTACATTTAATGTGATAAGAAAATGCCAAACTGTTTCCCAAAATAGCTATACCACTTTACACACCCAGTCCACACTGCATCCATTCTCACCAACATTTGGTGCTGTCACTTCCATCAGCTGGAAATGGTCCTTATTGTTTTAATATGCATTGTCCTCATGGCTGCTGATGTCGAGTGGTTGGTTGGTTGTGCTGCTTGGTTATTCGTATATATACTTTTGTTTTTTTTTAATCTTTTGCGGTACGCGGGCCTCTCACTGTTGTGGCCTCTCCCGTTGCGGAGCACAGGCTCCGGATGCGCAGGCTCAGCGGTCATGGCTCACGGGCCCAGCCGCTCCGCGGCATGTGGGATCTTCCCGGACCCGGGCACGAACCCGTGTCCCCTGCATCGGCAGGCGGACTCTCAACCACTGCGCCACCGGGGAAGCCCCATATATATACTTTTGAAAAAGGTCCAAGTCTTTGTCCATTTTAATTGGCTTTCTTCTATTACTGATTTCTGTGTGTGTTTATATATTCTGGATAAAGAAATTTTGTCAGATAAAGGAGTTGCAAATCTTTCCCTTCACTCTGTGGCTGCCTTTTAATTTTTTAATAATATACATTTTATGAGCCAAAGCTTGTATTTTTGATAAGGCTCAGTTTATCAATGTTTTGTCTTTTATGTGGGTGCTCTTTGTGTTATTGCTAAGAAATCCTTTCCTGTGTCAGCACACAAACATATTCTCTTGAATGTTTTCTAGAAATGTTATAGTTTTAGCTTTTGCATCTAGGCCTGTCAGCTGTCTCAAACAAATTTGTGTGCATTGTGTGGGATAGAAGTTTATATTTTTGTTGTTTGGTTTTTGTATATTCAGTTGTTGAAGAAATAGCTGTTGAAAAGACTTACTCCCCTTTTAATTGCCTTGGCATCTTTGTTAAAATTCAATTGGCCATAAATGTGTGGATTTATTTCTGAAGATTTTATTCTCTTCTATTGATCTGTTTGTCTCTACTGTCATCAATACTACGCTGTCTTAATTGCTGTAGATTTACAGCAGGTCTTGAAATCAGGTGGTGAACGTCCTCCAACATCATTCTTCTTTCTCAAGATCGTTGGGCTGTTTTAGGCTCTTTGCATTTCCACATCAATTTTACAAGCAGTCTGTCATTTTCTACAAAAAAAAATCTGCAATTTTGATTAGAATGTCATTAAATCTATAGATCAGTGTAATGAAACAGACAACTTAATATTTAGTCTTCTAGACGATAACCACCACGTATCTCTTCGTGTATTTTGGTTTATTTCTTTCAACAGTGTACTGTAATTCTCCACGTAGAGATCTTGCACATATTTTGTTAAAGGTGTCATTAAATATTTTACGCTATTGGTGCTATAATATTATAGATGGCTTTAATTTCATTTACAATTTTATTGATATTAAATAGAATTACAATTCACTTTTTTATAATGATTCTATATCCTATACCCTTGCTAAGTTCACATATTAGTTCAAAGAGGTATTTCTCAATCTTCTATGATTTTCTATATAAGCAGTCTTATCTCTCTATAAAAAATTCTTACGGCTTCCTTTGTGATCTTTAAGATCTTCTTTCCCAAAGCGACAGTGGAGGAAGTTTTCTCTGCTGAACCTGGACGTGGTGTGCGTAAATGTTGCCCGTATTTCACAGTTCCTGGCACCCGCTCCTGTTGAACTTCACCTCCTGAGGTGAGGAAAATAAATTCCAGCTGTGGACAGCATCTTAGACCTTGGCTTTTGATCTTCCCTTTCTGACCACTTGCCCTTTGGATTTCGGAGTAGCTTAGTCAGTCCCAGCAATTGTGTAAGCCAGTTCCTTGAAAGCAAACAATATATAATGCTTATAAAACTTTCACCTCCTACTCATTGTGCTTCTCTGGTTGAACCCTGACTGCCACAGGTTTTGCACACTTTTTTCTATAAATCATCTTATAATTTATTAAAGTAAATTGCCCTAACACATTGTTATTGTTTGAGGAAGCTTTAAAACAAAATCAATATATATATATTTTTTATTTTAGCGTCTTTATTGGAGTATAATTGCTTTACAATGGTGTGTTAGTTTCTGCTGTACAACAAAGTGAATCAGCTATACGTATACATATATCCCTATAACTCCTCTCTCTTGCGTCTCCCTCCCACCCTCCCTATCCCACCCCTCTAGCTGGTCACAAAGCACTGAGCTGATCTCCCTGTGCTATGCAGCTGCTTCCCACGGGCTATCTATTTTACGTTTGGTAGTGTATATATGTCCATGCCAATCTCTCACTTCATTCCAGCTTACCCTTCCCCCTCCCTGTGTCCTCAAGTCCATTCTCCACGCCTTTTATTCCTGTCCTGCCCCTGTGTTCTTCAGAACCTTTTTTTAGATTCCGTATATATGTGTTAGCATACGGTATTTGTTTTTCTCTTTCTGACTTACTTCACTCTGTATGACAGACTCTAGGTCCATCCACCTCACTACAAATAACTCAATTTCATTTCTTTTTATGGCTGAGTAATATTCCATTGTATATATATGCCACATCTTCTTTATCCATTCATCTGTCTATGGACACTTAGGTTGCTTCCATGTCCTGGTTGTTGTACATAGAGCTGCAATGAACATTGTGGTACATGACTCTTTTTGAATTATGGTTTTCTCAGGGTATATGCCCAGTAGTGGGATTGCTGGATCATATGGTAGTTCTATCTTTAGTTTTTTAAGGAACCTCCATACTGTTCTCCATAGTGGCTGTATCAATTTTCATTCCCACCAACGGTGCAAGAGGGTTCCCTATTCTCCACACCCTCTCCAGCATTTATTGTTTGTGGATTTTTTGATGATGCCCATTCTGACCGGTGTGAGGTGATTCCTCATTGTACTTTTGATCTACCTTTCTCTAATGATTAGTGATGTTGAGCATCCTTTCATGTATGTATATATATATATATGTATTTTAAAAATTATCAGTTTAGTGCCTGCTACCTAACATTTTTATCAAAATGTCTGGACAGACTCTTGGGGAAAAAAATCTGTCAGCTCTTTATGGTGACATCTACATTTGTCCACACTGTGTTTTGGGTTCTTTTTAACTATTAATATATCCAGCGCTGAAAATCTGTCTATTCAGTACATGCTAGCATTTGGATATTATGCTAATACATGTTCTACAATTGATGGGAAATATCTCAAGAAATCCCCAAGTTTAACATAAATGAAATGTACATACATATCATTAAAATTTTTTAAACATTTTAAACTTATGCTTGCTTCCTTCATCTATAATTTTGGCCTTAATAAATAAAAATTTGATTGCCATTTCCATTTATTCTGCACACAGTATTTTTCTCTTGCTGACTCATCATGTTATCTATTTTATAATTATTGGTTTTTTTCCAGGTCAGTCTGATATATTTATTCCCTTAACCTCTGTAATGTCTGAGATTTACCATGTGTTTTCATGGTCTGTTCTTTTGCATCTGGGGTGAAAATAATTATGTCTTCAGAAACATAAACATTCAATTCTACCCATCTGTGCACTCCAAAAATAGCTTCATAAGTTAACAGCTAAAATGGGAAGGCAAAGTTACTAAAGAATTCTTGATGCTCATTTGCTGTGTGTGGCCTCTTTGTATAGACAGACGGTGGCTGTTTGAAAGCAAAATAATATAAGCATAAGAAGGAGGCAATGAAACCTTGAAACTCACTCCCAGTATGGCTTTTAACAAAACACGTCTTCCAGAGAATGATATTTATGTCTCTCTGCATTTCTCTGCTTCTTCTATAAGGGAATTCCAACAAGAGATTATCATTGTATAGGCTTCCTGATTTTACATATATTGCTTTATTTTTATCTTTCAGTATTATTGAGATACACTTGACAAACATTACTGTATGAGTTTAAGGCATATAGCATAATGGCTTGATGTACATACACTGTGAAATGATTGCCACAGTAAACCTAGTGGACATCCATTACCTCAAAGACATTGAAAAAAAAAAGAAAAATGTGTTTTTCCTTTTGATGGGAACTCTCAGCAGTGTTCAAATACACCATACAGCAGTGTTAACTACAATCGTGCTGCAGGTTAACTCACAGCACTTAATCTGTCTTGTAAGTGGAAGCCAGTATGCTGGCCGCCTTCAGCCAGCTCCCCCACTCTTCACCCCTGCCTCTGGTAAAGATCTAATCTCTTTGCAGAGACTTTGTTTTGATTCCACATATGAGCACTTGTGGGTTTTTTGTCTGACTTTTCGCTTACTATAATGTCCTCAAGGTCCATCCTTGTTATCACAAATGGAAGGATTTCCCTCTTATTTATAGCTGAGTAATATTCGTGTGTCTGTGTGTGTGTATGGGTATTGTATATAAATCACATCCTCTTTATTCGTTCCTCTGCTGTTGGACTCTAAGGTTGTTACCAGCCTTGGCTTTTATAAATAATGCAATGAATATGGAGGTGAAGGTATCTCTTTGAGATAGTGATGCCCCTTCGTTTGAATAAATGCCCAGAGTGGAATCGCTGATTCATATGGTAGTTCTATTTTTAATATTTTTAGGAACATACATACTGTTTTCCACAGTGGATGCACCAATTTACATTCATACCAACAGTGCACAAGAGTTCTTTTCTCCACATCTTCACCAGGAACTGCTATCTCTTATCTTTTTGATGACAGCCACTCTGACAGGTGTGAGGTGATATCTCACTGTGGCTTTGATTTGCATTTTGCTGATGAGTGAGGTTGAGCACCTTTTTCATGTACCTGTTGGCCATTTGGATATCTTGTTTGGAAAAATGTCTATACAGGTAGTTTGCCTAGTTTTAATTGGATTATTTGTGGCCTTTTTTGCTATTGAGTTGTGTGAATTCTTTATATATTTTAGATGTTAATCTCTTATGAGACACATGGTTTACAAATATTTTCCCCCATTTACTAGGTTAGGGTTAGGTTTAAGGTCCTACGTTTAAGTCTTTAATCCATTTCAAGTTAATTTTTGTGACTGGTGTGAGATAGGGGTCTATTTTTTATTCTCTTACATGTGAACATCCAATTTTCCCCGTACCATTTATTAAAAGACTGTTTCCCCCACTGAGTATTCTTGGCTCCTTTATCAAGTATTAGTTGACCATAATGCATGAGTTTACTTCTGGGGTCTCAATTCTGTTTCACTGATCTAGGTATATCTCTTTTTATGCCAGTACCATGTTGTTCTGATTATTATAGCTTTACAGTATAGCTTGAAAATCAGGAGACGTGTGATACCTCCCACTTTGTTTTTACGATTGCTCTGGCTCTCCAGTCTTTTGTGGTTCCACACAAATTTTAGGATTGTTTTTATTACTATTGTGAATAAAATTCCATACAATTCCATACTATTGGAATATTAATAGAGATTTCTTTGGATCTATAGATGGCTTTGGGTAGTGTGGATATTTCAACAATATTAATTCTTCCAGTCCATGAACATGGGATATCTTTCCACTGATTTGTGTCTTCCTTAATTTAATCAATGTCTTGTAATTTTCAGTGTTCAGATCTTTTATTTCCTTGGTCAAATTTTTTCCTAAGCATTTGTTTTTATGTATTGTAAATGGGAATATTTTCTTATTTCTTTCTCAGATAATTTTTTGTTAGTGTATAGAAACTCTACTGGTTTTTATATGTTAATGCTGTATTGTGCAACTTTAGTGAAGTCATTGATGAGATCTAATACTTTTTGATTATGTTTACATTTTTCCCTATATAAAATCATGTCATCCTCAAATAGATACAGTTTTTCCTCTTCCTTTCCAATTCTGGTATTTGTTTTTCTTGCCTGAGAGCTCTGGCTAAGGACTTCCAGTATTATTTTGAATAGAAGTGCTGAGAGTGGGCACCCCTTCTTGTTCCTGATCTTAGAGGAAAAGATTTCAACTTTTCACTACAGAGTATATATTGTTACTAGTGGGCTTGTCATCATGAATGGATATTGAATTTTGGCAATTTTTTTTTCTGCATCTATTGAAGTGATTTTTATCTTTTACTCCTTGTGGTGTATCACTTTTGTTTTGCATATATTAAACCATCCTTGCATCCCAGAGATAAATCCTATGTGATTATGGTGAATGATACTTTTCATGCTGCTGAGTTCAGATTGCTAGTATTTTATTGAGAAATTTTGCATCTATACTCATTAGGAATATTGACCTGTAGTTTTCTTGTTTGTCCTTTTCTGGCTTTAGTATCAGGGTAATGCTGGCCTCTTCAAATGAATTTGGAAATGTTCCCTCCTCTTAGATTTATTGGAAAAGTTTGAGAAGGACTGGCATTCATTCTTCCTTAAATGTTTGGTAAAACTCACCAGTGAAGCCATCTGGTCCTGGGCTTTCTTCACTGGGAGATTTTGATTACTAGTAAGCCTGCTCACTCAGGCTTACTAGTAATTGGTCTCTTCAGATTTCCCATTTCTTCATTTCAGTCTTGGTACGTGATAAGTTTCTAAGAATTCATCCATTTCTTCTAGGCTGACCAGTTTGTTGGCATGTAGTCGTTCATAGTAGCCTGTTATGATCCTTTGTATTTCTGTACTAGCAGTTGTAATGTCTCCTCTTACATGTATAATTTTGCTGATTTGAGTCCTCTCTCTTTTTTTCCCTTTTTTAGTCTAGCAAAATGGTAATTTTGCTTATTTCAAAGAACCAACTTTTAGTTGTATAAATTTTTTCTATTATATTCCTTTTCTCTATGTCATTTATTTATGCTCTTTATTATTTCCATTTATTAATTGAGGTTTAGTTTGTTCTTTTTTGCCTAGTTTTAGGATCTTTTTATTTTCTTGATATATTTTTATCACTATGGACTTCCTGTTAAACTGCTTTCATTACATGCCATGAGTTTTGTTATGTTGTGTTTCCATATTTGTTTAATTCAATATACTTTTTAGTTTCCCCTTTAATTTTTTCTTTGATCCACTGGGTGTTCAGGCGAGTATTGTTTAATTTCCACATATTTGGGAGTTTTCCAGTTTTCCTCATTTTTAGTTTTATTCCATTGTGGTCAGAGAAGATACTTGGTATAACTTCAACCCTCTTGAATTTGAAAGACTTGTTTTATGGCCAAATAAATGATCTATCCTACAATATGTTTTATGTGGAATTGAGAAGTGTATGTATTCTGATTTTGTTGAACAGAGTGTTCTGTATGTCTGTAGATCCAGTTGGTGTATATTGTTGTTAAAATCAACTGTTTCCTTATTGATTCTCTGTCTGGGTGATCTACCCATTGCTGAGTTGGTGTATTAAAGTCCCCAACTATTATTCTATTGCTGTTTGTTTCTCCTTTTATTCCATTAGTAGTTGCTTTATGTTATGTTTTTTTTTTGTGCTCCAATTAAAATTTCCCATTTGTTAAATCTTCTTGATGGATTGATGATCCCTTTACCATAATAATAATGACCTTCTCTTTTTACCATTTCTAGTTCAAAGTTTGTCTTTAAGTATAGCCAACCCTTGTTTGTTTGGCTGTTGGTTTTTTTTTGTTTTCTTTTGGTTATCCTTGCCTGAACTGTCCATTTCCATCACTGCACTCATGGTCTGTGTGTCTTTCAAGGTAAAGTGAGTCTCTTGAAGTCAGCATATCATTGGATCTTGTCATTGTTTGATTTTAATCCAGTCAAACAATCTATGTCTTCTGGTTGGAGAATTTAATGCATTTAAAACAATTAATGATAGGTAAAAATTTACTATTACTATTTTGTTAATTGTTTTGTAGACTTATCATTCCCTGCATCTTACTTTGCTATCTTCTTTTGTAATTTGATGACTTTTTGTTTCAGTATGCTTCAAATTTATTATCTTTTGTGCACCTACTACAGGTTTTTCCTTTGTTGTTACCATGAGGCTTACATAAAGTATCTTAAAACCATAGCATCCACTTTTATACTGGTAAGAACTTTCATAACATTCCTAAACTTTACACTTTTATTTCTCCTCTCCTCATTTTAGGCTATTGATGTTACAGTTCACATATTTTATGTTGTGTATCCAATAAGAGATTATTATAGTTATGGTTATGTTTAACACATCGTTTTTTAGCTTTTAAACTCAAGTTGTAAGTGAATTACACCCCACCATTACCATATTAGAGACTCTGACTTTGACTACATATTTACCATTACCAGTGGGTTTTGTACAATCTTCATATGTTTTTACATTGTTAACTACTGTCCTTTTACTTCCACTCAACTCTCTTTAGAACTTCTTGCAAGACAGGTCTACTGGTAATGAATGCCCTCAACTTTTATTGAGAAACTCTTATCTCTCCTTCATTTCTGAAGGATAGCTTTGCCAGCTGTAGTGTTCTTGGCTGACAGGTTTTTATTCTCAGTATTTTGAATATATCATCCCATTCTCTCCTGACCTGAACATTTACTGTTGAGAAATCCGTCAGTAATCTTATGGGGGTTCCCTTGTATGCAACTTGTCAATTTTCTCTTGCTGCTTTAATTTTTTTCCTTTGGCTTTGATTTTGACATAATTAACTTTGTCTTTGCCTTCCCTATTCATGTTCAACCTATTTGGTATCTTTTGGGCCTCACAGATCCAGACATCCAGTTCTCTTCCCAGGATTGGGAAGTTTTCAGCCATTTTTGCTTTAAATATACTTTCTGTCCTTTTCTCTTTCTCTTCTCCTTCTGGGAGTCCCTCAATGCAAATATTTTCTTTTTTCTTTTGATGGTGTCCCATAAGTGCTTTAGACCTTCTTTATCCTTTTTCATTTTTTTATTTTCACTGCTCTGTCTTCAGGGTCACTGATTCTTCTGCATGGTTAAGTCTGCTGTGGAAGCTCTCTATTGAATTCTTTATCCCAGTCATTGCATTATTGAGCTCTTGAATTTGTTTCTTGACGATTTCTGTTTTCTATTGTTGAACTTCTCATTTTGTTCACGCATTGTTTTCCTTATTTTGCTTAGTTGTCTGTGTGTTGTTGTAGTTCACTGAACTTCTTTAAGAGGATTATCTGAAGTTTTTGCCTGACAGCTTATAGTTCTCCATGTCTTTAGGGTCACTTATTGGGAATTTATGATTTTTTGGGGGTGGTGTCTTGTTCACCTGATTTTTCATGCTCCTTGATTCCTTACGTTGGTATCTGCACATTTGAGTAGGTGGTCTCCTCTTCCAGACTTTACAGGCTCACTTTGGCAGAGTTCTTCACCAGTCTGTTCATCTTGGGATTCTAAACATGTCAGGTGATATTGTCCTTGGGCAGATGGGGCTTGCTGTCAGGGTCTATTTTTGGGTGAGGCAACTATCTGAACTGTGAGGTTGGAGAGAAGGTGCCACTGGCTGATAACAGTTGGATAAGTTTGCTTCCCAAGAGATGCTGTAGGATGGGTGCTTTCCTGAGTTCTCTGGTCAGGCTTCCTCGACAGTGGAAACTGGGTACTATATTCACAGGTAGGCAGTGCTGTGAATTAGCTTCCCTGCCCTGGTTGGGCAGCAGAGTGGGCCTCAGAGCCTGCATGGTTGGTTGTCTGGGAACCTGAATCAGGCAAGTCTGTGCACAGAATATCCAGACCAGGTGGGGCCACAGTCTTGCCTACAGATAGGGAAAGCCACGGGCTGTGTCTCCATTCACGCGCTACTGTAAGCAGGGCTGTGGGACGTGTAACAGAAGAACAAACCTGACTCCCTACTGGATCTATTCCTTTAACGATAACCCTTGTGCTCTGTCCCTTGTGCTTAGTCATGCTGGCTCTGCACCTTCATAAAAGAATATTGCCTGTAGCCTGAAATATACAGATTGGCCCATTCTCAAGGCTCTGACCTTTAAAAGTATAACACTTCTCCATCCATACAGAGCTAAAATGTTGCAGAACAGAAAATAACAATTGTCTTGTTGGCATTTTACAGGAGCATTGTGACCTGACCTACACGGACAGCTGCAAGAACAAAGGATTCTGAAACCAAGAAGTTTGCAACAATAACCAGCCACACCTCCTCCCCTTTCAGTTCTAACTCAGGTTCTATTCTAACTCAGGTAAGAGGGTTCTTTGGGACACCAGTCCACTATCTTCCCAGTCTGCTGGCTGCTTGGACTCTGTAACAGTTGGACTGCACAGCTTCCCGTGTGCTCTTGAGCAGTGGACAGGGATATGAATAGTTTTTCTGCCCTGGAGGGGCCCCTAGATAGGCCCCAAGATCACTCTCTTGTGTGGGGATCAAATTAGGCAGAATTGTGCACCAAATTCCCTGGCTTGATGGACCAACATCCTAACTGCAGATGCAGGGCCACTGGCGGGGCTCTGCCCCAGTGCCACTGTAATTGGAGCTTCAGGATGGGCTACACGGATTCCCAGGAGCTCAGGTAAGGCTTTCTCCTCGGAGGGGCTAGGAGCTACGCTCAGCAGGTTGGGGGCTTTAGCTTATCTCCCCTGCCTGGGTTGCCTGGAGAAATAGCTCCAAGGACAGAAAGGCGCTTTGTTTGGGGTCTGGACTTGAGGGGAATCATTCCCCACCTTCCCTGGCTCTGCTCCAGTGCTACTGGGCAGGGCAGCTTCCAGGTTGGTCCATGCTGGAGCCACACTCAGCTGTGGGTGGGTTATGACGCAGCTCCCCTCTGCTTGGTCAGAGGGGCAGACCAGGCTCCAGGTCTACTAAGCTCTTTGTCTGAGTTTGCGTATCAGGCCCCCCACAAGTCCCCAGCCAGACGGCGCCTTCTTGGACCTGCAGGTGAGCAAAAGCTCTGGGTGGGACTTTGACTTGGGCTCTGCAGGCAGGAACCTGGTCTGTCCAGGTCCCAGGGCTGGTGCTGCAAGCCCCTTCCCCTTCTCTGTCCCTATACGATGCCTGGGGCGAAGCCTGCAGACTCCCCATGATCCTGGTGAGGCAGGACCAGAGTGGGGCTCCTGAGAAGCAGCCACTGTGCTGGGGTCTGGATGTCCCCCCGGGCTCTCTCCCCACACCGAGCCCTCTGTGTGCAGTGCTGTCAGAGTGTAGCTGTTTCTCTTACCTTCTTATGGTGTGTCTGTGGTGCAGCTGCACCCCGTTCTAGGGTTTCACGGTGGGGTCTTGTCCACGAAGAGTTGTTAGTTGCTGTTCTTGGGAGGGGAGCAAAGTCTTGTGACGTCACTCCTCTGTGTAATTTTAATTTTAATATGAGCCACGGGAAAGTATTACTGTGTTCATCTTGGACAGATCCTGAGAGAATCAAATAATTAGGATACTTTGATAGCTTGAAATAAAGGTAAAATCTGTTAAGAAGCTTGAAATAATTGTTAAGGAAAAAATACGTATTTATGTGAAAGGTTAACTGAAACTTTCCTTAAAGGTAGTCTCTCTTTTGTAGTTTATTTTAAAGTCTAATTTGAGAACCAATTAATTTTTAATTTCCCTCATGATTACTTCCCAATCAAACCCATCTTGACCAATCTTTCAGTCCCTTGGGAAATTCCCTTTATCTAGGCCATGTTTTTTGCTCACGAATTTAAAAGGCAGAAAGACTGGTGACCTGAAATGGTATTGCCCCAAACCACAAAATTCAACCGAAATGCATCATGTTCCACAAACATTTCACTTGCGTTTCAGATGAAATTAAATTATATCAATTGACATTTAAGAAAACAGACCAGTTGGAGACTAAGTGACACATACTAATTAACCTGTCGGTTAGACCTCAGAATAAACCCATCTTAGTGCATATCTGTGAACACCTTATAAGTGTGTCCTTGACTTTGGAGGGAGGGATTTGGAACTTGTCTTTTTAAAAATTCAGCAAATCTGCTGAGTGAAAATTGTACAAGCACGTACACTGATGTAAGCACACACTCAACACCCATACGTATTAATACATTTTAGGAAGTGCTCTCCTCAAAACAAAATCTGCAGTTGCAAAATAGTGTGTTATCAGATGATAGTACCATGCAGTAGTTCTAACAGTAAAATCTCAACATTCTCACCTAACTTTCAGCTGATGGAAAAGTCAATAGCAGCCATTATTTGATAGCTAGGGATTCTACTATTGAAAGGTAAAAATGAAGGAAGGAAAGACAGCTGACTATATTGTCCATCAAATTTCCAAATAAGGGCATTGACGTGTATTTTGAAATCTTATAGAGAACTGGGAAGGAAGGAAACAGAAAGAGAAAGATATAGAAAGACAGGGAGATAGGGCAATGGATAAAGGGGGAGAGGGATGTAGGGAGAGGGAGAGAAGTTAGCAGTATTTGTAACTCTTTGTCTGCATTAATAAGGATTTTCTCTGCACTTGCAACTAAAGAAAATACAAAAGTCAGTTATTTGCTGAGGCTGGCATCACACTATGAGTGGTAGCAATATATTAGGTTTTCATTTAGATATTGCTGCCCAGAAGATGTGTTTACACCTCCTAACCTGAGGGGTTTTTGCTTAAGAGAGCTGTGCAAGTAATAATTGCTAAATAGGGTTTAAAAAACTGGGAAAGCATCTAATGCTCGCATCTAAAGCATTTAACGTCCTGAGGTATCTGCTCTCTGATGGGTTCACAGAAAGTTACCATTTTTAGAAGTGTTTTTTCCCTTGTTGTTAGTGTGGGCAAGAGGCTCCCTCTAGCTCCCTACATCCAAGGAAGAATCCAGAAGCCCTGTTTTTAATTTTTTGAAAAGTATATTTTGACAGAGCTAACAAAATGAATTCCCGTTAATAAAATATAACATTTTGATTCAGTTTGTGTACATATAACCATATGATCCAATTTATAGGCTATACTTGTGAGTATGTGTTCATTTTAAAAATGTAAGTGGATGGAATGATTGATATTATTTGAATAGGAACTTAGTTTAAAATTTAGTTGTCACCTAATATTCTAAGACACGTTAAGTTCATCTAAAGATGAATGCTGTAACGTGATGCCACTCAAATTCAGGCCATGCAGATTCAGATCTGGTGTCTACTAATCCTTTATATATTTCTGGCTATTTTGTTTTCCTAAAAGCCTCGTTACCCTAGAAAATTTCCACAGGTGCATTTGGGGAAGGAGACTCTGCATGAGACTTTCGTAGAGGGAGGTGGCCCACCCATCAATCAAAGGTGTCCTCAGTCAGCTCTGACCTGTGACTGAGCTGGGGTCTGCAGAAGCAGTGAAGCCTCCTTAACCTGCATCACGGTGACTCATGGCTACACTGAGGTCATCTCAACTGGAGTACTTGCTCTCATACAGAGTAAGTCACTTTTTAAGTAGTTGGCTCATGAATTTCACTACAATGATCAATTAACCACAGAATCATTTAAACCAAGTCATTCTCTTTACCGTTTTTCTGCTGCCATTTATAGTATAATTTTATATAATTTAAATATGTATGAATATGAATGTATATAATATGCAAACATACATGTGCCAGATATTTTCAGATAGGACAAAGCATGTTTAGGTGCTGGATTAGAAGACTGGAGGAATTAAAAGCCAGGCGTGTGATTATTGCATTAGTTCACTTACCTAGAAATGAGTGTCAAAGCTGTATCAAAACGTGAAGTAATGATTTCTGAAGCATTTCCTTACTTGGGAAACTCTGTGATTAAAAAACAGTTGTAAAGGCACTCCAGTCCATGTAAAGAATATATATGACTATTAATTACAGCTACCAATAATTTACATTCTTAAATTCAGTTTCCATAGATTTTCCTTCCCTCCCCCTCCCCTGGAACATAACTCTTTCTTATATAGAATCAACTAAAAAAAGAACACAAAATCAGAAAGAGCAGTTAGCCAGAGACCCAAATTTAGTATGTTAATAACAAAAAATAACCCAGGAGATAAAAAAAAAAATTTTAGAAGGAAATATGACATCATTACTAAAAGCATGGAAATAAAATGTGGTAATTATGCAAGGCTTGTGAATACATTATAGATAACTCATTATTGTTTTTGTTGTTTTGAATACGTTATTTCCATGGCAACCTGTGGATCATAATACATATGGTCCTTTAGAGATTTCAAAAATATCCTTGTAAATGCAAACTCTCTTAACGTTTAAAATCTCAGGAGGCAAAAACGTTGCAGCAAACTATCATAGTTTAAAATTATATTTAGCTTAATGTTTATAAATATTTAGTATCTATTGAAAATACAATTTCTTTAGGAAAAATATGCAGACGTTTATATTTGGTAGCTGCTTTCCATCTTAGCATATTTTTATGACACTAAGCGTAATATTATATTTATGCGATTTGACATCACGTTTCCCAGTGTTTCTTGCGTTTCTGAAGGTGAACTGGTGAAAACACCTCCTGGGATTCGTGCTCTGTATCTTCTTCGAGCCTCAGTTTATTTTATCCATAAAATTCGGAGGTTCTCTAACAATTTATCTTTAGTAAGTGGTACAACCATTTGTCATGCCAATCTAGGCAAATCCTTAAACTCTTGCAGGTTTGTTCCATTCCAGGTAAAGGGAAGGGCCAACATGGACAGATATTCCCCTACATGTTATAAATTTAGTTGCTTTCTTCCAGGTTGTAGAGAGCATTCTCTATATTCAAATGAACAGTAATACTTTCCTCTCTACAAAACCCTAAATAAAGGAAAGTAAAAATATCTTGGTATTAAATAGATGAATCCAAGCAGAAATGCTGAAAATATTTTTGCACTTTTTCTTACTTAAATTCAATGATTACATCATTCAGTTCCTACGTTGACATTACAATAATGTATATGTTTTTAAATTGAAAGTGGAGGAGCAACATTAGTTTGTTTCCTAGTCTATATAACCTTAAAAATTAATGTCCGTCACTCACTGAATGATTAAACTATTATTACACAACTCTAGGAAAACTATCAGGGCGCAAGAGTAACATTTGGGAATACGGTAGAGAAGCAAGTGCCAGGAACCTGTTTCTCCACCTAGAAAATAATTTTATGGCACAAAATGGCTGAAGTGACTATCCTGCAACACTGGACTCTATTTGAATACTTGCTGCTTCCAGGAGAAAGCCTGGCTGGTAAGTTACAGTTAATATTGGTTGATTTTTGTCTTCAGGATGGTAGTGGCTCTCTATCCCACATCCCTGAGCCCTGTGCCAAGCAGCGGTGGGGAGGGCAGCCTGTGTTTCAGGCACGGCTTGTTGGAGCCAAGATGGGCAATTAGGGCCTTGTCCTCCAAATACTGGGATTAGGAGTTCTGACTGCTGATAGATGCTTCTGATCACCAAGATACAATACAGAGGCTGGCCCTCACTGTTTCACCCGACCAGCTAAAGAGGCTCCAGAAAATTTAAAGAAACCACGTCTGGATTTTTCTTGGACATTCAAAAAGAGCAGGGAATATACGGGAATTTAGAAAGCCATCGCACATGCCCGAGGAGAGAGACAGGCTCAGAAAAGAACGAAGACCTTAAGCTTTCACCTCAAGCTGATTACCAGCAGAAGACACACTACAACAATCAAACCAAACAGCAATTCTCCCCCGTGAGAGGGGGATAATTTGATTTTCATATTACCATATTAAATATGATTCAAATGTAAATTTTCAACAGAAAAATCGCAGGGTATGCCAGGAAACAGAAAAGAACTATGGCTTATTTAAAGGAACAAAAAAAGTGGATAGACAACATACCTTAGGAAACTCAACATCAGACTTCATGGACAAAGACTTGAAGACAGCTGTTCTAAAAATTCTTAAATAGCTAAAAGAAGACATTGGCAGGAAAATCATGCATGGAGGAAATGAGAATACCAATAAAGAGATAAAATTACAAAAAGAACCAGAAATAAATTCTGGAGCTTAAAAGTCCAATAATTTAAATTAAAAATGCAATAGAGATTTGACAAGCAGAAGAAGGAATCTGCAAACATGAAGATATAACATTGAAAATTAGTGAGTTGCACAAATAGAAAAAAAAAGAACCAAGAAAAGTGAACAGAGCCTAAGCAATCTGTGGGACATCATCAAACAGATCAACATTTGCCATTGTGGGAATTCCAGAAGAAGAGCAGGGAAAACATTTGCAGAAATGACTGAAAACTTACTAAATTTGAAGAAATACATGAATCTAAAAGTCCCAGAAGCTCAATGAACTCCAAGTACGTTAAACTCAAAGAGATCCAAACAAAGACACATGACAATCAAACTATTAAAAGACAAGGAGGACCCTGAAAGCAGCAAGAGAAAGGTGACTCCTCATATACAAAGGATCATCAACAACTTTCAGTCAATTTCTCATGAAAAGCCTTGGAGACCAAAAGGCAATGGGCTGATATATTCAAAGTGCTCAAAGAAAAAATTGTGAAGTTAGAATTGCATATCCAGCAAAACTGTCCTTCAAAAATGAGGAAGAAAAACAAAAGCTGAGGGAGTTTATTGCAACTAGATCTGGCTTGGGAGAAAGGCTAAAAGTAGTCTTTCAGGTTAAGATGAAAGAAAACTAGATAGTCATTTCAAGCCTCACAAACAATTAAAAATCTCCATTACAAGTAAATTCATGCGGGGCGCGCGCAGCGGCGGCGGCGGGGAGACCCGTACTCACCTCCGGCGGGCGGCCGCGGCCAGCCGTCTCCAGGCGGCGGCGAAGTCGGGCGGCGGAGCTCGCGGACTCCGGCAGACCAGGGAGAACAAGGTCCCCAGCAGGAAGGCGGCCGCAGCGCAGCCCAGCCGCCTCAGGAATGGAATCAGACAAATGTGGAGCAGTAGATGAAGCCTGCAATTCCTACTTACGGAAGGGCCCAAAAAAGTCTGCCTGGTGCCAGAGGGTGTGCACAGCTGCCACAGTCGCTGGCTCCAAGTCCCTGTATTTTTGTCGCCGACGATTCAGTACAAATGCTACTACCCACGCAAGTGAAAGTAGTCCAGCTATTTTGAGAGTACCTATTTTCTTCTCCTGTCATGGTCCCAGCGTTAATATACAGATAATGCTTACTGCGAAGATGCCAACGTGCGAAATACTAGAAATTAGGAACGCCAGAAAAGCAGCAGATGTATCTTTAATGAATAAAGGAATTCTAAAGACGTTAATGATAATTTAAAAGGGGGTGATAGACAGGGCAAATCAACAATAGAAAGGGGAAGAAAGGGAAAGGGAGGTAAACAGATGAGAGTAGCCGTGAAGGATAGGGAAACATTAAAAAGCAAAAGCCCAGAACTCTCTCCATGCAGCAGTCATGAAGAATTTCAACGGTTTAAAAGCGCTATTGTTTCCCAGTAAATTGAGTTATATCCTGCTTCCCAGGAAACATAGTTAGGAAAAGTAAGCATTAAAATATATTTTCAAATACTGTGACTATACTGGGTTTTTCTATAAGGAATATCTGTCGTTTCAACAGAGGAAAAAAAATAACCTTCATACAAAGTAAACTATTTAGTGGATATTTATTCTTTTAAAACAAAGTATTATCGAAGAGGTTATTAATCAAAAGAAGAAATACCAGTGTCCATAGACATACACAGCCCGCCCATGTATTCACATCATTGTAATAAATTTTCCTGGAATGGCATGGATTTCAAGTGGGAGATGAAGTAGGAGGTCTAAAAAAAATTATCCCTAATATTAAGCTCTAACAAAACAGCGTAGAAATGAATTATTTTATGTACCTACATGAAAATAAATATGTTCACATTTGTCATTTTTTAAAAGTTAAAAAAAAGTAAATTCATGCAAAAGTATAAAATTTAGCACTATTGTAATTTTGATATGTAACTAGTTTTTACTATCTACATAATTTAGGAGACAAACAATTACGAATCTATGTTATTGTGAACACAAGGTGTAAAGATATAATCCATGGTATAAGTAACAGAAAGGTAGCGGGGTGGGCAGAAGGGACAGAGATGTATAGGAGCAGAGACTTTTTTTTATGCTATTGAAATTAAGTTGGTATAAATTCAGATTGGATTGTTTTAACATTAGGATGTTAACTGTAATCCCCATGGTAACCACACAGAAGATATCTATAGAATATTGTGTAATAGGAAATCAAGGGAATCAAAGTTTCACTACAAGAAGATTAACCTAAAACAAAACGCAGTAACAGAGGAAATGAGGGGGGAAAAAGCTACAAAACTGAGGTGGCAGAATCAAGATGGCAGAGTGGGAAGATACAGAACTCGCCTCCCCCAAAAAGCACATCAAAAACGCATCTACACGTGGAACAATGCTCACTGAAACCTGGAGACTGGCAGAAAGATTCCTGTACCACCAAGGCTGTAAGAAGAATCCACACAGATTCAGGTAGGATGGGAAGAGAAACCATCAGGTCAGGACCTGTGCCCTTGAAGGGGACACAGAGGAAAATGGAGATTACATGAGCAGAGATCCACCCTGGGGAGTGAGCAGTTAGAGCCATATATTGGGCACCCCAGCCCTGAGGTCCAAATAAGGGAAGACGAGGCCCCTTGACTTGCTGGAGGGCCAGTGGGACTACAGAGAGGGCTGTGGGGAGCCCTGGCGAGCCCTTCTCACTCTGCTGGTGAGAAGCACACAAGTGCTTGCTTGCTCCCAAGGCAGGGCACGAGGGCAGTTGAAACCACATGGGTAGCTGACTGGTTTCTTGTTACCGCCCCAGCGCATGCCCCAGCCTGAGCCAAGCAAACACTCCAGCCCCACTTACTTCATATAACGGCTCCACACTGGAGCGAGAGCTGCCACAACGGAGCAAAGATTTCAGCCATGAGATGCTGAGTTGGCTCAAACCCAAAGCAGTGGCTGAGCTGGGCAGGGGCGGTCACTGCTGGTGCTTACAGGGCATCCGAGGCAGTCTATCTCTGACAGCAGCTGTACCTCCATAGCCCATGCCCAGGACCATACCAAGTGCCCATGCCAGCCCCTCTTGTTCCAGCCCTGTTCACCTCTGGGGCAAGGGTGCTAGTGCTGGGAGGGAGAAGAGCACACACTTAAAGGGAAATGAGCTGACTCAGACTCCAGCGACTTGAGACCCATCCCCACTGCTGATGGGGAGGGGATGGCCACTGAGCAGAGAAGCCCTGCCTCATACCTGGCTCTGGTGCTAGCCCTCAGTCTCCAGCCCCACCTCCTACCAAGGTGACAGCTGCCAGCATACCCTGGGGGAAGACGTGACGTGTTCACTTCAAATCCGGCTCTCCCACCACAGCCACTGGGCACATGCAGGCTGTATAGCAATGCCCCCATATAAAGACATCCCTGCAAGACTGCAATAGGTAACTGTTTCACCTAACTTCATAGAGACAGAAAGTTAAGCAAATGAGAGAGAGAAGGTGTCCCAATTCAAAGAGCAAGAAAAACATCTGAAAAAAAAATGAAACAGAAATAAAGAATTCAAAGCATTAGTAATAAGAATCCTAACTGAGGAAAAGAATAGATGAATACAGAATTTTAACAAGGAACTAGAAAGAATTAAAAAGAGCATGTCAGAACTGAAGAATACAATAACTGAAATGGAAAACAGAGTAGAAGGAATGAACAGGTGACTACATGCTAAACAATGCCTAAGTAATCTGGAAGATAGAATAATGAAATCACCCAATCAGAACAGCAAAAAGAAAAAAATTTTAAATGAGGACAGTATAAATAAGACATCTTTGGAAGAAATACAGATGGCCAATAGGCACATGAAAAGATGCTAACATCACTAATTACTAGAGAAATGCAAATCAAAACTACAATGAGGTACCACCTCACACCAGTCAGGATGGCCAGCATTAAAAAGTGTACAAATGACAAATGCTGGACAGGGTGTGGAGAAAAGGGAACCCTCCTTCACTGTTGGTGGGATGTAAGTTGGTGCAGCCACTGTGGAAATCAGTATGGAGGTTCCTCAGAAAAACAAAAACAGAACTGCCATATGTTCCAGCAATCCCACTCCTGGGCATATATCCAGACAAAACTATAATTCAAAAAGATACATGCACCCCAACGTTCAGAGCACTATTCACAATACCCAAGACATAGAAACAACCTAAATGTCCATTGATAGATGAATGGATAAAGAAGACGTGGTGTGTGTGTGTGTGTGTGTGTATAATATATATACATTACATATATAAATATATATATACACACATACATGCACACACAATGGAATATTACTCAGCTATAAAAAAGGATGAAATAATGCCATTTGCAGCAACATGGATGCAAATAGAGATTATTATACTAAGTGAAGTAAGTCAGATAAAGACAAATACCATATGATATCACTTATATGTAGAATCTAAAATACGACACAAATGAACCTATCTATGAAACAGAATCATGGACATAGAGAACAGACTTGTGGTTGCCAAGGGGGGAGGGTGAGGGAGGGACGGGGTGGGAGGTTGGGGTTAGCAGATGTAAACTTTTATATATAGAATGGATAAACAAGGTCCTATTGTTGTTCAATATCCTATGATAAATCATAATGGAAAACAATATTAGGAAAAAAATGTATATGTATAACTGAAAAAAAGAGATCTTTGGAGTAAAATCAAGTGTACCAACATTCACAATGTAGGGATCCCAGAAGGAGCAGACAGAGAAGGGGGTTGAAAATGTATTTAATGAAATTATGGCTGGAAGTTTCCCAAACCTGACCAAACCTGAAGGAAACAGGTATCTAGATACTGGAAAAACAGAGAGTCCAAACAAGCTGAACCCAAAGAGACCCACACCAAGACATATCAATATGAAAAAGGCAAAAGATAAAGGTAATTCTAAAGAGAAGAAGAGTCATATAAAATGGGAACTCCCATAAGGCTATCAACTGCTTTTTCTGTGGAAACATGCGGGCCACAAGAGAGTGGCATGATATGTTCGAAGTGCCCAAAGAAAAAAACCTGTAACCTAGGCTACTCTACCCAGCAAGATTATCATTTAGAATTGAAGGAGAGAGAAAGAACTTCTTAGGCAAGCAAGAACTAGAAGTTCTTCAGTACTAAACTGACACTAAAAGAAATGTTAAGGGGTCTTCTCTAAGTGGAAAAGATTATAACAAGACGTAGAGGAAAGGTAAAATCCCACTAGTAAAGGAAAGTATATTGTAAAGGCTGAGTATCGATCACTTGAATAAGCTAAAATGAGGGTTAAAAAACAAAGAGTTGTCAAATCATGTAAAAATACAATAGTCAGGAAAGGGACAAACATGAAGATTAAAATATGACATCAAAAGCAAAATGTGAGGGAGAAGAGTAAAAAAAATGTAGCTCTTTCAGAATGTGTTTGAATTTGAAGGAATATATGTTTAAAACAAATAGTCATAGGTCAAGATATATGAACCCCATAGTAAACACGTATCAAAAACCTTCAACAGACACACAAAAATAAGAAAGGAACACAAGCATACCACTGAAGAAAATCCTCAAACCAGTGCAAAGAAACTAAAAGAAGAAAAGAACATGGAAAAAAAAAATCAGAAAACGAGTAATAAATGGCAATAAGTACAAAACTATCAATAATTTTCAATGTCAATGGACTAAATGCTCCACTCAGAAGATATAGGGTGGCTGATTGGAAAAAACTAACAAAACCTATCTATACACTGCTTACAAAAGAGTCCTTTTAGAATTAAAGAGGATGGTAAAGGATATTTCATGCAAATGAAAATGACAAGAGAGCTGGGGGTAGCAATACTCAAATCAGACAAGATAGACTTTAAAACAAAGGCTACAACAAAAGTAGAAGGACATTATATAATAAAGGGATCATTACAAGAAATGTAATGGACATTATATAATAAAGGGATCATTATTATATGTCATTATATGTATATAATATACATATAATATCATTATTATATGTATATTATATATATATTATATTATATGTATCCCTTTATTATATAATGTCCTTATAAATGTAAGGACATTATATAATAAAGGGATCATTACAAGATCTTGTAATCATTACAAGATCATTTTTAACACATATATACCCAATATAGGGGCACATAAATATATAAAGCATATATTATCAGATATAAATGGAGAAATGAAAACAATACAATAATAGTAGGAGACTTTAATACCACACTTACATCAATGGACAGATCAACCAGACAGAAAATCAACACAACAGACAAGTTGGACTTAATAGGTATCAACAGGACATTCCACCCAAAAAGAGCAGAGTACACTTTTTTTTTTCAAATGCACACAGAATGTTTTCAAACATTACAGGAAGAAATCAATTACAGGAAGAAAAATGGGAAAATCACAAACACGTAGAGAATAAATAACATGCCACTAACAAAACCAGTGTGTCCATGAAGAAACCAAAAAGCCTAAAGTCATCAGAAAGAAGGAAGTAAATATCAGAGAGGAAATAAAATAGAGACCAAAGAAGCAATTAAAAAGATGAAACCAAGAGCTGGTTCTTTGAAAAGATAAAGAAAATTGCTAAACCTTTGTCCAGGCTCATCAAGAAGAAAAGAGAAAACACATATAAAAAGAGAAATGAACAGGAGTATATAATTGATACCACAAAATACAAAAAATATCATGAGAATACCACAGTTATATGATAACAAATTGGGCTTTACAATATATTTTCCTTTACTAGTGGGATTTTACCTTTCCTCTACGTCTTGTTATAACCTTTTCCACTTAGAGAAGACCCTTTAACATTTCTTTTAGTGTCAGTTTAGTACTGAAGAACTTTTAGTTCTTGGTTGCCTAAGAAGTTCTTGATCTCTCCTTGAATTCTAAATGATAATCTTGCTGGGTAGAATATCCTAGGTTACAGGTTTTTTTCTTTAGGCACTTTGAATATATCATGCCACTCTCTTGTGGACTCCAAGTTTCCACAGAACTTAGAAGAAATTGTATGTTTGTAGAAATGTGTCAATGTGCCAAGATGGAAGCAGGAAGAAAGAGACTTTCTGAATAGAACCATCACTTGTAGTGAAATTGAATTTATAATTAAAAAAACAAACTCCTAGAAAACAAAAGTCAGAACAGGATGGCCTCATAGGCAAATTCTACCAAGCATATAAAGGATAGACTATCTATCTTTCTCAAACCATTCCAAAAAAAGTGAAGAGGAGGGAACACTCCCAAATTCATTCTATGAGGCCGTCATTACCCTGATACCAAAACCAGACAAAGAAACTATAAAAATGGAAATCACAGGGCAATGTCTTTGATGAATAGAGGTGCAAAAATCCTCAACAAAATATTAGCAAACTGAATCCAATATATATAAAAAGGATCATACACCATGATCAACTGGGATTTATTCCAGGGATGCAAGGATGGTAAAATATTTGCAAAATTAAGGTGATAATGTTACATTAACAGAAAGTAGAATAAAAATCACATGATCATCTCAACAGATGCAGGAAAATTGTTTGACAAAATTCAACATCCATTCACGATTAAAAGAACTCTTACCAAAGTTGATATAGAGTGAACACATCTCAACATAATAAAGACAGTTTATGTGAAGATCATACTCAACAGTAAAAAGCTGAAAGTCCTTCCTCTAGACTCAGGGACAAGAAAAGTATGCCCACTCCCACTACTTCTATTTAACATGGTATTGGAAATCCTAGCCACAGCAATTACACAAGGAAAAGAAATAAAAAGCACCCTAATTGGAAAGGAAGAAGTAAAACTGTCACTATCTGCAGATGACATGACACCATATATAGAAAACTCTAACATCTCCACCAAGAAAATATATTAAAACTAATAAACAAATTCAGTTAAGTTACAGGATACAAGATTAATATACAGAAATCTGTTGCTTTTCTACACACTAATAATGAACAATCAGAAAGAGAGAACATAAAACAAACAAAAACAATCCATTTAAAATTGCATCAAAAAGAATAAAATACCTAGGAATAAACTTAACCAAGCAGCTGAAAGAAATTTACGCTGAAAACTAAAACATGGATGAAGGAAATTGTAGATAATAGAAAGAAATGGAAAAATATACCACGTTCTTGGATTTAAAGACTTAATATTGTTAAAATGCCCACATTACCCAAAGCAGTCTATAGACTTAATACAATCCCTATCAAAATATCCATGACATTTTTCATAGAACCAGAAAAATAACTCTAAAATTTATACAGAACCACAGAAGACCCCCAAATGCCAGAGCAGTCTTGTGAAAAAAGAACAAAGCTGGAGGTATCAGACTCCCTGACTTCAGATTATATTACAAAGCTATGTCAATCAAAACAGCATGGTACTGGCACAGACACATAGATCAATGGAACCAAATAGAGAGCTAGAAATAAATCCATGCATTTACAGTCAATCTACGAAAAAGGCTGCAAGAATATCCAATGGAGAAGAGAAATTCTCTTCAATAAGTGGTGCTGGGAAAACTGGACAGCTAGAGGTAAAACAATGAAATTAGAACATTCTCTGACACTATATATACAAAGTCAAAATGGATTAAAGACTAAATGTAAAACCTGAAACCATAAACTCCTAGAAAAGAACATAGGCAGAACACTCTGACATATACCATAGCAATATTTTTTTTGATCTTTCCCCTAAGGGAAAAGATATAAAAGAAAAATAAATAACTGGGACATAATTAAACTTAAAAGCTTTTGCACAGCAAAGGGTACCATCGACAAAATAAAAAGACAACACACTGAATGGGAGATATAGTCTGCAAATGATATGACATTTAGGAGTTAATATGTAAAATACAGAAACAGATCATACAATGGATCAAAAACAGACAGCCCAATTAAAAATTGGCAGAAGACCTGAATAGATATTTTTCCAAATAAGATATACAGATGGCCAACAGACAAATGAAAAGATGCTCAATATCATTAATCAGAGAAATGCAAATCAAAACCACAGAAGATCTCACCTCACACATCAGAATGGCTATCATCAAAAAGTCTATAAATAACAAGTGTTGGCAAGGATATGGAGAAAAGGAAACCCTAGTACACTGTTGGTGGGAATTTAAGTTGGTGCAGCCACTATGGCAAACAGTAGGGAGGTTCCCAAAAAAATTAAATATAGGACTACCATATGGTCCAGCAATTCCACTCCTGGGTATATATCTGAGAAAATAAAAATAAAAATATTTTGAGAAGATATATACATTCCAATGTTATAGCAGCATTATTTATAATAGCCAAGATACAGAAGCAACCCAGGTGTTCACCAACAGATTAATGGATAAAGAAGATGTGGTATATATATACACAATAGACTACTACTCAGCCATAAAAAGAATGAAATTCTGCCTTTTGAGACAACATGGATGGACTTGGAGGGCACTAAGCTTAGTGAAGTAAGTCAGTAAGAGAAAGACTAATACTCTTATTTTATCACTTATATGTGGAATCTAAAAAATAAAACAAATGAGTCCTCATAGCAAAACAAAAAGACCTACAAATAGAGAACAAACTAGTGGTTACCAGGGGGGATAAAGAAGGACGGAGGCATGAGACAGGGGTATGGTATAAGATCCACAAACTACTATGTATAAAATAAACAAGAAGGATACATTGTACAACACAGGGAAATATATCCATTATTTTGTAATAACTTTAAATAGATTATAAAATTATTGAATTACTATGTGTGCCCTTGAAACTAATAAAATACTCTAAGTCAACTATAATTCAAAAAAACAGACAAAAACTTAAAAAATAATTTTAAGCTATAAAACATGATGAAAAATAGCAAAATGGCAGAAGTCTCTCCTCATCAGTAATTACTTTAAATGTAAGTGGATTATACTCTATCAAATGACTGAGATGAGCAGAATGGATACAAAAATCATGATCCAACTATATGCTGGCTAGAAGAGTCTCACCAAAGACACAAAGCAGTTGAAAGAGAAAGGTTGGAAATGATATTCCACACAAAGTGTAATCAAAAGAAAGCTGGGCTGGCTATACTAATATCAGACAAAACAGACCTAATTCACAAAGTTTACAAGAGTCAAAGAAGCATATTGTAGGTTAATAAAATTTCAACTCATTAAAATGGTAGAACGGCGATTAACATTTAGAGACCTAACAACAAGTCTACAACATAGGTGAAACAAAAATTGAGAGAATTAGAAACAGACAGTTCTACAGTAATATTTGAAGACTCAGTTCCCCACTTTCAATAATGAATTGATCAACCAGACAGCAGATAGGTTAGGAAACAGAAGATTTGAACAACACACATAGGCTTAACAGACAAATGCAGAAGACTCCACCCAATTGCTGAAGAATCGTTGTTTTCTTAAATTCACGTGGAACATTCTCCACAATGGAAAATACGTTAGACCATAAACAAGTCCCAACAGATGTAAAAAGATAGATATCATACATTGAATCATCTCAGACCACAAAAAGATGAAATTAGAAACCAATAACATAAGGAAACCTCAAAATTTCACAAATATGTGAAAACTTTTAAAAATACTCTTAAATCATCAATAGGTCAAAGAAGAAATCAGGCAGAAAATTAGAATATGCTTAGAATATACAACGGACATACAACATCCCAAAACTTATGCAATGCAGTGAAAGTGGTATTCAAAGGAAACTTTATCACTGTTAAGTGCCTACTTCAAAAAAGGAAAAAGAACTCAAAATTTTATAACTTAAATAACTAGAAAAAGATCATGCTAAAACCAAAGCTAGCAGAAAAAAAGAAAATAAAGATTAAAATGGAGATACACAAAATAAATAGAAAATAGAATGAAACCAAAAGTTGGTTCTTTGAAAAGATCAACAAAATTGACTAAATTTCAGCTATCGTGGCAATGATATTAGAAAAGACTCAAATAACTAAATCAAAATGAAAATAGAGGGCTTCCCTGGTGGCGCGGTGGTTGAGACATGGGTTCGTGCCCCAGTCTGGGAAGATCCCACATGCCACGGAGCAGCTGGGCCCGTGAGCCACGGCCGCTGAGCCTGCGCGACCGGAGCCTGTGCTCCGCAATGGGAGAGGCCACAACAGTGAGAGGCCCGCGTACAGCAAAAAAAAAAAAAAGAAAATAGAGACATTACCTACTTTATAGAGATAAAAAATATTATAAGAAAACACTATAAATTATTGTATGCCAAGTTAGATAACATAGAAGTGGAAAATTTTCTTAAAACACACAAATTACCTAAACTGACTCAAGAAAAAAGAGAAAATTTCAATAGCGCCATAACAAAGATTGACTCAGTAATCAAAAACTTTTCAGCAAAGCTTCTAGACCAGATAGTGTCATGAGTGAGTCCTACCAAACATTTAAAGAAGACTTACCAACAATCCTCAAACTCTTCCAAAAAAGTGAAGAGGAGACTTCTCATTGGCCACGCTGGTGGAGTACAAAGACTCTGAGCTCACCTCACCTCACAGGTACTTGAAAATCACAACTATGTGTAGAACAACCATCAATGAAAAAGACTGGGACCTACCAGAAAAGACCTTCTATAACTAAAGATATAAAAAAGGAACCACAGCAAGACAAGTAGACGGGGCAGAGTCGAGATATAGAGACACAGTCAGGTCCCGCAGCCCTGGGTGGGCGACCCACAACAGAAGAATAATTACAATTGCAGAGGCTCTCCCCAAGGAGTGAGGGTTTCCGAGCCCACATCAGCTCCCAGTTGCTGTTGCTCCAACATGTGCATTCTTTAACGCAGTGGGCACCTGAGAAAATGGTTTTATGGGGAAAGCAATGTTTTTGGAAATTATCAGCCCATTGGTTCAAGGGAAATATTATATTATTGTCAGGATCTTATTGAGGCACTTAAAAAAACTGGTACTAACTCCTTTTACAGTAAGCTCCCAGAAGATGAAAACCTTAAGGATTAAAACCGAGAGATTTTGCTTATTGGGAGGAAAATAAAATAAAAGATTCTTTGCAGCCAGGATGGGAAGAACCTTAGCAGGTATTGTAAACTAACCCACATGCAGCCAAACTGAAAGACATAAATTCGTGTATTCATATCTCTTATTGTAAAAAAAGCCCCTCCACCTGAAGGAATTCAATCCCTGCTTCTGACACCCAGCTTCAACTAAGATAAGCATCATCAAGCTCAGAAGAGAAGGCAACAGCAATGGTAGCAGACAGCTAACCCAGGAGACCAGACCAGGCCTGTATGTAAGACCCATGCTACTATTCTTAGGTCAGTCTCCCAAGCCAATAGAAATAAAAACAAAAATAAACAAATGGGACCTAATCAAACGTACAAGCTTTTGCACAGCAAAGGAAACCATAAACAAAACGAAAAAAAACCTATGGAACGGGAGAATATATTTGCAAATGATGTAACTGACAAGGGCTTAATTTCCAAAATATACAAATGGCTCATACAACTCAACAACAAAAAAAAACCAAACAACACAATCAAAACATGGAGAGAAGACCTAAATAGACATTTCTCCAAAGAAGATATACAGATGGCCAGGAGGCACAAGTAAAGATGCTCAGCATCACTAATTTTTAGAGAAATGCAAATCAAAACTACAATGAGGTACCACCTCACACTAGTCAGAATGCCCATCATCAAAAAATCTACAAAAAATAAATGCTGGAGATGGTGTGGAGGAAAGGGAACCATCCTACACTGTTGGTGGGAATGTAAGCCACTGTAGAGAACAGTATTTAGTTTCCTTAAAAAACTAAATATAGAACTACCATATCATCCTGCAATCCCACTCCTGGTCATATATCTGGAGAAAACCATAATTTGAAAAGATACATGCACCCCAGTATTCACTGCAGCACTATTTATAATAGCCAAGACATGGAAACAACCTAAATGTCTATTGACAAAGGAATGGATAAAGAAGATGTGGTACATATATACAATGAAATATTACTCAGCCATAAAAAAGAACGAAATAATGCCATTTGCAGCAACATGGATGGACAAAGATATTGTCATGCTAAGTGAAGTGAGACAGAGAAAGAAAAATATTGTATGATATCACGTATACGTGGAATCTAATAAAAAATGATACAAATGAAATTATTTACAAAACAGAAACAAATTCACAAATCTTGAAATCAAACTTACGGTTACAAGAGGGGAAATGTGGGGGGAAGTGATGAATTAGCAGATTGGGATTGACTTAAACCCACTACTACATATAAAATAGATAATTAATAAGGACCTACTGTATAGCACAGGGAACTCTACTGAATATTCTGTAATAACCTCTATGGGAAAAGAATCTGAAAAAGAAGGCGTATATGTATAACTGATTCACTCTGCTGTACAGCAGAAACTAACACAATGCTGTCAATCAACTATGCTCCAAGAGAAATTTTTTTAAAAAGAAAGAAAACCAAAATCCTCCAACCTGCCACGCAGAAAAGAGGTAGTCTCTAACCACCTTCTAATCCAGAAAATATCAATCTACTCAGAAAGAATTTATGTATCACAATACAAAAGAAAACCCCAAAGGGGTAATTATCAGGAAAGTCCTAGAAATAGATAATATTTCCAGAAGACGAAAATTGTATATAATTGCAATCCAAGAAGATATGAAAGAGGCAAAGGAAAAAGAGGAAAGAGAAGTAAATAAACCATGCCTCCTTTTCTCACTGGGTCCTAGAACAAAGCATCAGAACTATCTTGAGAAAGTCCTAAAATTTATGGAAGATGAAAGTTTTAAATGTGACTGAAGTTTTCTATCTGAAAGTTGAGTTTTCTTACAATAAAAGTGCTAAAGCCTATAACACCTTTCTAACATATCAGCAGGTTGAGGAATGGAGATTTAATAGAACATGTCTGAAGACAGTGATGGGAAGAATAGTTGTTTGTAGTTTGTGACCCATCCAATTATGACTGTTTATTCTTTACTCATACAGTCCCCTTTATGCTTATATATAATTGTATAAACATGAAGAATTGTGTAGAAAGATACATGCCAGGCTTTTAGCCTATTTTATGGGAAAGGGTTACAGTGAGGAGGAGAAAAAACTCAAAAGAGAAATGACATAAAATATGCATTAAAGTGACATCAATATTAACATATTTTATAGTAGAAAATATGCATTACATTATCAGTAAAAGTGTTTCCATGTATGACAACACTACAAACAGGTAAAGACTGAATATGTGCAAGGACGAAGACAGGGGGAAAAAGAAAAATGAGAGCAATAATTTCATTTGATTTGAGACTGTGACCAAGTCTAACTTAGAGTTTTGTTCATTTTTAATACAGCTTCTTCAGTGAAGTAATTGGGGAAAAGTGCCTGGGGTTTGTTTTGTATAAATATCTCTCAGGCTTTCTTTCAGTTGTAATTTCTCCATAAAATCTCCCTTAGTACTTCAAATTGAAGTACTCTGTTCCTCCTTCAAAATATTATAGCAGTTATGCCCTGCATAATGGAACAATTAAAACAATGACATACTGCCTCATGACATAACTTCTTTTCCTTCTTGACCTATATGCATTTTAAATTCTTATTAGAATTTAAATATTTGTCATATTACTCAATTAGATCTTGAATGCCTTGTGGTTAGAGAAGCTCTCTAGTAAATCTTGGGATTTCTCTAATCATTCACTAGTTTGCACGTACAGATGCCCCTGATAAAAGTTGTGGAATTAATTGAAGAGTAAGCCTTTTTGACGTAAGGAGGGCGACTTGCTTTAATTTGCCACCCTATTCCCTCACTCATCAAGTATTTAGTGGATGGACACGAGGAAAAACTGTTCTTGTAGACACTGGGGGTCTTGGATTGAGAACTATCATGTATAACTGGCAGTGATATAAGCAGTGGAGAACAGGTAAGGCAGAGTAAGGGGAAGAGAAGGGAGAGAGAAATGATTTCTATTTTAATGAAGTGCTACTTGAGCAGAGGCCTAAATGCCATGAGGAAATAAAGTATATGGATAACTGAGAGATAAACAAACAGAACGGGTAATGCTGGCTGTGTCCGAGGAAAGAGAGGAAGCCCCAGTAACCAGAGTTATCAATGAGCAGAAAGAAAAGTGGTAGAAAGTGGCCAGCACTTAGAAAAGGGCCAGACCATGCAAGTGCTCCTGGGATTTAGAATTTTATTCCAAAGTGTTAGGGTGCCATTAGAGAGAACAAGTTTGGCATACGGAAATGAATAATTCTGTTTAGAACATGTTATATTTCATGTGAATACTAAGGAGCAGACTTAAGTAAGCTGACATTAACACACAACTCTAAGGCGTCCGTGGCTTAAACCAACTAACATTTATTTCTTCCTCATGTTATATAGTCTACTCTAGCTTGGAGATGCTGGGGAAGTCATTCAGAAACTCAGCCTCCTTCTCTTTTCCCTTCTCCTCCCAGAAGATTCAGTTATACCTACGTTATTTGTTTCAAACAAGATCAGCTTCCTCCCGTTGGAGAGGAGCTTTAGTGGACCACATCAGCTTGTCCGAGCCCAAGGAGAGTGAGGAGGGTATCTTCTCAGAGATACAACCCAGCACAGGCTACCCGGATCCAAGTGGAGTAAGAAGAGTATCCTCAGAAGTGATCTGCCTTGTATGGTGTGTAGGAGCCAAAGCAGGCTGAGAAGGATGCCTGCACAGCAGGTGGAATTACAGAGATGTCACGGCCCACACCCAGGTGCCTGTGGGGAGAGGAGAGGGCAGCAGGAAGGGGTTGTTGGAGCATGGCAGGATGAGGAGAGAGTCTACACAAATTGGGAGAGGCAGCAGACTGGTTCAGGGTGTCAGACCATGAGTGGAGCAAGAAAGACATCTTCTCAAGACAGAGATAATGGTAGAAACTGTGGCAGACCACCACAATCCCTGCCTCCTGTTGTTTACACTCCTGTGTGATCCCCTCACCTTGAATGTCACTGGGACCTGTGATAGCCTCTAACCAGTATAATACAGCAAAGGTGACAGGATGTGCATGATGATTTATACACATAAAATTCATTTCATAAGGACACAGTACCCATCTTGACGTACTTTCTATCTCCCTTGCTAACTTTGAGGAAGGAAGCAAATCCATGTAATGAGTAAGAAAGCAGATCTACATAATGAAGAACTGCAGGGTGGGAGTTAAGTGTGACTTCTAGCCAAAAGTCAGCAAGAAAGTGAATTTTTCAATCCTAAAAGAAAATAATTTTCCAACCACCTGAGTGAGCTTGGAGGTAGATTCTTCCTACTCAAGATTCAGTCAAGAACCCCCACCCCTATGGTCAACCCTAGACTGCACCTGATTTCAAGCTTCTCAGAGGGCCCAGCTAACCTGTGTCAGGACTTCTGACCCACAAAAACTTGGACATCATAAAACACAAGATGTTTAAAGCTGCTAAATTTGTAGTAATATTTTTACAGAGCAATGGTTAACTATGCCACTACATAAAAGGAGATTAATGAAATGGTTAAATGTATTCGGAACAGTGGGGGGCCACGTTTAACACTGTCACAAGGGGATTAAAATATGAAAATATACTAAAGAAAGCTGGAGTAACTATACTTATATCAGAAAAAATCAACTTTAAACCAAAAAATGAAATAAGAGACAAAGACGGGCATTACATAATGATAAAGGGGATATACCAAGAAGATATAACATTTATAAATATTTATGTACCCAACGAAGGAGAACCTAAATATATAAAGCAAACATTAAGAGACCTAAAGGGAGAAACAGCCAGTAACACAATAAGAGTAGGTGACATTAACGCCCCACTTGCATCAATGCACAGTTCATCCAGACAGAAAATCAATAAGGAAAAACAAGCTTTCAACAACAGATTAGAACAAATGGACTTAATTGATACATAGAGAGAGCATTCCATCTGAAAGCTTCAGAATATACATTCTTTTCAAGTGCACATGGAACATTCTGTAGGATAGATCGCATCCTAGGCCACAAACAAACCTTAGTAAATTTTAAAAAGTTGTGATCATGTCAAGCATCTTTCTGACCAAAACGCGATGGGACTAGAAATCAACTACAAGAAAAAAATGCAAAAAACAAATGTGTGGAGGCTAAACAATATGCTACTAAATAATCAATGGATCACTGAAGAAATCAAAATGGAAATTAAAAAAGAATACCTAGAGACAAACGAAAACTTGACAACCCAAAACCTATGGGATGTTGCAAAAGCAGTTCCAAGAGGGAAGTTTATAGCAATACAAGCCTACCTCAGGAAACAGAAAATCTCAAAGAGCCTAATTGTACACCTAAAGCAACTAGAGAAAGAAGAACAAACAAAACCCAAAGTTAGCAGAAGGAAAGAAATCATAAAGATCAGAGCAGAAAAAAAAATTAGAGACTAAAAAAAAATAGAAAAGATCAATGAAACTAAAAGTTGGTTCTCTGCAAAGATAAACAAAATTGATAAACCTTTAGAAAGACTCATCGAGAGAAAAAGGGAGAAGGCCCAAATCAATAAAATCAAAAATGTAAAAGAAAAGTTACAACCAGGAACAGAAGTACAAAGGATCATAAAAGACTGCTACAAAACAACTATATGCAAATAAAATGGACAACCTAGAAGAAATGGGAAAACTTTTAGAAAGGTATGATCTATCAAGACTGGACCAGGAAGAAATAGAAAATATAAACAGTCCAATTACCAGTACTGAAATTCAATCAAATTGAATCAGTTATTTAAAAACTCCCAACAAACAAAAGTCCAGCATCAGATGACTTCACCAATGAATTCTACCAAACATTTAGAAAAGAGTTAACACTTATCCTTCTGAAACTATTTCAAAAAATTGTAGAGGGAGGAACACTTCCAAACTCATTCTGTGAGCCCAGCATCACCCTAAAACCAAAATAAGACAAAGATATCACAAAAAGAGAAAATTACAGGCCAATATCACTGATGAACATAGATGAAAAACTCCTCAACAAAATACTAGCACACCGAATCCAACAATACATTAAAAGGATCATAGACCATGATCAAGTGGGATTTATCCCAGGGATTGAGGATTTTTCATTATCTGCAGAAATCCATGTGATACACTACATTAACAAATTGAAGAATAAAAACCATATGATCATTTCAATAGATGCAGAAAAAGATGTGATAAAATTCAACATTCTTTTTTTTCTTAAGGGTGTAACTAGGATTTTTTGTATTTTATATTGAAGTATAATGATTAACAATGTTGTGTTAGTTTCAGGTGTACAACAAAGTGATTCAGTTATACATATACGTGTATCCATTCTTTTTCAAGTTCTTTTCCCATTTAGGTTATTACAGAGTATTGAGCAGGGTTCCCTTTGCTATACAGTAGGTCCTTGTTGGTTATCTATTTTAAATATAGCAGTGTGTACATGTCACTCCCAAACTCCCAATCTATCCCTCCGCCCATTCTTCCCCCATGGTAACCATAAGTTCGTTCTCTAAATCTGTGAGTCTGTTTCTGTTTTCTAAATAAGCTCATTTGTTACATTTTTTAGATTCCGCATATAAGTGATATCATGTGATATTTGTATTTCTCTGACTTCAGTTACTCTGATAATCTCCAGGTCCATCCATGTTGCTGCAAATGGCATTACTGACATTAACAAAATGAAGAATAAAAACCATATGATCATCTTTATAGATGCAGAAAAAACTTTTCATAAAATTCAACACTCACAGGGCTTCCCTGGTGGTGCAGTCGTTGAGAGTCCGCCTGCCGATGCAGGGGACGCGGGTTTGTGCCCCGGTCTGGGAAGATCCCACATGCCGTGGGGCGGCTGGGGCCGTGAGCCATGGCCGCTGAGCCCGCGCGTCCAGAGACTGTGCTCCGCAACGGGAGAGGCCACAACAGTGAGAGGCCCACGTACTGCAAAAAAAAAAAAAAAAAAAAAAAAAATTCAACATTCATTTTTGATGATAAATCTCCAGAAAGCAAGCATCAAGGAAATCTACCTCAACATAATCAAGGCCATTTATGACAAACCCACAAC
Organism: Aethalodelphis obliquidens; assembly: GCF_003676395.1. NCBI lineage: Eukaryota > Metazoa > Chordata > Mammalia > Artiodactyla > Delphinidae > Aethalodelphis > Aethalodelphis obliquidens. The sequence goes on from NW_020838047.1 coordinate 2,239,420, forward strand.
TAACACCATACTCAACAGTGAGAAGTTAAAAGCATTTCCTCCAAGATCAGGAGCAAGACAAGGATGCCCACTCTTGCCACTTTTATTCAACACAGTTTTGGAAGTCCTAGCCACAGCAAAGAAAAAGAAATAAAATGAATCCAGGGCTTCCCTGGTGGTGCAGTGGGTGAGAGTCTGCCTGCCGATGCAGGGGACATGGGTTCGTGCCCTGGTCTGGGAGGAATCCCACATGCTGCAGAGCGGCTGGGCCCGTGAGCCATGGCCGCTGAGCCTGCACGTCCAGAGCCTGTGCTCCGCAACGGGAGAGGCCACAGCAGTGAGAGGCCCGCATACTGCAAAAAAAAAAAAGAATCCAAATTGGAAAGGAAGAAGTAAAACTGTCACTGTTTGTAGATGACATGAAACTATACATAGAAAATTCTGAAAAAGCCAGCAGAAAACTACTAGACCTCAATGAATTCAGTAAAGCTGTAGGATACAACACTTATATACAGAAATCTGTTGCATTACTATACACTAACACTGAACTACCAAAAAGAGAAATTAAGGAAAAAATCCCATTTACTATCACATCAAAAAGAATAAAATACTTAGGAATAAACCTACCTAAAGAGGCAAAAGACATGTACTATGAAAACTATTATATAAGATGCTGATTAAAGAAATTGAAGATGGCACAAACAGATGGAAAGATATGCCATGTTCTTGGACTGGAAGAATCAAGAGTGCTACAATGACTCCACTACCCAAGGCAATCTACAGATTCAATGCAATCGCTATCAAATTAACAATGGCATTTTTCACAGAACTAGAACAAATCATTTTAAAATGTGTATGGAAACACAAAAGACCCCAAATAGCCAAAATAATCTTGAGAAAGAAAAATGGAACTGGTGGAATCAGGCTCCCTAAGACCATACTACAAAGCTACAGTAATAAAAACAATATGGTACTGGCACAAAAACAGACACATAGAGCAATGGAACAGGATAGAGACCCCAGAAATAAACCCATGAACTTCTGATCAATTGATGTATGACAAAAGAGGCAAGAATATACAATGGAGAAAAGACAGTCTCTTCAATAAGTAATGCTGGTAAAATTGGACAGATACCTGTAAAAAAAATGAAATTAGAACATTTTCTAACACCATATACAAAAATAAACTCAAAATGAGTTAAAGAACTAAATATAAGACTGGACACTATAACACTCCTTGAGGAAAACAGGCAGAACAATATGACATGAATCACAACAATATTTTTTTGGATCCACTCTTAAAGTAAAGGAGATAAAAGCAAAATCAACAATGGGACCTAGTTAAACTCAGAAGCTTTTGCACAGCAAAGGAAACCATCAACAAAATTAAAAGCAACCTACTGAATGGGAGAAAACATTTGCAAATGATATGATCGATAAGGGATTACTATCTAACATATATAAACAGCTCATACAACTCAACATCAAAAAAAAAAAGAACCTGATTAAAAAACTGGGCAGAAGAACTGAATAGACATTTTTTCCAAAGAGGAAATACAGATGGCCAAGAAGAACATGCAAAGATAGTCAACATCGCTAATCATCAGGGAAATGCAAATCAAAACCACAATGAGATATCATTTCATATCTGTCAGAATGGCTATCATCACAAAGAACACTAATAAAAAATTTTGGAGAGGGTGTGGAGAAAAGGGAACACTCATAAACTGTTGGTGTGAATGTAAATTGGTGCAGCCACTGTGGAGAACAATACAGAGGTTTCTCAAAAAAACTAAAAATAGAACTACCATATGATCCAACAATTCTACTCCCCAAAAAACACAAACATTAATTCAAAAAGATACATGCACCCAGTGTTGACAGCAGCATCATTTACAGTGTCCAAGATATGGAAGTAACCTAAGTGTCCGTCAACAGATGAATGGATAAAGAAGTGATACATATACACAAAGGAATATTAGCCATGAAAAGGAATGAAATTCTGCCATTTCAGCAATTTGGATGGACCTACAGAATATCATACCTAGTGAAGTAAGTCAGAGAAAGACAAATATTATATGATATCACTTATATGTGGAATCTAAAAAATACAACAAATTAGTAAACAAAAAAGAAGCAGATTCACAGACACAGAGAATAAACTAGTGGGTATCAGTGGGGGATGAGGGAAAATATAGAAGTGGGGGAGTGGAAGGTAGAAACTATTGGGTGTAAGATGAGCTCAAGAATATATTGTGTATCATGAGGAATAAAGGCAATGTTTTGCAACAACTGTAAATGTAAAGTAACCTTTCAAAAGTGTATAAAAATAATAAATACTTAAACCCACATATATCAACAGATAGATCTACACAAAATCAACATGAAAATACTGGCCTTTAATGACACTTTAGACCAGCTGTATTTAACAGATATATAAAGAACTTTCCATCCAAAACTAACAGAATACACATTCTTCTCAAGTGCACATGGAATGCTCTTCATGGTAGATCATATGTTAGGCCAAACCAATCTTAATAAGTTCAAAAGTCTGTAATCATATTAAGCATATATTCTGACCACAATGGTATAAAACTAGAACTAAATTAAAAATGGAAAATTCAAAATAGTGGACATTAAATCACAGGCAACTGAACAAATGGATCAAAGAAGAAATCAAGGTAAAAAAAATACATTGAGACAAATGAAAATGGAAATACAACATAACAAAATTTACAGGATGCAGCAAAAAAAAAAACAAATCTAAAGGAGTGAAGTTCATAGCAACAAATGCCTACTTCAAGAAATAAGAAAAATCTCAAACAACCTAACTTTACACCTCAAGGAACTACTTTAAAAAAAAAAAAAAGAACAAAGCCCAAAGTTAGTAAAATAAAAGAAATAAGAATCAGAGCAGAAATAAATGAAACAGAAACTAAAAAGACAATAGATAGATCATTGAAAGTAACAGCTTGTTTTTAAGAAGACAAACAAAATTGGCAACCATTTAAGTAAACACACCAAGAAAAAGGACTCAGATAAAAAATATCAGAAATGAAAGATGAAACATTATAACTGATACCACAGAAATACAAAGTATAATAAGACACTACTATGAATAGTTGTATGTCAAAAAATTGGACAGCCTAAAACAAATTGATAAATTCCTAGAAATGTAAACCTATCAAGACTGAATCTTGAAGAAATAGAAAGTATGAACAGACCAATTACTAATAACTTTATTAAATCAATAATCAAAAACCTCCCAAAAACAGAAGTCCAGGACCAGATAAATTCACTGGTGAATTTTACTAAACATTCAAAAAAGAATACCAATCCTTCTCAAACTCTTCCAAAAAATGGTAAGGAAGGGAATGCTTCCAAATGCATTTCATGAGGTTAGCATTACCCTGATACCAAAACCAAACAAGGCCACCACAAGAAAAGGAAGTTATAGGCCAATATCCTGATGAACATAGATGAAAAAATTCAACAAAATATTAGCCAGCTGAATTCAACAATACATTAAAAGGATCATATACCATGATCAAGTGAATTAATTACAGGTATGCAGGATGATTCAACATCCACAAACAATGTGATACACCACATTTACAAAAGAGATAAAAATCATATGATGTCAACAGATGCAGAAAAAAACTTTTGACAAAATTCAACATCCATTTATGATAAAAACTCTCAAAGTGGGTAAAGAGAGAGCATACCTCAACATAATAAAGGCCATATATGACAAGCCCACAACTAACATCATATTCAAAGGTGAAAAGCTAAAATCTTTTCCTCTTTGATCAGGAACAAGACAAGGATGCCCAGTCTCACTGTTTCTATTCAACACAGTACTGGAAGTCCTAGCCAGAACAATTAAGCAAGAAAAATAAAGTCATCTAAACTGTAAAAGAATAACTGCAACTGTCACGATTTGCATGTGACATTACATTATATAATAAGCTCTAAAACACCAAATAACTGTTAGAATAAAAAGTTCAGTAAAGTTGTAGGATACAAAAATCTGTTGCATTTCTATACACTAAAAAACACCAGCAGAAAGGGCTATTAAAAAAAACAACAATCCCATTTACAGTTGTATCAAAGAATACCTAAGAATAAATTTAACCAAGGATGTGAAAGAGTTGTACACTGAAAGCTATAAGACATTAATGAATGATTGAAGAAGGCACAAATAAATAGAAAGCTATTCCATGCTCACAGATTGGAAGAATATTGCTAAAATATCCATACTACCCAGAGTAATCTATTATTTCAATGCCATTCCTATCAAAATTCCAATGGCAATTTTCACAGAGATAGGACATACAACTCTAAAGATTGTGTGGAACCACAAAAATAGCCAAATAAATTTTGACAAAGAGGAATAAAGCTGGAGGCATTATGCTCCCTGATTTCAAACTATATTACAAAGCTACAGTAAGTAAAACATCATGGTATTGGCATAAAAACAGACAAATCAATGGAATACAACAGACAGTACCAAAATAAAACTACCCAAATATGGTCAAAATTACTAATCAAGAGAGATGCAAATCAAAACTACAATCAAAGTGATAAGAAATAACAAGTGTTGGCAAGAATGTGGAGGAAAGGGAACCCCTGTGCACTGCTGGTAGAAATATAAATTGGTGCAACCACTATGGAAAGAATTATGGAGAGTCTTCTGAAAACTGAAAATGAACTATCACATGACCCAGCAATTTCACTTCTGGGTACTTATCCAAAGAAAATGAAAACACTATTTTGAACAGATATATTCACCCCTACATTCATTACACATCATTTACAACACCAAAGTAATGAAAACAACCTAAGCGTCCACTGATAGATGAATGCATTAAGAAAATATGGAATAGGAGAGACCTTCAGGATGGCAGAGGAGTAAGATGTGGAGATCATCTTCCTCCTCACAAATACATCAGAAATACATCTACATGTGGAACATCTCCTACAGAACACCTACTGAATGCTGGCAGGAGATCACAGACTTCCCAAAAGAGCCATGTGGGTGACAGGGTCTTGGTGCTCCAGCCAGGTGTCAGGCCTCTGCCTCTGAGGTGGGAGAGCCGAGATCAGGACATTGGTCCACCAGAGACCTCCCAACTCCATGTAATATCAAACGGCAAAAACTCTCCCAGAGATCTGCATCTCAACACTAAGACCCAACTCTACTCAACAACCAGCAGGCTACAGGGCTGGACACCCTATGCCAAACAACTACCAAGACAGGAACACAACCCAACCCATTAACAGAGAGGCTGCCTAAAATCATAATAAGGTCACAGACACCCCAAAACACACCTCTCACGTGGTCCTGCCCACCAGAAAGACAAGATCCAGACTCATCCTCCAAAACACAGGCACCAGTCCTCTCCACCAGGAAGCCTACACACCCCACTGAACCAACCCTAGCCACTGGGGGCAGAAACCAAAAACAATGGGAACTATGAACCTGCAGCCTGTGAAAAGGAGACCCCAAACACAGTAAGGTAAGCAAAATGATGAGACAGAAAACACACAGCAGATGAAGGCGCAAGGTAAAAACCCAGCAGACCAAACAAATTAAGACGAAATAGGCAGTCTACCTGAAAAAGAATTGAGTAATGACAGTAAAGATGATCCAAAATCTTGGAAATAGAATGGAGAAAATAAAAGAAACATTGAACAAGGACCTAGAAAAACTAAAGAGCAAACAAACAATGATGAACAACACAATAAATGAAATTAAAAATTCTCTAGACGAAATCAATAGCAGAATAACTGAGGCAGAAGAACAGATAACTGAGCTGGACGATAAAAGGGTGGAAATAACTACTGCAGAGCAGAATAAAGAAAAAAAGAATGAAAAGAATTGAGGACAGTCTCAGAGACCCCTGGGACATTAAATGCACCAACATTCAAATTATAGGGGTCCGGAAGAAGAAGAGAAAAAGAAAGGGACTGAGACAATACGTGAAGAGATTATAGTTGAAATCTTCCCAAATATGGGAAAGGAAATAGTCAATCAAGTCCAAGAAGTGCAGAGAGTCTCATACAGGATAAATCTAAGGAGAAACATGCCAAGACACATATTAATCAAACTGTCAAAAATTAAATACAAAGCAAAAATATTAAAAGCAGCAAGGGAAAACCAACAAATAACATACAAGGGAATCCCCATAAGGTTAAGAGCTGAGCTTTCAGCAGAAACTCTGCAAGCCAGAAGGGACTGGCAGGACATATTTAAAGTGATGAAGGAGAAAAACCTGCAACCAAGATTACTCTATCAAACAAGGATCTCATTCAGATTCGACGGAGAAATTAAAACCTTTACAGACAAGCAAGAGCTAAGAGAACTCAGCACCACCAAACCAGCTTTACAACAAATGCTAAAGGAACTTCTCTAGGCAGGAAACACAATAGAAGGAGAAGACCTACAATAACAAACCCAGAACAATTAAGAAAATGGTAATAGGGAACATACATATCGATAATGACCTTAAATGTAAATGGATTAAATGCTCCAACCAAAAGACAGAGACTGGCAGAATGCATACAAAGACAAGACCAGTATATATGCTGTCTACAAGAGACCCATTCAGACCTAGGGACACATACAGACTGAAAGTGAGGGGATGGAAAAAGATATTCCATGCAAGTGGAAATCAAAAGAAAGCTGGAGTAGCAATTCTCATATCATACAAAATAGACTTTAAAATAAAGACTATTACAAGAGACAAAGAAGGACACTACATAATGATCAAGGGATCAATCCAAGAAGATGATACAACAATTGTAAATATTTATGCACCCAACATAGGAGCACCTCATACATAAGGCAAATGCTAACAGCCATAAAAGGAGAAATCAACAGTAACACAATCATAGTAGAGGACTTTAACACCCCACTTCCACCAATGGACATATCAAGCAAAAGGAACATAATTAAGGAAACACAAGCTTTAAATGATACATTAAACAATACGGACTTAATTGATATTTATAGGACATTCCATCCAAAAATAACAGAACACATTTTCTTCTCAAGTGCTCATGGAACATTCTGCAGGATAGATCATATCTTGGGAAATCAAGCCTTGGTAAATTTAAGAAAATTGAAATTGTATCAAGTTATCTTCTACAACCAAAATGCTATGAAACTAGATATCAATTACAGGAAAAATTCTGTAAAAATTACAAACACATGGAGGCTAAAACAATACACTACTAATTAACCAAGAGATACATGAAGAAATGAAAGAGAGGATCAAAAACTACCTAGAAACAAATGACAAGGGAAGACAATGATGACATAAAACCCATGGGATGCAGCAAAAGTACTTCTAAGAGGGAAGTTTACAGCAATACAATCCTATCTCAAGAAACATCACAAATAAACAACCTACCCTTACACCTAAAGCACATAGAGAAAGAAGAACAAAGGAAAACCCAAAATTAGCAGAAGGAAAAAAATCATAAAAATCAGATCAGAAATAAATGAAAAAGAAATGAGGAAAACAATAGCAAAGATCAATAAAACTAAAACCTGGTTCTTTGAGAAGATTAACAAAATTGATAAACCATTAGCCAGACTCATCAAGAAAAAAAGAGAAAAGGCTCAAATCAATGGAGAAGTAACAACTGACACTACAGAAATACATAGGATCATGAGAGATTACTACAAGCAACTCTATGCCAATAAAATGGACATCCTGGAAGAAATGGACAAATTCTTAGAAAAGAACAACCTTCTGAGACTGAACCAGGAAGAAATAGAAAATATAAACAGGCCAATTACAGGCACTGAAATTGAGACTGTGATTAAAGATCTTCCAACAAACAAAAGCCCAAGACCAGATGGCTTCACAGGCGAATTCTATTAAACATTTAGAGAAGAGCTAACACCTATCCTTCTCAAACTCTTCCAAAATATAGCAGAGGGAGGAACACTCCCAAACTCATTCTACGAGGCCACCATCACTCTGATACCAAAACCAGACAAAGATGTCACAAAGAAAGAAAACTACAGGCCAATATCGCTGATGAACACAGATGCAACAAAATACTAGCAAACAGAATCCAACAGCACATTAAAAGGATCATACACCATAATCAAGTGGGGTTTATCCCAGGAATGCAAGGACTCTTCAATATACGCAAATCAATCAATGAGATAAACCATATTAAAAACTGAAGGAGAAAAGACATATGATCATCTCAATAGATGCAGTAAAAGCTTTCAACAAAATTCATCACCAATTTATGATAAAAACCCTGCAGAAAGTAGGCATAGAGGGAACTTTCCTCAACATAATAAAGGCCATATATGACAAACCCACAGCCAACATCATTCTCAATGGTGAAACACTGAAACCATTTCTCTAAGATCAGGAACAAGACAAGGAAGTCCACTCTCACCACTATTATCCAACATAGTTTTGGAAGTTTTAGCTACAGCAGTCAGAGAAGAAAAAGAAATAAAAGGAATCCAAATTGGAAAAGAAGAAGTAAAGCTGTCACTGTGTGCAGAAGACATGATACTATACAGGGAGAATCCTAAAGATGCTACCAGAAAACTGCTAGAGCTAATCAATGAACTTGGTCAAGTAGCAGGATACAAAATTAATGCACAGAAATCTCTTGCATTCCTATACACTATTGATGAAAAATCTGAAAGTGAAATTAAGGAAACACTCCCATTTACCACTGCAACAAAAAGAATAAAATGCCTAGTAATAAACCTATGTAAGGAGACAAAAGACCGGTATGAAGAAAACTATAAGACACTGAAGAAAGAAATTAAAGATGACGCAAAACAGATGGAGAGATATACCATGTTCTTGGATTGGAAGAATCAACATTGTGAAAATGACTGTACCACCCAAAGCAATCTACAGATTCAATGCAATCCCTATCAAACTACCAATGGCAGTTTTCACAGAACTACAACAAAAAATTTCCCAATTTGTATGGAAACACAAAAGACCTTGAATAGCCAAAGCAATCTTGAGAAAGAAAAATGGAGCTGGAGGAATCAGGCTCCCAGATTTCAGACTATACTACAAAGATACGGTAATCAAGACAGTATGATGCTGGCACAAAAACAGAAATATAGAACAATGGAACAGGATGGAAAGCCCAGGGATAGCCCATGCATATATGGTCACCTTATCTTTGATAAAGGAGGCAAGAATATACAATGGAGAAAAGACAGCCTCTTCAATAAGTGGTGTTGGGCAAACTGGACAGCTACATGTAAAAGAGTGAAATTAGAACACTCCCTAAGAAAGCAAGCCCAAAGTCAGATGGATGGAAATTATAAAGATCAGACAGAAAATAGAGATTTTTTAAAAATTAGAAAAGATCAATGAAACCAAGAGCTACTTCTTTGAAAGGATAAACAAAATTGATAAACTTTTAGCCAGGCTCATCAAGAGAAAAGAGAGAGGACCCAAATAAACCAATTAAGAAATGACAGAGGATAAGTAACAACTGATATCACAGAGATAGAAAAAAAAGTAATCATAAGAGAAAACTATGAACAGTTGTATGGTAACAAACTAGACAATCTAGAAGAAATGGACAAATTTCTTGAAACATACAATCTGCCTAGACTGAGTTGGAACGAAATAGATAAGCTGAGATTGATCACTCACTCTAAAATTGAATTTGTAATAAAAATTCTTCCAGCAAACAGAAGTTGAAAACCAGATGGCTTCACCGGGGAATTCTACAAAAGAAGTGCTCATACTTATCCTTCTAAAACTATTCCAAAAAACTGTGCATTCTCAAATTCATTCTACAAGGCCACGATTACCTTGATACCAAAACCAGGAAAGGACACGACAAAAAAAAAAAAAAAAAAAGGAAAATTACAGACCAGTATCTCTGATGAACATAGATGCAAAAATTCTCAAAAAAATATTAGCAAACTGATTTCAACAATATATAAAAATAATCATACCCCATGATCAAGTGAGAATTATCCAGGGGTTCAAGGATGGTTCAATATTTGCAAATCAGTGTGATACACTACATTAAAAATGGTGAAAATTACATGATTATCTCAATAGACTCAGTAAATCAATATTCACAGTAAATACTCTCAAACTTGGTTTAGAGGGAACAGATCTCAAAGCTAACATTATACTCAAGAGTGAAAAGATGAAAGCCTTTCCTCTAAAATCAGGAACAAGACAAAGATGCCCACTCACACCACTTCTATTTAACATAGTATTGGAAGTCCTAGTCACAGCAATCAACAAAGGAGAGATAAAAGACATCCTAACTGGAAGCGAACAGGTAAAACTGTCACTATTTACAGATGACATGATGCTACATAGATAAAATCCTAGTCTTCACTGAAAAACTATAATAACTAATAAATGAATTCTGTAAAGTTACAGGATACAAGATTAATATACAGAAATAATGAAGTATCAGAAAGAAAGCAAGAAAAAATAAATGTTTAAAATCACATCAAAAAAGAATACCTAGGAATAAACTTAACCAAGGAGATTAAACACCTATCCTCTGAAAATGATAAAACACTGATGAAGGAATTTGAAAATGAAACAAAAAATGGAAAGATATCCCATGTTCTTGGATTGGAAGAGTTAACATCGTTAAAGTGTCCACACTAACAAAAGCAGATTTATAGATGTAATGCAATCCCTATCAAAATGCTCATGACATTTTTCTCAGAACTAGAACAAATAATTCTAAATTTTTTTATGGAACCATAAAAGACTCCAAATTACAAAAGGAATCTTGAGAAAAAAGAACAAAGCTGGAGGTACCATGCTCTCTGACTTCAGACTATACTACAAAACTACAGTAATCAAAACAGTATGGTACTGGCATAGAAACAAAAATATAGATCAATGGAAGAGGATAGAAAGCCCAGAAATAAGCCCATACACCTATGGTCAATTAATCTATGACAAAGGAGGCAAGACTAAACAATGGAGGAAAGACAGTCTCTTCAATAAATGGTGCTGGGAACACTGGACAGCTACATGTAAAAAAATGAAATTAGAACATTTTTTAACACTATACACAAAAATAAACTCAAAATGGGTTAAATACCTAAATGTAAGACCAGATGCTATAAAATTCTTAGAGGAGAACAGGTAGAACACTCTTTGACATAAATTGCAGCAATATCTTTTTTAATCCATCTCCTAGAGTAATGGAAATAAAAACAAAAATAAACAAATGGAACCTAATTAAACTCAAAAGCTTTTGCACAGCAAAGGAAACCAAAAACAAAACGAAAAGACAACCCACAAAATGGGAGAAAATATTTGCAAACAATGCAATGGACAAGGGATTAGTCTCCAAAATTTACAATCAGCTCATGCAGCTCAATGTCAAAAAAAACAAAAAACCCAATCAAAAAAAATAATCAAAAAATGGGCAGAAAACCTAAATGACATTTCTCCAAAGAAGACATACAGATGGCCAAAAGGCATGTGAGAGGATGCTCAACATCACTAATTATTAGAGAAATGCAAATCAAAACTACAATGAGGTATCACTTCACACTGGTCAGAATGCCTAGAACGCCCATCATCCAAAAGTCTACAAACAGTAGATCCTTGAGAGGCTGTGGGAAAAAGGGAACCCTCCTAACACTGTTGGTGGGAATGTAAATTGTTATAGCCATAATGGAGAATAGTATGGAGGTTCCTTATAAAACTAAAAATAGAGCTACCATGTGATCCAGCCATCCCACTCCTGGGCATATATCCAGAGAAAAATATGGTTCATAAGGATACATGCACCCCAATGTTCATAGCAGCACTATTTACAAGAGCCAATACATGGAATCAACCTAAATGTCCATCAACAGATAAACTGATAAAGAGGATGTGGTACATATACAATGGAATATTACTCAGCCATAAAATGAATGAAATAATGCCATTTACAGCAACATGGATGGACCTGGATATTATCATATTAAGTGAAGTAAGTCAGAGAAAGACAAATATCATATGATATTGTGGAATCTAAAAAAAAAGACACAAGTTAACTTATTTACAAAACAGACTCACAGATTTAGAGAAGAACTTATGGTTACTGGGGGGGGGAAGCTGGAGGAGAGGGATAGATTGGGAGTTTGGGATTGACATGTACACACTGCTATATTTAAAACAGATAACCAACAAGGAACACTGATCAAGGTGGCACAGGGAACGCTGCTCAGTATTCTGTAATAACCTACATGGGAACAAATTTTGAAAAAGAATAGATACATTTATGTATAACTGAATCACTTTGCTGTACACCTGAAACTAACACAACATTGTAATCAACTGTACTCCAATATAAAGTTTTTAAATGTTTTAAAAAGAAATGAACAGCAGGCTGAAAACCAGTAATGACATAATTGAACTCAACAGCACCATCATATATATATATTTGATATCTAGAGACCGTTTCATCTTAAAACAAATTACCAATTCTTCATGGGAGAATTATAAGCTCACATGGAACATTCACCCAGACAGACCACATTCCGGGCCATGAAACACACCTTAACAATTTTAAAATAATAGAAATTATACAATGTTCTCAATCCACAATTGGATTGTGGCACCCTCCTCAACTGAATTAAACCAATATTAATAACAAAATGATAGCTGGAAAATCCTAAAATACTTGGGGATTAAGCAACACACAAAGTAACACATGGGTCAAAGAAGAAATCTCAAGAGAAATTTAAAATATTTTGGCTAAAATGAATTTTGAAATAAAAATGAAAAACGGCATTAAAATTTGTGGGATGCAGCAAAATGATGCTTACTGGGAAACTTATTGTATTGAATGCAAATATTAGAAAATAAGAAAGATCTAAAATCAATATCCAAAACTTGTACCTTAGGAAACTTGAAAAAGAAGAGCAAAGTCAATGTAAAGTAAGCAGAAGAGATGAAATAGTAAAAAATTAGAGCAGAAATCAATAAAGATTAAAAAACAATGCCAGTAAAGAAAATCAAGTAAACCAAAAGCTGGTTCTTTAAAAAGATTTTAAAAATCAATAAGCCTCTAGCCAGGCTAAGAAAAAGGAGAGAAGACAAAATTACTGAATCAGAAATAAAAAACGGGACATCACTACAGATCCCATGGACGTTAGAAGTATAACAAAGGAATATTATAAACAACTGTATCCCTACAGATTTGATAACCTAGATGAAATGGACCAATTCTGTGAAAACACAATCTGTCAAAACTCATAGAAATAAATTATCCGAATAAGCCTATATCTATTAAAGAAACTGAATCAATAATTAATAAACTTCCAAAAGAGAGCACCAGGCCCAAATGAGTTTACTGATGAATTCTTTGTAATATTTAAGGAGGAAACTATGCCAATTCTTTTTTTTTTTAATTTTATTTATTTATTTTTTGCTGCGTTGGGTCTTCGTTGCTGCACAGGGACTTTCTCTAGTTGTGGCAAGCAGGGGCTACTCTTCGTTGTGGTGCACGGCTTCTCACTGCGGTGGCTTCTCTTGTGGAGCACGGGCTCTAGGCGCGCAGGCTCAGTAGTTGTAGTTTGCAGGCTCTAGAGCGCAGGCTCAGTAGTTGTGGCGGACGGGCTTAGTTGCTCCACGGCATGTGGGATCTTCCCGGACCAGGGCTCAAACCCGCACCCACTGCAATGGCAGGCAGACTCCCAACCACTGTGCCACCAGGGAAGTTCCTATGCCAATTCTTTACGATCTCTTCAAGAAGACAGAAGCAGAGGGAGTATTTCCTAACTCACACTTAAGGCCAGCATTACACTGATACCAAAATCAGACAAGGATATTACAGAAAAAGAAAACTATAGACCAATATCCCTCATGAACATGATGCAAAAATCCTCAGTACATAGAAAGGTCATTACAGAATTGCAAAGTAAAGCAACAGTGTGGTATTACTACACCCAAACACCGACAGGTCCAAATTCTGGCAAGGATGTGGAGCAACAGGAACTTTCACTCACTGTTTTCACAATGTAAATGGTATGGGCGCAGTGGAAGACAGCTTGACAGTATCTTATAAAACTAAATCAACTCTTGCCTTAAGATCCAGGGAGGGGGAAGGGTAAGCTAGGACGAAGTGAGAGAGTGGCATGGACATATACACACTACCAAATGTAAAATAGACAGCTAGTGGGAAGCAGCCACATAGCACAGGGAGATCAGCCCGGTGCTTTGTGACCACCTGGAGGGGTGGGATAGGGAGGGTGGGAGGGAGACGCAAGAGGGAGAGGATATGGGGATATATGTATACGTATAGCTGATTCACTTTGTTATACAGCAGAAACTAACACACCATTGTAAAGCAATTATACTCCAATAAAGATGCTAAAAAAAAAAAGATCCAGCGATCACATTCCTTGGTAGTTACCCATAGGAGTTCAAAACTTATATTGAGGGCTTCCCCGGTGGCGCAGTGGTTGAGAGTCCGCCTGCGGATGCAGGGGACACGGGTTCGTGCCCCGGTCCGGGAAGATCCCACATGCCGTGGAGCGGCTGGACCCGTGAGCCATGGCTGCTGAGCCTGCGCGTCTGGAGCCTGTGCTCTGCAACGGGAGAGGCCACAGCAGTGAGAGGCCCGCGTACCGTAAAAACAAACAAAAAAACTTATATTGAAACAAAAACATGCATATGGATTTTTTTAGCTGTTTTATTCCTAATTGTCAAAACTTGGAAGCAACGAAGATGTCTTTCAGCAGATGAATGAATAAATTGTGGTCCATCCAGACAATGGAATATGAGTCAGTGCTTAAGAGAAATGAGCTATCCAGCCATGAAAAGACATGGAGAAACATTAAATGCATTTTACTAAGTGAAAGAAGCCAATCTGAAAAGGCGACGCACTGTATAATTTCAACCATGTGACACTCTGGAAGAGATAAAACTATGGAGACAGTAAAGAGATCGGTGCTTGCGGGGGGAGGGCAGCAGGGACAGGTAGAGCACACAGGAAACCCTTCTGCGTGACACTGCAGTGGGGACACAGGCCATCATATGCAGAGGATGTACACGACCAGGAATGAATCCTGCTGGAACTACGACCCTGGGAGATGCTGCCGGGTCCATGTATGCTCATCCGTTGTACTAAATGTGCCAGTGGTATGAGATGTTGATGGCGGGAGTTGTGTGTATGTTGAAAGGGGGGACAGGTGGTTTGTGGAAACTCTAGGTACTTTCTGCTCAGTTTTGTTTTGAACCTAAAACTGCTCTAAAAAATAAAGTTTGGGATGAATTGGGAGATTGGGATGGACGTATGTGCACTACCATGTGTAAAACAGATAGCAGTGGGAACCTGCTGTGTAACACAGGGAGCTCAGCTCGGTGCTCTGAGGTGACCTAGGTGGGTGGGATAGGGGTGTGGAGGTACACCCAAGAGGGAGGGGATGTATGTATACACAGAGCTGATTCACTTCACTGTACGGAAGAAACTAACACGACATTGTAAAGCAACTGTACCCCAACAAAGAAAATTAAATGAAACTCTTTTTCTTTTTGGTAGATAGTAAAGGCAGAGTTCTCTGCATTGCATAATGTCCTTTGC
This sequence comes from Aethalodelphis obliquidens, assembly GCF_003676395.1. Lineage (NCBI taxonomy): Eukaryota > Metazoa > Chordata > Mammalia > Artiodactyla > Delphinidae > Aethalodelphis > Aethalodelphis obliquidens. The sequence continues at coordinate 2,254,978 of NW_020838047.1, forward strand.
CATATATGAGGTCCATGATCCATTGCTTCAAAGGGAATCAGTAAGTTACCAGCACTGTAAGGGCTACTAAATATTTCTAGCTGGAGAGTGAATGTTTCTATTGCCAGAATTCATGTCTCAAATTCATTCTCTGGGCAGCTCACGAGCAAATGCATCTCGGCAGACCTGCACGCAGAGGATTCACCATTGCGCACTGGAAGAAATTCGAGTATTACTGTTGACACGAACATCTGAAGTTACAGCATTTTCCTTGTGACTGATGCAAAGTTCTCTGCTTCCTGAGGATCTAAATGCACTTTGTGCCCTTAATATAAATGTCAAAGTCGCTGTAAAAATTTTACGTATGAAGTTAACTGACTTCACAAGTAACAGGCTCTAACTCAGTGTATTAATATGCTTATGAAACAGCTAAAGCTCTTGTTAAAATACAAATTTTGGGGAGTTCCTTGGGAGCCTAGTGGTTAGGATTCTGAGCTTTCACTGCTGTGGCCCGGGTTCAATCCCTGGTTGGGGAACTGAGATCCCGCAAGCCATGCAGCAAGGCCAGAAAAAAAAGAAAAAAAAAAAAAACAAATTCTTGGTGGAGTCTGAGATTTCTGAATTTCCAACACGTTCCCAGGTGCTAGGAGTGCCACCAACAGGTGGACTGTACTTCTGTCACAGGCTGTAGACCAAATTCTTCAAAGTACAGTCGAAGAATAACCTGCATTAGAATCACCTGTGGTGGTCATGAAAGTTTAGAGTCTGGGGTCTAAGACCTCCTGAATTATGCAGGAATCTGTCTTTTAAACAAGTGCCTATGTGATTCTCCTGTGTTTCAATAGCTGAGAACCAGAGCAAGTCTAAATCATTTGGGTCTGCACAGATGTATAAAGCAGTCTATGGATTGAGTTTTTTACTTTTCTATCAAGTTTTATGTGAAACTGCCACGTTGGAATAACTTGGTAGGAAATCAGCTGTAATGAAATCACTTAAACGTTAAAAGACTTATAAAGTCACATAGTTTAAACTATGTTTATATATTATTTGATTTATGGTGCTATTTATTTATTTTATCTTCTACATCTTTATTGGAGTATAATTGCTTTACAATGGTGTGTTAGTTTCTGCTGTAAAACGAAGTGAATCAGCTGTACATATACATATATCCCCACATCCCCTCCCTCTTGCGTCTCCCTCCCTCCCACCCTATCCCATCCCTCTAGGTGGTCACAAAGCACCGAGCTGATCTCCCTGTGCTATGCGGCTGCTTCCCACTAGCCGTCTATTTTACATTTGGTGGTGTATACGTGTCCATGCCGCTCTCTCACTTGGTGCTGTTTAAATTTTCTGTCATTTCATGAATTTAAAACGCAAACAGAGGGAATCGCTTTGTTTTTGCTGCAGGCAGTGTTTTGATTTGCAAGCCTGATATCTAAATCCTGCTGAGAACTGTTGTGTGTCTTTATTGTGGCTTGTCTGTTTAGGAGAATATTTGAAGAATAAAGGCAGACTTTTTCATAATATCCCCTTATTAGGAACTCTGTCTCCAGGTAAACTCTGCTGTTCAGAACACAGCCCGAAAGCTCAAAAAATGCAAACACAGAATCTCAGAAACAGAATCAGCAGTTGTAAGGCCCCCGCATGGACGTGTGCACACGCACCTGTTTTACTTTTAGAGCCTAATTCATTCAAATTCATATTTCCTTTTAGTGTCTTCCAGAAATTTCACTAAAGTGCAGGAGAACAAACTAACCTTGGGGCAAGGACAAAAGCACAATGAAAACAGAAGTAAGAGCTGACAAATCAAGTCACTTTTAATAGGAAGTAAAAATTTTAAAGTTTCAAGGATTTTTAAAAATCACATTTAGTTTCCTATGTTTAAGAATAAATGAATAGGCGTGTTTGGATCGATTTTTATCAAAAATTATTTTAATAACATTTTAGATCATAATTGTGTTTCATTTATCTGAATAATATTTTCTAGTATAGTCCCATTTGACTCTGGTGACGCTAGATATTTGTCAGTATACCATTTTAAAACAATTCCAGGGGCTTCCCTGGTGGCGCAGTGGTTGAGAGTCCGCCTGCCGATGCAGGGGACACGGGTTCGTGCCCCGGTCCGGGAGGATCCCGCGTGCCGCGGAGCGGCTGGGCCCGTAAGCCATGGCCGCTGGGCCTGCACGTCCGGAGCCAGTCTAAGCAGCCTTAATGTGCTTACGCTTTTCCTAATTAATCAACATTTTACAAAAAATGATTCCCAAAATTTGGTCAGAGGTAGCCTTCGTTTCATACGTCCCACTGGCCCTCTAATTCTGGAGCCAGTGAAACAAAGCCAAGTGAAGCTTAGGTTTCCACAATCACAGAAGCTGCCTTTTGTTTAACAGAGAGGCCTGAGTAGAAGTTGAAACATCACACACCTAAGGCAGATAGATCCAGGTCATCAGGTGAGAGACGCGGAAAAAAGGCAGAGTCACAGCACCCAGCAGAGTGAGAAGGTCCCCTGAAGATGGTCAGGCACTCGACTGACTGTCCCCTTACTTCTTTCCCAACATCCCCGGGCATTTCCTCACATCAGTCACTGGGAATAGTTTGTCAGCTGAATATCAAAACAATCATGACAAGCAAATAGATAAGAAAGTCTGAGAAAATGTGCTCGCACTTGAGCCACAGCTGAGCAAGCGGGGCAGGCACCCCACCCCGGCCCCACCCCCCGACACTGACAATTGAATTTTACTTTGTTACTCGAAGGCTAAGAATCCTCCCTCCCAGCTCTGTGGTTAGACAGTGTGACTTTCTCACGTTAAAGGCACATCCACCACATCTAAGCAGTTAGGAATCATTTCGTATTACATTGGTTAACTCGTCAAATCTACTCTCTATTCCAATTTTATGGACGTGCCTGGTTGGACGTTCAGAATGAATGAGCCAGGATCTGAAGCAGAACACCTCCAGGGAGTGGGAAGCACCTTGTCAGTAATCCACACTGGGGGGAAGTGGATTTTATTCAACAAACCTGGGGGCTGACTTGTCATATTCTATCCATTAAAACCATGTCAAGGATCAATAAAGTCATGAGAATAGGCATTAACTTTTAAACCAAGTGCTACACATTATGTCTTAGGAAAAACATTAAACACAGATCATACTTAGATGTGCAGCACATAAAAGTCTCCCTGTTATTGTTCAAGGTTCTCAATAGTGAACGGCTAGTCCATCTAACCTGCCAAAGTAAAAGCCCTTGGAAGGTTAATTACCCCCCCAGTCAGGGCCTGCCCTCTGCATTATGCATACGTTAAGGTAGCTTTTTCCCATCAGTCAAAAGAGCAAACACTCAGTTGCTACACACGGAGAAAAAGGAATCTTTCCTTCCCCAGTGACGGAGATTTAAATTTTCCATTCCAAATATGCCCTATAGGACCACCCTCCTGTGTTTCACCTGGGCTCCATGGTGTTTGCTTGGAGACACTGGGAATCAAATCTCCCACCTTGCTTTCTCTGATTCTCAACTTACCAGGCTTACGCCCAGTTTAAGCAGAATGTCACTCAAAACATCACACAATAAATACTGCAGATTTCTTAGACTGACTACATTCTCCTTGAAATTCAGAAGAGCAAACTGTAGCAGGTACACAGAATTCTGTGTGCTACTATCCACCACGAAGAACTGTTAAAATTCAGCTAATACTACTATATAGTCCTTCTTAAATTTTTCTCAGATAGTAGAAAGAAGAAACACTATTTTTTCTAAACAAATATTTTCCTAGAATGTATAGGAAATACAAATGATTAGGCATACTTAGGATATGAATAGAGCATTTCTTACTATAAAGCAGCTTGATTCAATGTTTCTGTATTGTCAAAGATCTATCTAAAAATAGATCATAGTTAGTATTTTAGTTTAAAATCATGTTTTCTCTTTATCTAAAGAAACAGTATTGGCAGAAGTAATTGCCATAGCTGATAAAGGAACATGATCCAAGATATACAAAGAACTCTTAAAATCAAGAAAGCAACCAGATTTAAAAATGGATCAAAGACCTTTACAGACCCCTCACCTAAAAATATACACAGATAGCAACTAAGCGTATGAAAAGATGCTTATGTCATCATATGCATCAGGGAAATGCAAATTAGAATAACAAGATTCCACTACCCGTCTATCAGAAGGGCCAAAATTCAGAACACTGATAATACTAAATGTTGGGAAGGATGTAGAGCAACAGGAACTCTCATTCGCTGCTGGTGGGAATGCAAAACCGTTAAGCCACTTTGGAAGACAGTTTGATACTTTCTTACAAAACTAACAATACTCTTACCATACATCAGTGATCATGTTCGTTATTTACCCAAAGGAGTTGAAAACCTATGCCCACACAGAAACCTGCACATGGATGTTTATAGCAGATTTTTCATAACTGCCAAAACTTGGAAGCAACAAAGACGTCCTTCAGTAGGTGATGGATAAACTGTGGTACAGACCATGGATTATTATTCAGTGCTAAAAAGAAATAAGCCATTAAACCAGATCATGGAAAATACATGAAGGAAACAAATGCATATTACTAAGTGAAAGAAGCCAATCTGAAAAGGCTACTATAAGGTACGATTCCAACTCTATAACATTCTGGAAAGGGTAAACTATGGAGACAGTAAAAAGATCAGTGTCCCAGAAATTAAAGAGGAGGAGCAATAGACAGGGCATGGACAACTTTTAGGGCAGTGTGATTACCCTGTGATACTATGATGGTGGATACAGGTCATTATACGTTTGTCTAAACACATAGAATGTGGAACACCAACAGTGAACTATAATGTAAAACCATGGACTTTGGGTGATGTGACGTGTCAATGTAGGTTTATCAACGGTAACACGTGTACCATCTGAAAAAGTCACTATTCTTTGCCCCAACGACTTGTCTCTCAATTTATTGGCCTGTCGTGTGGTGAGCGGTATGAGCTTGGATGCAGTAACATCATGGCTATGTAAATATTTTTAAAGTTTTAATAAGTAGTATTTAAAATAAAAATGAAAGGTAAAAATTAAATATCTTTGAAAGAAATTTTTGAAAAGAGGCAACTCCGTGAGACAGGTGAGAAGTCTATTTTGAGTAGAAGCTTCCACTGCTAACACCCCAAGACTGGAGCAAGTTTGGCATATTCAGACCCTGGGATGGGCCAGTGTGAATGGGACAAACAGGACAGTGTTTCTCCAGGAGAAAAGTGGGTAGATTTGAGAATTATCTAGAAGAGAAATCAGCAGAAAGTGTTGGTAATTAAAGCTAGGGCTTCAGAAAGGGATAGGGCTAAGCTCAAGCTTGAGCAATTGTGTAGATGGTTTAAGGATTGATGAGATCACAAACAAAGAGGGCGTACATTGTTTGGGGGGAAAATATTATAAATGTTGAGAGACAAACAAGTCAGGGAGACCCTAAGAAGTTAGATATACTGTCTGAAGCTCATTATATGGGTCAGGGAGCAATCAGGTCTGGGGCTTCAAGTTTGGGAATTCTCAGTATATACACATGTAAAATATACAAACATATAAATCGTCAACATATAATAACAGTAGCAAAGGTCTTTGATTATGAAGAGAAGCTTGGAAGGGATAAAGTTAGAGTCAGAAAAGGTTTTCAGTCTTGCCTGTAAGGTAAGATGAGGTGAGTTATGTTAAAAGTAAGGAGGATGAGATAAAACTATCTACGCTAAGTGTATGGTACCAGCAACATGTGGGAGAAGGTGCCTGGAAAATGTGAAATAAAGGGAGAAAGGAGGTAATTTATGACTTAATCATCTACGTAGATGAGAAAAGTTGGGTCCCAAACGCAAGAGCAGGAACTCCCCAAAGACAGAAGGAGGGACACCTGGATGGCTTATAACTGGGTATCCAGACTGGTAAGACTAACTGGCTGTGTGACCTGGGTTAAGTAATTTAATCCATCTGTGTCCTAGTTTCTTCATTTGAGAAAAGAGGAAAATGACATTTACCTCATGGGGTTGTCACTGAACCAGGTCTGTTTGCCCAACGCACAACGAACTAAACACTGAGATGCCGAACTAAACACTTTCACCTATTTGTGTACTTGTTAATGTAATTGTGAATATCTCCTCTGCAAAACCTGACCATCGATTCTCCTATTGCATTGATGCACAGTATAGCTATAATATCTCCTTGTTTGTACAAAAGCACTAAATTAAGAGAAGAAACACCAATGGAATCATTACTTCTTGCTTGGTACTTTGGCATATTGAGAACATCTGCACACAGATTCAACAACTTCTTCAAATCAAATTAGCGAACTGTTAACAAGCTTTCGATGGTTTCCTGATTACCATCAATCCCAGCCTCTAACACTTACCCAGAGCTACAGTCCTTTATTAGGAAACCTCTCCTGCTTATTCCAGAAAGAAAGAGCCCACACTTTTATTAGGTCCTAGCGACATAAGGATCTAGTTTCAGCAACAGCCATGGGCTTCCTACACCCTGGATGCTAACACAACACCACAGAGATCAGAGCCAGCAAAAGGCATGGTCCGTGAACTTTCTACGATCTTCTGAGGTGCGAAACTTTAGGTAAAATCAAAGATGAGCAGTTTTGTCCTGAAGCAGTTAGCACTTAAACTCCTTAAATTGTACACAGATAACTTGAAATGAGGCTGTTTTTTTTACTGACACGATTCAATTCTACTTAAAATTGCAGGCAGTAGCTTTTCCGACAGCATTTACCAGGTAATTTTTTTTTAACACCTTTATTGGAGTATAATTGCTTTACAATGGTGTGTTAGTTTCTGCTTTACCACAAAGGTAATTTTTGCTTCCAGGACTCAGGTGTCTAAATGCTCTGTGGTCGGAGTGTGTTTTCCACACACCAGTGTGCGGCACCCTCCCAGGTTTGTACACCAGCAGGGCTCAGGGGTGACTGACTGGATTGGGTGTCACACTATTTCTAGGGCTCATAAAGTGTGTTAAGGGATCCCTCAGTGAATGCCGTTTAGAGGAATGCACTTGGTATCTGCTGGCGGATGTCCGGGCGCTGTGCTTGGATAAACTAAATCTAAGCTCTCCCTAATGCTCTTTTTTCTTCAGTGTGACTGATCAGAAACATACTATGAAAAATAGTGTGTGTTTTTAAAAGAAAATAAGGTGAAATTCCACGATTAAAAGTCAATCATGTGCTCAACATTGCTAATTTTTAGAGAAAAAACTACAATGAGGTACCACCTCACACCAGACAGAATGTCGATCATCAAAAAAATCTACAAAGAATAAATGCTGGAGACGGTGTGGAGAAAAGGGAACCCTCCTACGCTGTTGGTGGGAACATAAGTTGGTGCAGCCACTATGGAAAACAGGGTGGAAGTTCCTTAAAAAACTAATAACAGGGCTTCCCTGGTGACACAGTGGTTAAGAATCCACCTGCCAATGCAGGGGACACGGGTTTGATCCCTGGTCCGGGAAGATCCCACATGCCGTGTAGCAACTAAGCCCATGCGCCACAACTACTGAGCCCACGTGCTACAACTACTGAAGCCCATGTGCCTAGAACCCATGCTCCACAACAAGAGAAGCCACCACAATGAGAAGCCCTTGCACTGCAACGAATAGTAGCCCCTGCTCACCACAACTAGAGAAAGCCCACACACAGCAACGAAGACCCAATGCAGCCAAAAATAAATAAATAAAATTTAAAAATTTATAAAAACAAAACAAAACAAAAAACTAAAAATAGAGTTGCCCTATGATCCAGCAATCCCACTCCTGGGCATATACCCAGACAAAACTATAATTTGAAAAGATACACGCACCCCAATGTTCATAGCAGCACTGTTCATGATAGCCAAGATATGGAAGCAACTTAAATGTCTATCAGCAGATGCAGATAGATCAGCAGATGGATAAAGAAGATGTGGTACATATATACAATGGAATACTACACAGCCATAAAAAGGAATGAAATAGTGCCATTTGCAGCAACATTGATGGACCTAGAGATTATCATACTAAGTGAAACAAGTCAGAGAAAGACAAATACCATATGATATCACGCATGTGGAATCTAAAATATGACAATCTATGAAACAGAAACAGATTCATGGACAGAGAAAAGACTTGTGGTTGCCAAGAGGGTGGGGGAGGGATGGACTGGGAGTGTGGGATTAGCAGATGCAAACTATTATATATAGAATGGATAAACAACAAGGTCCTACTGTACAGCACAGGGAACTATATTCAGTATCCTGTGATAAGCCAGAATGGAAAAGAATATGAAAAAGAGTGTGTGTGTGTGTGTATCTGAATCACTTTCCTGTACAGAAGAAGTTAACACAACATTGTAAATCAACTATACTTCAATAAAATTTTTTTAAAAAGTCATTCATGGAAATAGCTGACAAAACCCGAGTGACAGCTAAGACAGGCCAGATTTTACATCATTATCTAGATATGTATCATGTAAATGATTTTCCACAATTGAACGTTTATGCACACTTTGTATTTCAGCTAGCCGTCAGTTATTTCCGAAGGTAATTTATCTACGATCTTCTAAGGTCTAAAAGTTTAGGTAAGAACGCAGAATTTTCTTGGTAGTAGCTGCTGTGACGTACACTCAGACGGAATTTACCTTCCTCCCAATTCCAAAATAAAGACTTTGGGTACTTGGTACTAAAATTCTGTGCCTTATGAATAACAGTGTTTCCATTAACCTCACTGACACTAGGTATCGGACTGTCGGTATTGCCTGGAATTTGATCTCCACTGATGCCAGCTTCTATCAATACTTACTTGTATGCACTCTGTTTCCACTGCAGTAAAATTTCCCTTGAACTGTGACAGCTGGCTTTCATGTTTTGTGAGTACGATCTATTTCTGCCCCCTCTGCAACTCACAGTGATGTACAATATTCTCTGTCATCACTAGAGGTGGCAAAAATGAACCGCTGATCACCCGTCTCTTCCCTCGAAAATGGCAGTTTCACAGCAACAAACCCACTGTCCTTACTGACCCTCCCCCACTGTGGGTGAAGGAGTGGGGACGCCCTGGAGACACTGAGTGAGCACCTGGACTTCAATTCCACCCCCAGCATCTCCCCAGGCTTCCTCCCCCAGGGCACTGCCTCACTGGGTGGATGGTCCAGTCTCTAGCCATGGTCACCTCATGAACTCCTGAATTTTCTCCTCTGCCCGCTGAAGTGATGCTGATTGAAACTGCCTCTCACTGGCCTCATCCAGGTCAGGGCCTTGATGCCCTGCTTGTTCCTAGGAAGGGAACTGAGACAGTGATCTCTCTATAGAAACATTCTTAAAGAAATTCCTCAGGCAAACTCAGCGTGGCTCGACCAACACAGAACATAACTCTTCGTAGAAAGAAGAAGGGCTGCAGCCCATCAGAATGGGTCATGGAAGCAGGTGGGCTATACTGGGGCAGAAGGAAAGTCACACAGTGGTTTCCTCTGACCAGCTGAGTGGACCGTGAGACTGGGCACGGAAGAGAACTCTCCCTCTGGGAAAACGAAGCACGCAGGTCAGATACAGCACCCGTTTCCCCACTATTGCTGGTTAGCATGTGATACAGCAGAAACCACCATGAAAAAAAAGGAACATTCACAAAAATATTAATAGTATCTGAAAGAAGACATTAGCAGAAAGTATAACAGATAAATGAGATTGTCTGGGAACCTTGGGCTATAAATATCTGCTTTAATATTTGAAATGAGGAACAGTTTTGGAAAAACAACACAAAGAAGCAAGACTTATGACTCTACAACCTAGTGAAAAACAATTCATTATTTTGCAGAGCTTACTTAGATCAGACAAATAGAAGGTCCCTAAGTGGCTCAGGGTACATCTTATGTTTCAGGCATTATTACACAGTTTAAATAGTATCTTAGCTCATTTAATCTTCACTTTACTCTGGAGAAAACTGAGGCTCAGAGATGCTAAGGAATTAGCCCAATTCCAGCTTACAAGTGAGAAAGAAGAATTTTGAACTCAGATCAAATTCTGTTCCCATTCACTTTCAAAGGATGTTTTCCTGCACTTTCATTTTGGTCTTTCGGGGGAGGCAGAGTGGGGTTCTGTGTTTTTGGAAACACAGAATTATAAATACCTGGAATTCACTGCTGTTAATGTCCCCCTGAAATGCATTAGTTTTTGTTTTTTTTTTTCATTTTTCCAAAATTGCACCAGAGATTGAGAGGAGAGGAAAAGATAAGTAACACTCAGGACATCAAAGTGAGGATAAACGGAGATTCACATTGGCAGAGAGCGATGCTAAAATAATAAGACCTGATGGCTATTAAATGAAATATGGCAAGAATGGTCCCTGACAGACTCCCTGAAAAGAAAGACAGGTGACGGACTATTATGGATTTGGCTACAACTCAGGTCAAGACAACGGCTGTTTGCAAGTGCATGAAATCTCATTAAAGTGTCCTAAGATAAATGACGGATCTATTGATGGAAGTGTAGAAGAGCTAAACACAGTAGAGCTAAGAAACTAAGTCTTGAGAAGGAAGAAACCCACGTAACTGTGTCTGTGTGCCTCCTTTCCCCACTTCTCTCTCTCCATTTATTTCTTGGTTTAATTCTGCACATTTATTATGGCCTTGCAGACCTTCTGGCTCACAACTCCGCTTTCCACCAGCACATGTGTGACAAATAGTGTGGACTGAATCCAGTCGACCTGACCTTCTCAGATCTCTGACTATAGAGATCATTGGCAGTTCGGGCTGGGCTTCCCTGGTTTCCCTAGAAAACCAAGTCTGAAACAAACATTGTAGGGTGATTACCAACCCAGAAAATAAGAGTGAAGGAAAGACGAGAGAGAGGATGGTAAGGAAAGCAAATACAGGGCGATAAATGACGAAGTTGGCCAAAGCGTCATCAGAAAGCACAGCTGATTCGCTGTCACGCAGAGCATCGCAAAGGAGCCTTGTGGAAACACGGTTCACGCCACGACGGTGCTGACAGAACCCTCCATGTCTCTCCAATAAAGATTAAAGTCTTCATTCCAGGCCTACAAGATTGTGATTGGTGCCGGGGACCTTCCTGGAAAGCCACAGTCACAATGAGCAGAAATCTATGGCCAAGTAAGTGTACACACACGCAAAGATCAGCAACAGCACCTTGGGGTATCCGGGTATGGTGCAAAGCTTGACTCAGATGTCCAGCTCTTTGTTAATTAGTACAGTTAAGGATACCAGTCATTTTAGACGAAGGGCATTTACACACACACACAGAGGATACAGACAGAGGGTGAGTGCAGGAGAGATGGATGGAAGATGGGAAGAAGCAGGATAGGAAATGATAAAAGAAATCGGACTAAAGGATGACCAAGGTCATGAACTAATTAATAACTTTAGGGAAAAAGGAGAAGAGTTGGCAAAGGAGAAAGACAGAAGTGGAGGGAGGAGCTGTAGAGGGACACACACACACACACACACACACACACACACACAGAGGCAGAGGAAGGAACAGAGAGACACAGAGAGAAAGAGGGAGTAGTCAAGAGACAGGGGGAAGCAGAGGTAGGTAATAAGATGGGAAAGAACAAGAGAAGAGATCTTTTGATCCTACTAACCACTGTTCAGATGATCATACATCCCCCTAGTTGGTTTTAGAAAATTAAAGTATTCATGTGGTGCTGGGATATCGGCAACAAATGAATGATGAGGCTAATTTTGTGAATTGGACCATGCCTGAACCTTAAGAATGCCCTACCTCATATTTTCCTTTTTACTTCATGTAATAAAGAAAACTCTCCAGCCCTCTTCACTATGATCACAAAGAGCAAGCTTTCCTATTTGAAGAATGGATTGACTGTATTTGCTTGGACAAAAAGTAAGGCAGCATCTAAGCCCCGAAGGAGATGCAAAGAACTACCCACCAGTGGTGGCACCTGTTCTGTCTGTGCAGCTGGGAGTGATGTAAAGGAAACGACTTGGAAAGCAACACCGTTAAGCACTTACGTATGCCTATATATTTATGTCTACACAATACACACCAACATGCCGTATTTTATGACCACATTTATATGACTTTGTATATATCTTTGCAACAAATCCTGTCGGTTTTACTTCAAAAGTACTTCCATCAACCAGTCCAATACCTGCGTCCTATGCACCCATGCTGATCCCGATGGGTAACACTCACCTCTGCTCTGATCTTATGGCATGTTCTTGTTTGCTGGTTAGCATCTGTCATTATCTGCAGCGTGAGAGTGTGAGCTCTGGGGAAGGAGGGGCCTGTGTCCTTCACTGCTGACCCATCACCTGCGACAGAGCCTGGCACACTTTAATGCCGAAACCAAAATACCTTTCATTCACGGCCCGTCTCTCTGAAGGAATCCTCTTCAGTTCACTGTTAAACACAGATCTATCCCTAGTTGCTTCTTTTCCATTTTATAATTTAACAGATGAAACTATGTGACCTCTGACCACTTTCGTGTGAATTACAGATTTTGTTTGTGTGCCCTGTACTAGCATGCTTTCACACACACAACAGTTAACAAAAGTGGAAATATATACTGCAGTCATTTCTCTATTATGTCATTGCCCTGATGATAAATCCTTATTAAGCAGTAATTTTAAATCTTTCCTATTCAATGATAATTGATGTTGCCAACACTGACCCCTAGTGCCATTTTAGTACCAAAGTCAAATTGTCTGTGGTATTCTGTGATTTTTTTCTCTTTTGTTGTTTCCCTACTTATTTTAAAGTTCATCACTTATCCTACCTCTTCAGACTGTACATTTCTCCATGTGTCTCTTAAACAGACGTTTTGTTAATTAGAAAATTGGAGCCTCTGGAAAAATGGCAAGAGAGATGGGGTTAACAGATACAAGCTATTACATACAGAATGTATAAACAACAAGGTCCTACTTTATAGCACAGGGAACTATATTCAATATCCTGTGATAAACCATAATGGAAAAGAATATGAAAAAGTATATGTATGTATAACTAAATAACTTTGCTGTACAGCAGAAATTAATGCAACATTGTAAATCAACTGTACTTCAATAAAAAAATTTTTTTTAATGGCTAGAGGGAGAGTGAATGTGGTACCACCTGCCATAGAACAAGACCTCTTGTTAATACATCAGGAAGCTCTGACCCCTCCTTGGAACCTGTGAGACGACCTTGGATGACTTACTCTTTACATGGGATATACCGCTATTACTTTAGGAAACAAAGCTTTTCTTTCTTACGATGTTAGAATGTGAGATGAAGTTTGAAAAGACATACCTATTAAACGCCTTACTGTTCTTGTCTCTCATATCATGTACAGGCTTTGACTCCTCGCAATATGACCAGTATTTCATAACTGCACCATCAGTTAATAACAAGCTCTGGTTAGTCCAGAAGATGAATATGGTTTGTGCACGTTATTTCAATTATAGAAACTAGAACGTGACCCCAAGACCTCTGTGTTTTCCTTTCTAAATGTCACACGCACTAAACAGCATGCATTTGTCATCTGCCTGGTGACAAGAAGGACAGCTTGCTGTTGATATTCTGGAGAAAGAATCCAAACATACCTCAACTTAGAGGCTGCTCCCATTTAAAGGATTAACTGAATGTCTTCTCTCCTATTAAACATAACATATTACAGTATGGTCTGTGTACACTTGGCCAACCTCAAAACTAAAGAAAAACATTTATTAATTTATTTTTCTTTCTTTGTGAGTCAGTGTTGATATGAAGTCATAAAAAATACTGCATGTGATTACATTCAACTATTAGCAAATTATTCTTGCACTGATAAAGTAACTGTAACACAAGCTCAAACCAATAGTTTAGTTACATGACAAATCCATGAGAAAGAGAAAGCGAATCAATTTATACCTGCGCCGACCAGCACTCACCAGCCCGAGAGGCTTGTCTGCTCCCCCGCCGCCAGGGCAGGCGGGGCTGGGAGCTGAGGCTCGGGCTTCGGTCGGAGCGCAGGGAGAGGACTGGGGTTGGCGGCGTGAACACAGCCTGCAGGGGGTTAGTGCGCCACTGCTGGCCGGGAGGGAGTCCGGGAAAAGTCTGGACCTGCCTAAGAGACAAGAGACTTTTTCTTCCCTCTTTGGTTCCTGGTGCGCGAGGAGAGGGGATTAAGAGCGCTGCTTAAAGGAGCTCCAGAGACGGGCGCAAGCCGCGGCTAAAAGCGCGGACCCCAGAGACGGGCATGAGACGCTAAGGCTGCTGCTGCCGCCACCAAGAAGCCTGTGTGCGAGCACAGGTCACTCTCCACACCCCACTTCCGGGGGGCCTGTGCAGCCCGCCACTGCCGTGGTCCCGGGACCCAGGGACAACTTACCCGGGAGAACGCACGGCGCGCCTCAGGCTGGTGCAACTTCACACCTCCTCTGACGCCACAGGCTCGCCCCACACTCCGTGCCCCTCCCTCCCCCTGGCCTAAGTGAGCCAGGGCCCCCGAATAAGCTGCTTCTTTAACCCTGTCCTGTCTGAGCGAAGAACAGACGCCCTCAGGTGACCTACATGCAGAGACGGGGCCAAATCCAAAGCTGAACCCCGGGAGCTGTGCGAACAAAGAAGAGAAAGGGAAATCTCTCCCAGAAGCCTCAGGAGCAGCCGATTAAACCTCCACAATCAACGTGATGTACCCTGCATCTGTGGAATACCTGAATAGACAACGAATCATCCCAAATTGAGTAGGTGGACTTCAGGAGCAACAATATATATTTTTTTCTCCTTTTTCTCTTTTTGTGAGTGTGTATGTGTATGCTTCTGTGTGTGATTTTGTCTGTATAGCTTTGCTTTTACCGTTTGTCCTAGGGTCCTCTCTGTCCGTTTTTTTTTTTTACTACTTAAAAATTTTTTTTTCCTTTAATTTTTTTAATAACTATTTTATTTTACTTTATTTTATTTCATTGTATTTTGACTTCTTTCTTTCTTTCTTTTCCCCCTTTTATTCTGAGCTGTGTGGAGGACAGGCTCATGGTGCTCCAGCCAGGCGTCAGGGCTGTGCCTCTGAGGTGGGAGAGCCAAGTTCAGGACACTGGTCCACAAGACACCTCCCAGCTCCATGTAATATCAAATGGCAAAAATCTCCCAGAGATCTCCATCTCAACACCAGCACCCAGCTTCACTCAACGACCAGCAAGCTACAGTGCTGCACACCCTATGCCACACAACTAGCAAGACAGGAACACAACCTCACCCATTAGCACAGAAGCTGCCTAAAATCATAAGGCCACAGACACCCCAAAACACACCACCAGACGTGGACATGTCCACCAGAAAGACAAGATCCAGCCTCAACCAGAACACAGAAACTAGTCCCCTCCACCAGGAGGCCCACACAACCCACTGAACCAACCTTAGCCACTGGGGAGAGACACCAAAAACAAAGGAAACTACGAACCTGCAGGCTGCAAAAAGGAGACCTCAAACACAGTAAGTTAAGCAAAATGAGAAGACAGAGAAACACACAGCAGATGAAGGAGCAAGGCAAAAACCCACCAGACCTAACAAATGAAGAGGAAATAGGCAGTCTACCTGAAAAAGAATTCAGAATAATGATAGTAAACATGATCCAAAATCTTGGAAATAGAAGAGAGAAAATACAAGAAACGTTTAACAAGCACCTAGAAGAACTAAAGAGCAAACAGTGATGAACAACACAATAAATGAAACTAAAAATTCTTGAGAAGGGATCAATAGCAGAATAACTGAGGCAGAAGAACGGATAAGTGACCTGGACGATAAAATAGTGGAAATAACTACTGCAGAGCAGAATAAAGAAAAAAGAATAAAAAGAATTGAGGACAGTCTCAGAGACCTCTGGGACAACATTAAACACACCAACATTCGAATTATAGGGGCCCCAGAAGAAAAAGAGAAAAAGAAAGGGACTGAGCAAATATTTGAAGAGATTATAGTTGAAAACTTCCCTAATATGGGAAAGGAAATAGTAAATCAAGTCCAGGAAGCACAGAGAGTCCGATACAGGATAAATCCAAGGAGAAACACTCCAGGACACATATTAATCAAACTATCAAAAATTAAATACAGGGCTTCCCTGGTGGTGCAGTGGTTGAGAGTCCGCCTACCAATGCAGGGGACACGGGTTCCTGCCCCGGGCCGGGAGGATCCCACATGCCACAGAGTGGCTGGGCCCGTGAGCCACGGCCACTGAGCCTGTGCATCAGGAGCCTGTCCTCCGCAACAGGAGAGGCCACAGCAGTGAGAGGGCCACATACCGCAAAAATAAATAAATAAATAAATACAAAGAACAAATATTAAAAGAAGCAAGGGAAAAACAACAAATAACACATAAGGGAATCCCCATAAGGTTAACAGCTGATTTTTCAGCAGAAATTCTGCAAGCCAAAAGGGACTGGCAGGACATATTTAAAGTGATGAAGGAGAAAAACCTACAACCAAAATTACTCTACCTACCAAGGATTTCATTCAGATTTGATGGAGAAATTATAACATTTACAGACAAGCAAAAGCTAAGAGAATTCAGCACCACCAAACTAGCTTTACAACAAATGCTAAAGGAACTTCTCTAGGCAGGAAACACATGAGAAGAAGACCTACAATAGTACACCCAAAACAATTAAGAAAATGATACTAGGAACATACATATTGATAACTACCTTAAATGTAATGGATTAAATGCTCCAACCAAAAGACACAGACTGGCTGAATGGATACAAAAACAAGACCCATACATGTTCCGTCCTCAAGAGACCCACTTCAGACCTAGGGACACATACAGACTGAAAGTGAGGGGATGGAAAAAGATATTCCATGCAAATGGAAATCAAAAGAAAGCTGGAGTAGCAATTCTCATACCAGACAAAATAGGCTTTAAAACAAAGACTATTACAAAAGACAAAGAAGGACACTACATAATGATCAAGGAATCAATCCAAGACGAAGATATAACAATGGTAAATATTTATGCACCCAATGTAGGAGCACCTCAATACATAAGGCAAATACTAACAGCCACAAAAGGGGAAACTGACAGTAACACAATCATAGTAGGGGACTTTAACACCCCACTTTCACCAATGGACAGATCATCCAAAATTAAAATAAATAAGGAAGCACAAGCTTTAAATGACACATTAAAGAAGATGGACTTAATTGATATTTATAGGACATTCCATCCAAAAACAACAGAATACACATTCTTCTCAAGTGCTCATGGAACATTCTCCAGGATAGACCATATACTGGGTCAAAAATCAAGCCTTGGTAAATTTAAGAAAACTGAAATCATATCAAGTATCTTTTCTGACCACAATGGTATGAGATGAGGTATCAATTACAGGAAATAATCTGTAAGAGATATAAACACATGGAGGCTAAACAACACACTACGTAATAACCAAGAGATCAATGAAGAGATCAAAGAGGAAATCAAAAAATACCTAGAAATAAATGACAATGAAAACACAACGACCCAAAACCTATGGGATGCAGCAAAAGCAGTTCAAAGAGGGAAGTTTATAGCAATACAATCCTACCTTAAGAAACAAGAAACATCTCAAACAAACAACCTAACCTTACACCTAGAGCAATTAGAGAAAGAAGACCAAAGAAAACCCAAAGTTAGCAGAAGGAAAGAAATCATAAAGATCAGTTCATAAATAAATGAAAAAGAAATGAAGGAAACGATAGCAAAGATCAATAAAACTAAGAGCTGGTTCTTTGAGGAGATAAACAAAATTGATAAACCATTAGCCAGACTTATCAAGAAAAAAAGGGAAAATACTCAAATCACTAGAATTAGAAATGAAAAAGGAGAAGTTAACAACTGACATGACAGAAATACAAAGGATCAGGAGACATTACTACAAGCAACCATATGCCAATAAAATGGATAACCTGGAAGAAATGGACAAATTCTTAGAAATGCACAACCTACCAAGACTGAATCAGGAAGAAATAGAAAATATGAACAGACCAATCACAAGCACTGAAACTGAAACTGTGATTAAAAATCTTCCAACAAACAAAAGCCCAGGACCAGATGGCTTCACAGGCGAATTCAATCACACATTTAGAGAGGAGTTAACACCTACCCTTCTCAAATTCTTCCAAAATATAGCAGAGGGAAGAACACTCCCAAACTCATTCTATGAGGCCACCATCACTCTGATACCAAAACCAGACAAAGATGTCACAAAGAAAGAAAACTACAGGCCAATATCACTGATGAACACAGATGCAAAAATCCTCAACAAAATACTAGCAAACAGAATCCAACAGCGCATTGAAAGGATCATACACTATGATCAAGTAGGGTTTATCCCAGGAATTGAAGGATTCTCCAGTATATGCAAATCAATCAATGTGATACACCATACTAACAAATTGAAGGAGAAAACCATATGATCATCTCAATAGATGCAGAAAAAGCTTTCAACAAAATTCAACACCCATTTATGATAAAAACCCTGCAGAAAGTAGGCATAGAGGGAACTTTCCTCAACATAATAAAGGCTATATATGACAAACCCACAGCCAACATCATTCTCAATGGTGAAAAACTGAAAGCATTTCCACTAAGATCAGGAACAAGACAAGGTTGCCCACTCTCACCACTCTCATTCAACATAGTTTTGGAAGTTTTGGCCACCGCAATCAGAGAAGAAAAAGAAAAGGTATCCAAATTGGAAAAGAAGTAAAGCTGTCACTGTGTGCAGATGACATGATACTATACATAGAGAATCCTAAAGATGCTACCAGAAAACTACTAATCAATGAATTTGGTAAAGTAGCAGGATACAAAATTAATGCACAGAAATCTCTTGCATTTCTATACACTAATGATGAAAAATCTGAAATTGAAATTAAGAAAACACTCCCCTTTACCACTGCAACAAAAAGAATAAAATATCTAGGATAAACCTACCAAAAGAGAAAAAAGACCTGTATGCAGAAAATTATAAAACACTGATGAAAGAAATTAAAGATGATATAAATAGATGGAGAGATATACCATGCTCTTGGATTGGAAGAATCAACATTGTGTAATGACTCTACTACCCAAAGCAATCTACAGATTCAATGCAATCCCTATCAAACTACCACGGGCATTTTTCACAGAATTAGAACAAAAAATTTCACAATTTGTATGGAAACACAAAAGACCCTGAATAGCCAAAGCAATCTTGAGAACGAAAAACGGAGCTGGAGGAATCAGGCTCCCTGACTTCAGACTATACTACAAAGCTACCGTAATCAAGACAGTATGGTACTGGCACAGAAACAGAAATGTAGATCAATGAAAAAGGACAGAAAGCCCAGAGATAAACCCACACACATATGGTCACCTTATCTTTGATAAAGGAGGCAAGAATATACAGTGGAGAAAAGATAGCCTCGTCAATAAGTGGTGCTGGGAAAACTGGACAGCTACATGTAAAAGAATGAAATTAGAACACTCCCTAACACCATACACAAAAATAAACTCAGAATGGATTAAAGACCTAAATGTAAGGCCAGACACCATCAAAATCTTAGAGGAGAACATAGGCAGAACACTCTATGACATCAATCGCAGCAAGATCCTTTTTGACCCACCTCCTAGAGAAATGGAAATAAAAACAAAAATAAACTAATGGGACCTAATGAAACTTAAAAGCTTTTGCACAGCAAAGGAAACCATAAACAAAACGATGAAAAAACCCACAGAATGGGAGAAAATATTTCCAAATGTAGCAACCAACAAGGGATTAATCTCCAAAATATTCAAACAGCTCATGAAGCTCAATAATAAAAACAAAAAACAGGGGTTTCCCTGGCGGTGCAGTGGTTGAGAGTCCACCTGCCGATGCAGCGGACACAGGTTCGTGCCCCGGTCTGGGAAGATCCCACATATCATGGAGCAGCTGGGCCCATGAGCCATGGCCGCTAAGCCTGCGTGTCTGGAGCCTGTGCTCTGCAACAGGAGAGGCCACAACAGTGAGAGGCCCACGTACTGCAAAAATAAAAAGAAAAAGAAATGAAATTGAGTTATTTGTAATGAGGTGGATGGACCTAGAGACTGTCATACAGAGTGAAGTAAGTCAGAAAGAGAAAAACAAATACAGTATGCTAATACATATATATGGAAACTAAAAAAAAAAAAAAAAGGTTCTGAAGAACCTAGGGGCAGGACAGGAATAAAGACAAAGACATAGAGAATGGACTTGAGAACATGGGGAGGGGCAAGGGTAAGCTGGGACAAAGTGAGAGAGTGGCATGGACATATATACACTGCCAAATGTAAAACAGATAGCTAGTGGGAAGCAGCCGCATAGCACAGGGAGATCATCTCGTCCTGTGACCACCTAGAGGGGTGGGATAGGGAGGGTGGGAGGGAGACACAAGAGGGAGGGGATATGGGGATATATGTACACATAT
This sequence comes from Aethalodelphis obliquidens, assembly GCF_003676395.1. Taxonomy (NCBI): domain Eukaryota; kingdom Metazoa; phylum Chordata; class Mammalia; order Artiodactyla; family Delphinidae; genus Aethalodelphis; species Aethalodelphis obliquidens. Next base: position 2,275,333 of record NW_020838047.1, read on the forward strand.
AGCTGATTCACTTTGTTATACAGCAGAAACTAACACTCCATTGTAAAGCAATTATACTCCAAAAAAGATGTTTTTAAATAAAAGACATGTCTTTTCTTATTTGTAATCACTCGAAAAAAATTGACTATCTGAAGCAAAACAAGTAGCAATGTATTAGAAGGTATATTATATAATAATAAACACATAATAATAGCACAATGGATGGGAGAGAGGAGTTAAAATTATATAATTTGGGGTTCTTATAGTATACCTGAAATCATACGATATTATTTAAACATAGATTATAATAAATTAAAGATATGTAGAGCAACTATTAGAAGTCATAATGAAACAAATATAGCTAATAAGTTAATAAAGGAGATAGTATGAATAAAACTATTCAATTGTAATAAAAGCAGACAAAGATGAAAATAGGAAAAGAAGAGCGATAAAATGGAAACAATAAGCATGATGGTAAATATAAACATAACCGTATCAATGATTAGATGAAATATAAATGGCTAAATCCCCCAAAGATAACTGGTCGAAAATACAGAAACTGTCTGACTAGATTTAAAACCACAATCTAACTACATGCTTTCTACATGAAAACTACTTTAGATATGAAGACTGAAAGTGAATTAATGCAAAAGGTGTACCATGCAAACATTAACCAAAAGAAAGCTGGAATGGTCTATATTGTCCAAAAAGACAATTTCAGAATAAGGAATAATTCTAGGGATGAACAGGGACATTACATAATGATAAAGCGGTGAATTCATTAAGAATACACAAGGAGTTTCAACGTGGAGGCACCTAACAACAGAACTTTAAATACACAAAGCACAAAACAATGGAACTGAAAGGAAAAATAGACAAATCCACAATTACAGTTGAAAAGTCAACATTCTGCACTCATTAATCAATAGAATTAGACAGAAAATCTCAAGTACATAGAAGATTTGAACCTTACTACCTACCGCCAAAAATAGGAGGACACACATTCTTGTCAAGAATATGTGGAAGATTCCTCAGTATAGCCCATACTCTCTGGGCCATAAAACAAACCCTGACAAATTTCAAAGCATTGAAATCAGGCAAATTTAATTTGATTGATTTTTTTCTATTAATCAAATTAAATTTTAAGTGAATAAGAGAAAAATATGTGGAATATCCCCAACACTTGGAAGTTCAAAAACAAACCCATGGGTCAAAGAGAAACTCACAAGGGAATTGTGAAAATTATTTGAATTAAAAATTCAAATAAAACTGAAGATAAAACATATAAAAAGTTGCAGAACATACACATATATGAGAGGTCTTTAAAAATTAAATAAATGGAGAGTTATATGGTATTCATGGATTGAAAGACACAACACTGTCAAGATATCAATTCCCTCCAAAGTGATTTATAGATTTAATAAAATCCCAATCATAATCCCAGGTGGATTTTTTGTGAAAATTGAAAGTTCATTTGGAAAGTAAAGGAAATAGTCGATTTAATTTGGAAAACAATTAAAAAATTTGAAGGTCTCTCACTTCTGATTTCATATTTAATATGAAGCAATAGTAATAAAGACAATGAAGTGAAAATTACAAAAAAGAAACTCATATATATAGTGAACAAACTAGTGGTTACCACTGGCGGGGGGAGGGGCAAGATAGAGGGAGGGGATTAAGAGATACAAACTACTATGAGTAAAATAAATAAGCTACAAGGATATATTGTACAGCACAGGAGATATATCCAATATCTTATAATAACTATAAATGCAGTCTAGCCTATAGAAATGTTGAATCAGTATGTTGTACACCTGAAACTAATATAATATTGTAAATCAACTATACCTCAAAAAAAAATTTTCCCACCCACCCCCAAATTAGATAAATTTTGCATTCTTATAAAAAAAAAAGACAGTGAGGTTTATTAGTTTTATAGATTCCATATATGAGTGAAATCACACTGTATTTTTCTTTCTCCACCCGACTTATTTCACTTAGCATCATGCCCTCAAGGAAACTAAATTTTTGGTGTGAGCACACTGTAGGGTATGCAGAAGTAGAAATATGCTGTACACATGGAACTCATATAATGCTATAAGTCAATGTTACCTCAATAAAATAAAATATAAAGTAAAATACAGTGTGGTATTTGGTAAAAGAAAGACACACAGACCAATGGCACAGAGTAGACAGTAAAAAGTAGATCCATACATATTTCGGTCAATTGATTTCCAACAAATTTGCTAAGGAAATTCAAAAGAGAAAGGAGAGTTTATACAATAATTTGTTACTAAAAAATGGCATCATATGCAAAATAAAATTCAAATCACTGTTTGCAACATGTTCAAAATTAACTTAGAACTAAACTAAAGACAGAAGACTTCTACAAGAGAACACTGGATAATATATTAAGACTTTGGGAAAAACAAACATTTCTTAGATAGGACACAAAACACAATATAAAATTTAAAATGATATACTTATTAGACTCAACCAAATTAATCATACCTGCTCTTAGAAAGACACTGTTAAGAAAATAAAAATAAAATAATATCTAAAAGAGGATTTATATCTAGAACTATAATCTGTAACAAAGAACTATCACAACTCAATAGGAGGACAAACAACTCAATAAAAATGAACAAAAGATGTGAACAGACACTTCATTTAAAAGACGTTATAGAGACAGCAACTAAGGATATAAAATGGCCCTCAGCATCATTAGTCATTCAGTAATAGAAAGAAAATCACAGTGATAAACCATTACTTACTAGTGAGGATGTAGAGAAAGTATAACCCTCAAGCACTGTTGGTGCAAAATGCAAAGGTTACTATCGCTTTGGAAAACAGTTTTGCAACTTCTTATATAGTTAAACATATTTACTATGTAACCTAGCAATCTCTCTCCTAGGTTTTTACCTAAGAGAAATGAAAATATACATCAACTCAAAATTCTGTAGGTAAAGGTAATCCCTGGAGAAAATGGGAAAGGTTTACATAATTTTGAAGAATTTCAATTTCTTGCAGTTTTTATTACATTCTGTGTTAACGTTAAATATCTATGTTATTAAAATCATGATAGGTAGGGACTTCCCTGGTGGCGCAGTGGTTAAGAATCCACCTGCCAATGCAGGGGATGAGGGTTTGAGCCCTGGTCTGGGAAGATCCCACACGGCGCAAAGCAACTAAGCCCGTGCACTACAACTACTGAGCCTGTGCTCTAGAGCCCACGAGCCACAACTACTGAGTCTACGTGCTGCACTGACACCCACTTGCCACAACTACTGAAGCCCATGCACCTAGAGACTGTGCTCTGCAACAAGAGAAGCCACCGCAATGAGAAGCCCGAGCACCACAACAAAGAGTAGCCCCCGCTCGCAGCAACTAGAGAAAGCCCTGCGCAGCAACAAAGACCCAACGCAGCCAAAAATAAATAAAATAAAATTTTTTTTTAAATAGAGAAATACTTTTAAAAAGTCATGATAGGTTTCTTTTCTTGTATGAATTAAACAATGTTTTCACTCCTGGGCTGGACAATACTTCCAAAGAAAAAGAGGGGGTTTGTTCACCTGTTTGTTTATTCATGGACATGATTATGGAAGATATGGCAATGTGAGTTAAGTTTTCATTTATGAGCCTGAAACTTCCCCATAACTCACCGTACCATTAATAGTTTGTTCTTTCTCATTAAGAAGTAAACAGAGTTAGCAAATGTTTACTAAGATTTGTAAGCATCGTTTTGGTTAAGACAGTCTGTAAACATAGATTGCAGAAATGGAACATGGGGTGGTAACCAAATTACTGTGAGAAATATCTTTGCAGTGCTTGATCACTATGTAATATTGCTGTTAGAATATAGAAACCTGATCATTAAACTTGCCAAAAACTGGTAACATAATTAAAATTGAGTATCACAAGTGGCCATTCTCTCTGCTCTGAAGGACACATCAAAAAAAAAAAAAATCCAGAACAACCAACCTTCCACTTTAGAGGCAAGGTCCATGTCCTTCCCTAAACTGTTGACTCTCACTAGTGGGCAAACTCCAGATGTGAGGGAAGAGTCTTGTCCCAAGCAAGTTGCTGAGGTGACCAGAAGTAACGTCTGAATTTACGTATTCACTCACGCATCTATTCAACAAGTACTTATTGAGTGCTTTCCACGTTCCAAATACTGTTCCAGGTTCTGAGAACACGGCACAAGACAGCGTCCCTCACCTTCAAGGAGCCTACGTCCTAGTGAGAGGCACTCAGAGAAAGAGACCACATAATGAAATTTCAGGTAGTGTTCACTGCTATCATGAAAACAGACAAAGACGGGTGTAGAGAGTGATGGCCGACTTACCGAGAAGGGGCAGTTTGAGCAGAGAGAGGAATGATGAGAAGAACCAGAGATTATCCCATAGATTTTTTTTTTTTTTTTTCGGTACGTGAGCCTCTCACTGTCGTGGCCTCTCCCGTTGCGGAGCACAGGCTCCGGACGCGCAGGCTCAGTGGTCATGGCTCACAGGCCCAGCCGCTCTGCAGCATGTGGGATCTTCCTGGACCAGGGCACGAACCCGTGTCCCCTGCATTGGCAGGCGGACTCTCAACCACTGCGCCACCAGGGAAGCCCATAGATTTTTTTTTACTGGAAGTGGGCAGCTACATTCATCTATCGTCACAGACTTCACACGTCCAAGGACTGTCCTCATTTCACCTGTAAAACCTCTACAACCCGTTATCCCAATCCCCACGCCTCCTCGCAGGTTTTTTCATCACGGTGATGCTATTCATATTATTATGCAATTAATCTGACAACAACTAGGTAAAAATAGTATCATGGGTACAAAATAGGATAAAATAAGCAGCAAATGTCTCTAGGGTAATTTAAACATAAAATAGGAGGCCAAGGGCACTAAGTGTTTAGGAAGGACATCTGTTAATTTTCTCTAATATTCTTTGCTCATGGCCCATGCACGCATTCTGAGGGCAGAATAATACAGGAGGAGGCATGAGGAGTAATTCTTGATTTGTAACTGCTATTACAAAGTTTAGATTTGTAATTCTTTTTTAAGCCTTTAGAATTTTCATGCCCATGGCTCTCTAAAAATACCACATGCTCGAAAATCTAGAAATTTAAATGGCATTGTGAAATAAGCAACATGTTTAAAGCATCTTAGATTCAGTCTAAGGCTAAAATTCTGATTTAAGTGTATGGCAACATTGCAATAGCTCCCCAATCTAATTAAATGGCTAATACTTTGATAAAATGTGTTGAATAGAAAATTCTATCCGTTGATTTAATATTTACTTCATAGAATTAAAGCACTGTCCGCAAAATAAAAGGCATGCCCATTTTTAGAATTGCAGTTATTCTGACCTTTATCTTTTCAGAAACCTGACTGTGCATGTATGTGAAATACTTAGTTTAGACTTACCCTTCATTTACCATGAAATTTGAATACATTTATCTGCCTATTCCTTCAAGGCTATTTTTTTCTGAAATGCATATCAGCCGGATGCAGGTGTATTAAGCTCTTTGGCCCCTATTTTAGAATTCCAGTAAATAACTGCATCCCTATTTATATGTTTGAAGTTTTATCTTGCTAAGGACACACATACATACACACACAATTGGACGCTGAGTCATATGTAGAAATGTTTCTATAAATATACGGGAGGACATTTTGGTGTTCTACAATCTGTTGTAATCAAAACACATTAAATGTTAACATAATTGCAGCTGCATATTTTGTTAGGCTGCCTTAATCAAGGATTCCAAAAATGGCCTAAGTCATAAGTGAAAGTCAAGTTCTATAAGATCAAAAGCAAACTAAAGATACCAAAACCCATCTGCTGAGGACAGCCTTTAAGAGTCAGCCCCAACTATGCTTCAAGTATTTTGTGTGTGTGTATGCTGCAAATGTTTTAATAATCCATTACTTTCTACCAGGCATGACTCTAGGTCCTGCTGAGGCTTATCAATGGATGTACTTGTCTTTAAAAATAATTCTGCTTTGGATAAAGAAGACGTGGCACATATATACAATGGAGTATTAGCCATAAAAAGAAACGAAACTGAGTTATTTGTAGTGAGGTTGATGGACCTAGAGACTTGTCATACAGAGTGAAGTAAGTCAGAAAGAGAAAAACAAATACCGTATGCTAACACATATATATGGAATCTTAAAAAAAAAAAAAGGGTTCTGAAGAACCTAGAGGCAGGACAGGAATAAAGACACAGACGTAGAGAATGGACTTGAGGTCATGGGGAGGGGGAAGGGTAAGCTGGGACAAAGTGAGAGAGTGGCATGGACATATATACACTAGCAAATGTAAAATAGATAGCTAGTGGGAAGCAGCCGCATAGCACAGGGAGATCAGCCCAGTGCTTTGTGACCACCTGGAGGGGTGGGATAGGGAGGGTGGGAGGGAGACGCAAGAGGGAGAGGATATGGGGATATATGTACACGTATAGCTGATTCACTTTGTTATACAGCAGAAACTAACACATCATTGTAAAGCAATTATACTCCAATAAAGATGTTAAAAATAAATAATAATAATTCTGCTTGCACAGTGGCTCTTCAGCATATTTCCACACATGGGCAGAATCCTACTGAATTTTAGTGGATTCAGTCAGACTCATTCCCTGTTCCCTAGAGACAAATAACCACAGCATAGAACTAGTAGTCAGTGTGATGCCCTCTTATGTGGGGAGCTAGGGTTGAACTCATGTCTAAACACTGTTCCCACACATCTGAGCCAGACCTAAATTCTTCAGAGTGTCTAAGTTTTGGGCAATTATTTTCATCACATAAATTGTCCCAGTTCCATTAAAAACAACTCAGATCACATGGGAGACGGACCAAAGAGGGGGAGACAATGGAGGGAATTGAGGAAACTGATTTTAACTGTTTTTCATGGGCTTCATGTTACTGATGAATAGTGAGTAAGAAGCTTAGAAAAATTGCTTCAACCTTTTCTAGGGTTTGAATATCCCAGAGAAACAGTAAAAGTACTAGGCTGGAAAATAAACATAGGCTGTCTTCCATTTAGGGTTGGATTTTATTGATCCAAGCAAAGATTCAAGACAATGGATTAAGTAAAGGCAGAGGAGAAGCTAAGAAATGGAACAATCTTGCAAAACTTAGAAAATAACTATTTTGCAATGAGAAAATTATAAGTATTATGGAGGACATTCAGGACCATTTCAGGTACTTCTAGACTAAGTTGATAGAGTTAGTGTAGTTAGTATATGACTGTGGAACATCAGACTTGTATTGGTTCCTTACTGATCACTGTGTCTTGTAAGACTGGCAAACACTCAGGAAGCTAAACCATCCCTGAAATCTCATTCCTAACCTCCTTCTTCCATTTTATTTTGCCTGTGAATATCCTTTTGGAGCTTGAGACAGAGGACCAAATTTCTTTTTGTCACTTTACTCAAGCTTAGTTTTTCACGCTCAGTGTGTCTGGTGGTTAAGTGCCCTGTCACGAGACGGCTAAAAGCAAGTAACCTGAATTCAAAATCTGGATTCAAAGAGCTCCGGTGTGTGTTTGAATATAGGAGCTAGCACTAACAGATATTAAAACACACAATAACACTCTGTAAGTAAAACATTGTGGCATTGACTTATCAATAGATGGGTGTACCAATTGAAAAAAATTTTTAAATCCCCAAATAATGAAAATATAATATGTAATGTAGATGGCATCTCAAATTGGTGACAAAAAGATAATTTCAGGGCTTCCCTGGTGGCGCAGTGGTTGAGAGTCTGCCTGCCGATGCAGGGGACACGGGTTCGTGCCCCGGTCCAGGAAGATCCCACATGCCGCGGAGCGGCTGGGCCCGTAAGCCATGGCCGCTGGGCCTGCGCGTCCAGAGCCTGTGCTCCGCAACGGGAGAGACCACAACAGTGAGAGGCCCGCGTACCGCAAAAAAAAAAAAAAAAAAAGATATTTTCAAATAGATAATTACATCCAAAAATATAAAATTATCCAATTCCTTACACCATACCCTAGAATATATTCCAAGTGTATAACAGATATAAATATTAAAAATGGGAACATCCCAGTGTGTGTTAGATACTGTTTTCAACTTGGTTAAGACTTGGACTGTGTTTTTCCCAGAATCTTCTCACCATGAGTTGGTTAGAGTTGACTAAAAGAGAAACTAAGTTAGTGTCTGGGATCTGAGTTAGGGTGCAGGATGCTGAGGGCTGGCATCACCCAAAGGCTGGTGGTGGTTAATGGTGGCTGTTGGCCGAGACCTTATGTGGGGCTGTCGGCCAGAACATCACAAGAACATAGAGACACCTGGGTAAACTGACAGGTGAGAAACAGTATCTCAGTGCACTTCTAATCTATATTTCTTTTATGACATGCAAGGTTGATAATCATTAGTATGCTTAAGGATAATTTTTTCACCGAAGTATTTACATCTCCTGCTATTTTTTTCGCCTAGAACTTATTTGTCTTTTCCTTCTTGACTTTCAGAATCTCTTTATATAGAGGGAATATTAACCCTTGATCAGTGATATCATTTGCACATGTTTTCTTATTTTATCATCTGTTGTTTTTCATGAGAAATATTTTTACTTCTATGTCATCAAAATTATCACTCACTTCCCTTATATTCTCTGGAATTTTAATAAGAGCTAGAAAATTTTCCCACTTCCAGTAGAGGGAGTTACCCATGTTTTCCTCTCGTCATTTGCATTACATAGCTTTTGTTATGTAACGAGACACTCAACATTGTGTGGCTTAACGTGGGTTGATAAATTTTTTCTGTAAAGGCCAAAAGGCCAGACTGTAAGCACTTAGGCTTTGTGGGCTGTGTGGCCCCCGTTGTAACTACTCAACTCTGCTATATGACGCTGACTTCTGTTCTCTTTTAATACGCTGGTTTTACAGACAGGGAATTTGTCCTTGTGCATAAACTCATCACAGTTCTCTGCTTCTTAGATGAAAGGACATAGAAGGCCAAGCCATGAGCAACAGAGACATTGGAACCAAGATCACCCTCAGAGAACAGAAGGGTGCAATGAACGAAGGACCCTCCCCAGGAAATGTGGAGGTCAGTGCACTGGAATTCATTTCTAGGGATATGACCTGGGTCCGTCTCTAAAAGAGGAAAAACTATTCTTCAATAATGCATAAAGCAGAATAACAAATTCAGAAGGATAAATTGTAAGACTGTAGAATTTATACTGCATATTTTAAATAAATTCAAATTAAATTATAAATATAGTAGTACAAAAGAAAGAATGTATACCTATGACTAAGCCTGACTAGTATAGGTTTACTGATTTTAAATTGTTTCTATTAAAATTGAAATGGGGCTTCCCTGGTGGCGCAGTGGTTGAGAGTCCACCTGCCAATGCAGGGGACACGGGTTCGTGCCCCGGTCCGGGAAGATCCCACATGCCACGGAGCGGCTGAGCCCATGGGCCATGGCTGCTGAGCCTGCGCGTCCGGAGCCTGTGCTCCGCAACGGGAGAGGCCACAACAGTGAGAGGCCTGCGTACCGCAAAAAAAAAATTGATATGATTAGTATGACTCCAATGTTGAAAACATTTTTGCATGAAACAAAGTTATAACAAATATATACAACTAACAATGAAAGGCAAAAACTGTCATGTGTTACTTTTGAAGTAAATTATAAGTAAATTTGAACTGAGAAAATTTTGATATTAATATTTAAGAAGATAATGTATCCTCAATATATATGAGGATGAATATTTTTTAGAATTATTCTACAAATGTGAATTTGGAAAGGCAATTTTCTGGCATGTGATCTGAAAATTAATCATAATTTTTTTGGGGGGGGGAAGGTGCACTATGAATCATGTGAATTCTAATCATTAACTTACATGGAGAAAATGATGCTAAAAATTGTCTTAGGGGGCATTCATAGAAGGTTGAGTATTTATCCTGAATTCTTTACTTAGGTTCTAAAAGCCTAAGTAATGCATTCAGAAATGCTACTCCTTCTCCCCCCAAATTATAAACAAATTCTATGACCCTATGTTATAGGGATCCTTGACTACATCTATTCTTTAGTGATAGTATGTTTATGTCTGTGCATGTGTGTGTATTTGTGTGAGCAAAGAAAGAGGGAGAGAGAGAAAGAGGAGTTACACATTTCTCTTCAATAAATGGTGATTTCTGCCCTGTGATTCTAAGTCTAGCAGTTGTTTTGTCAATTTCTATAACGGCATCTTTATTTTCTCAACTAGAGATGATGTCCTGCTGCTGTCACAAGCTGAGAATTGACCCAGTTAAGTTCTGTAGTCAGTCATAATAGCACTGTGATCATTATACCTTAGGATCCACAGCTGGTAAACTTCAGTTTATACTGATAATCTCTGTGTTAATGGGAGTTACCCCAGTCCATTTAATTTTTCTCTTCCATATTGAGCAAGATACTAGCACCGAGCTTTATCTAGTTATTCAGAGTAAGTAAAGTTATAACTAATGTTGACAGACAACAGACAGCTCCCCAACTGTGGCTCCGTTTTTCCAAAAGGCAGGGGGCCTTTGTTTGAGTTGATCATCTGGTAGAACCAGCATGGCCTGGAGTCTAACTTGCCCCTTCCAGGTATGATATCAGGGGCCCACACTGCCAGAGTTCTCAGGTGTGATGTATGCATTTGCTTCAGTAAAGTGAATGCTACTTTGTCACGTGGATTTTTGTACAAAGTGACTATGAATAATGCAAATAATTTTAACAAAAATTCATCAAAGTAAATATTTACTTTAAAAACAATTATGTTGCAAGTTCACTTATACACCATGGCTAAAACATTGTTTTCAGTGTTGCCTAATTTGGGGTCCACCCAGGGATGGGCAGCCCCTATTCGAGTCAATTGTGCGCATCTCTTCTCAACTCTGTTAGCTGATGCTCCATACTGGTAGTTTAAATTAGTATTTATATTAATATTTATGCCACAGCAATTATCAAATGCTGCAAGTTAAGGTTCCCCCATCTATGAAGAGCCCATTGTTAAATGTTTACCACCATAGCATACCACTGGATCAGCTCACTTTTTTCTTCTCAGTTAAGTCTATTGTATTTACCTATATTTTTATTTTTTCCTACATGTTTTCTTCTTTCCTGTTTTTCCCAGTATACTTTTTATCACTTCTATTCTGTTTCAAGAACTTCCTTCATCCATTCATTTAGGGCACATATCGTGGAACAAATTCCCTTACTTTTTATTTATCTGAGAATGCCTTTCTTCTACATTCATAAAGGGTACATTTACTACAGATATAATTCTGAATTTACAGTTCTTTTCTTTCAGCGCTTGACAAATGTCATGTCACCTCCTGCTGATCTACATAGTTTCTGATGAAATATCTGCTATCATTTGAATTGCTTCACCCTCTGGATAAGGTACTATATCTCCTTCATTTCTTTCAAGATTCTTTTCTTTGTCATTAGTTTTCAGAAGTTTAATTATGATGAATGTTGATATGGATTTCACTGGATTTATCCTCTTTGAGTTTCCTCAGCTTCTCTAATGTGTAGATTTATGTCCGTTGGTAAATTCAGGAAATTTTCAACCCTACTCTTTTCCTCCTCTCCTTCTGTGATTTCAGTAATACAAATGTGAGATATTTTGAGATAGTCTCATAGGTCACTGGGGCTCTGTTCACTCTTTTATAAAGTCTATTTTCCCTCTGTTGTTCTACCTGCAAGTTCACTGATTCTCTTCTCTGTCCTCTTCATTCTGCTGTTAAGTCTATCCATTTAGATTTTTATTTGATTGCTGTATTTTTCAGTTCTAAAAATTGTCCATTTGCTTCTTCTTTCTACTTCTATTTATTTTCTGAGACTTTTTATTTCTTTGCTGAGACATTCCATTTTTTCATTTACTTCAAACATGTTCATTATTGCACACTGAAGTACTTTTTCTGAAGGCTACTTTAAAATTCTTTGCAGATAATTCTCACATCTGTGTTACATCACTGTGGACATCTGCTGATTGTCTTTTCTCATTCAAATAGGATTTTTCTGGTCCATGACTTGATGAGTGATTTTATATTCTATTCTGGAGATTTGGGGTGCTATGGAATGAGAATCTGGGTCCTATTTAAATCTGGTTTCACAAGGCTCCTAGGACACTGTGCCAGCAGGGGAAAGAAGTACTGCATTTTTATGGGCATTAGGCAGTGTGTGCTCCAGGCCAGCCTCAGGTGCAGATGCCAGTGTGCGTGGCCCACAGGCAGATGTGGGGCTGAAACCACAGCTGAGCCCCAGGAGCCATGCAACTAAGGAAGAAGAGCTGAAGTCTCTCCTTGCGGCTGCAGAAGCCACAGATTACACACACACCTGCGAGGCACGTATTAATCAAACTGACAAAAATTAAATACAAAGAAAAAATATTAAAAGCAACAAGGGAAAAGCAACAGATAACATACAAGGGAATCCCCATAAGGTTATCAGCTAATTTTTCAGCAGAAACTCTGCAGGCCAGAAGAGAGTGGCACAGTATATTTAAAGAGATGAAGGGGAAAACCTACAACTAAGAATACTCTAATCATCAAGGCTCTCATTCAGATTTCACAGAGAAACGCAAAGCTTTACAGATAAGTAAAAGCCAAGAGAATTCAGCACCACAAAACCAGCCTTACAACAAATGCTAAAGGAACTTCTCTAGGCAGGGGAAAAAAAAAAAAAAAAAGAGGCCACAACTAGAAGCAAGAAAATCACAAATGGGAAAGCTCACCAGTAAAGGCAAACATAAAGTAATAGTAGGAAATCATCCACACACAGATATGATATCAGAACCAGCAACTATGAGAAGTGGAGAGTACAAAGGCAAGAAATGGGAATTTCATTAGAAATTAAAAGACCAGCAACTTAAAACAGCCTTGTACACATATAGACTTCTGTATCAAAAGATCATGGGAACTGCAAACAAAAAAACTGCAATAGATACACACACAAAAAAGAAAAGGCAACCCAAACACAACAATAAGATAGTCATCAAACCACAGAAGAAGAGAACAAAAGAAGGGAAGAAAGAAGACTGACAAAAACAAATCCAAAACAATTAAGAAAATGGCAATAAGAACATACCTATCCATAACTACCTTAAGTGTAAGTGGATTAAATGCTCCAGCCAAAAGACACAGACTGGTTGAATGGATATAAAAACAAGACCTATATATATGCTGTCTACAAGTGACCCACTTCAGACCTAGGGACACATACAGACTGAAAGCGAGGAGATGGAATAAGATATTCCAGGCAAATGGAAATCACAAGAGAGCTATAGTAGCAATACTCATTTCAGACAGAATAGACTTTAAAATAAAGACTGTTAAAGGGACAAGGCAGGACGCTACATAATGATCAAGGGATCAATCCAAGAAGAAGACATAACAATTGTAAATATATATACACCCAACATAGGTGCACCTCAATATATAAGGCAAATGCTAAAAACCATAAAAGGGGAAATCAACAGTAACACAATAATAGTGGGGGGATTTATCACGCCACTTATAGCAAGAGACAGATCATCCTGACAGAAAATTAATAAGGAAACATGAGCCTTAAATGACACATTTCACCAGATAGACTTAACTGATATCTATAGGACACTCCATCTGAAAGCAGCAGAATACACTAGCTTCTCAAGCGCACATGAAACATTCTCCAGGATAGATCACATCTAGGGTCACTAATCAAGACTCAGTAAATTTAAGAAAACTGAAATCATATCAAGCATCTTTTCTGACCCCAATGCTATGAGATTATAAATAAATTCTAGGAAAGAAAAACTGTAAAAAAACATAAACACATGGAGGCTAAACAATGTTACTAAACAACCAATGGATCACTGAAGCAATCAAAGAGGAAATCACGTAATACCTGTAGAAACATGACAACAAAAAAACAACAATCCAAAACCTCTGGGATGTGGCAAAAGCAGCTTCAAGATGGAAGTTTACAGCAATACAATCTTATCTCAGGAAATAAGAAAAATCTCAAACAACCTAACCTTACACCTAAAGCAACTAGAGAAAGAAGAAAAAACAAAATCCAAAGTGAACAGAAGGGGAAAAAAATCACAACGATCAGAGCAGAAATATATAAAATAGAAACAAAGAGAACAGCAGAAAAGATCAATGAAACTAAAAGCTGGTTCTTTGAAAACATAAACAAAATTCATAAACATTTAGCTAGTGTCATGGGGAAAAAAGGGAGAGGGCACAAATCAATAAAATTAGAAATGAAAAAGGAGAAGTGCCAATGAACACCACAGAAATATAAAGGATCATAAGAGACTACTACAAGCAACTATACATCAATAAAATGAACAATCTAGAAGAAACTGACAAATTCTTAGAAAGGTACAACCTTCCAAGACTGAACCAGGAAGAAAGAGAAAATATGAACAGACCAATCACAAGTACTGAAACTGTGATTTTAAAAGTTCCACCAACAAAAGTCCAGGAGCAGATGGCTTCATAGGTGAATTCCATCAAACATTTTGTGAAGAGTTAACACCTATCCTTTTGAAACTCTTCCAAAAATGGCAGAGGAACACTTTCAAGCTCATTCTATGAGGCCACCACCACCCTGACCAAAACCAAAGATACCACCAAAAAACCCCACAAAATTACAGGCTAGTATTACTGATTAACATAGATGCAAAAATCCTCAACAAAACACTAGGAAACAGAATCCAACAACACACTGAAAGGATCATACACCACGATCAAGTGGGATTTATCCCAAGGATGCAAGGAGTCTTTGATATACACAAATCAATCAATGTGATACACCACATCAACCAACTGAAGCATAACAACCATATGATCATGTCAACAAATGTAGAAAAAGATTTTGACAAAATCCAACACCTCTTGCACTTCCCTGGCAGTCCACGGGTTAAGATTTTGCCTTCCAATGCAAGAGGTGCAGGTTTGATCCCTGGTCAGGCAGCTGAGATGCCACATGCCTCACATCCAAAAAATCAAAATATAAAACAGAAGCAATATTGTAACAAATCCAATAAAGACTTTAAAAAATGGTCCACATCAAAAAAATCTTTAAAAAATCCAGCACCAATTTATGATAAAAATTCTTCAGAAAGTGGGCACAGAAGGAACCTACCTCAACATAGTAAAGGCCATATATGACAAACCCACAGCTAACATCATTCTCAATGGTGAAAAACTGAAAGCATCTCCTCTAAAATCAGGAAGAAGACAAGGATGTCCACTCCTGCCACTTTTGTTCAACATAGTTTTGTAAGTTCTAGCCACAGTAATCAGAGAAGAAAAAGAAATAAGAGGAATCCAAATTGGAAGAGAACAAGTAAAACTGTCACTCTTTGCAGATGACATGACACTATACATAGATAATCCTAAAGAGGTCACCAGAAAACTACTACAGCACATCAATGAATTTGGTAAAGTTGCAGGATACAAAATTAATACACAGATATATGTTGCATTTCTATACACTAACAACAAAAGATCAGAAAGAGAAATTAAGGAAGCAATCCAACTTACCATAGCATCAAAAAGAATAAAATACCCAGAAATAAATCTAGCTAAGGAGGCAAAAGACCTTACTCTGAAAACTATAAGATGCTGATGAAAGAAATCAAAAAGGACACAAACAGATGGAGAGATATACCATGTTCTTGGATTGGCAGAATCAACAGTGTGAAAATGACTATACTACGCAAAGCAATCTACAGATTCAATGCAATCCCTATCAAACTACCAATGGCATTTTTCACAGAACTAGAAAAAGTGCACAGTTTGTATGGAAACACAAAAGACCCCAAACAGCCAAAGCAATCTTGAGAAAGAAAAACGGAGCTGGAGGAATCAGGCTCCCTGACTTCAGACTATGCTACAAAGCTACAGTAATCAAGACAGTATGGTACTGGCACAGAAACAGAAATATAGATCAATGAAACAGGATAGAAAGCCCAGAGATAAACCCACACAGGTATGGTCACCTTATCTTTGATAAAGTTGGCAAGAATATACAGTGGAGAAAAGACAGCCTCTTCAATAAGTGGTGCTGGGAAAACTGGACAGCTACATGTAAAAGAATGAAATTAGAACACTCCCTAACACCATACACAAAAATAAACTCAAAATGGATTAAAGACCTAAATGTAATGCCAGACACCATCAAAATCTTAGAGGAAAACCTAAGCAAAGCACTGACATAACTCTCAGCAATATCTTTTTGGGTCCACCTCATAAGTAATGAAAATAAAAACAAAAATAAACAAATGGGACCTAGTTAAAATTAGAAGCTTTTGCATAGAAAAGAAAACTATAAACAAAACAAAAAGACGACCCACAGAATGGGAGAAAATATTTGCAAATTATGTGACTGATAAGTGATTAATCTCCAAAATATACAATCAGCTCATGCAGCTCAATATCCAAAAAAACCCAAAAAACTCCAAAAATGGGCAAAAGATCTAAACAGACGTTTCTCCAAAGAAGACATACAGATGTTCCAAAAGCACATGAAAAACTGCTCAACATAACTAATTATTAGAGAAATGCAAATCAAAACTACAATGACGTATGACCTCAAGCTAATCAGAATGGCCATCACCAAAAAATCTACAAACAATAAATACTAGAGAGGATGTGGAGAAAAGAGAACCCTCCTACACTGTTGGTGGGAATGTAAATTGGTACAACCATTATGGAGAACAGTACGGAGATTCCTTTAAAAACTAGATATAGAACTACCATATGATTCAGAAATTTCACTCCTGGTCATATACCCAGAGAAAACCATAATTTGAAAAGACACATGCACCCCCATGTTACTGAAGCACTAGTTACAAGAGCCAGGATATAGAAGCAAACTGTGTCCACGGACAAAAGAATGGATAAAGAAGATGTGGTACATATATACAATGGAGTATGACTCAGCCTTAAAAACGAATGAAATAATGTAATTTGCAGCAACATGGATGAACCTAGAGATTGTCATATTGAAGGAAGTAAGTCAGACAGAGAAAGCCAAATATCATATATCACTTACTTGTGAAATCTAAAGAAAAGTTACAAATGATCTTATTTACAAAACAGAAATAGAGGCACAGATGTAGAAAACAATCTTACGGTTACAAGGGGGAAAAGAGGAGGGAGGGATAAATGGGAGACTGGGATTGACATATACATGCTACTATATATAAAATAGATAACTAATAACGACTCACTGTATAGCACAGGAAACTCTACTCAGTACTCTGTTATGACCTGTATGGAAATATAATCTAAAGAGTGAATATAGGTATGTGTATAACTGATTCATTTTGCTGTACAGCAGAAACTAACAGAACATTGTAAATCAACTACACACCAATAAATATGAAAAAAAATACAAAAGTAAATGTAAATAGATTGTTTTATTTTTATCATTCTTAATACACTAATTATATTTATTGGGTGCATATTAAATGCCAGAGTTTCCTCTAAGTGCTTTTTCCTGGCACTATTATCTTCACTGTACAGATTAGAAACCTGAGGCACAGAGAACATAAGACAAAAACAGTCCCAGTTATTACCTGGAGTCAGAAAGATTGCCTGAGAGCTCACATTTCCAAGCAACACAATAAACTGTCTTGTATGTAAATTTGGCAGAATCTTAAATACTTTTAAAAAATACAATCATGAAAATTCATAAATACATAGGAATTTAAATCATTACTGTCACCTTATACTGCATGATCATTAAACTGGAGTCAAATACAAAATGTATCAAAAATCCACACAAATGAAGACCATTACATCCATTAATCCATCAACGCAACAGAAATTCAGAAAAAATTGTCAAAATGGAAAACCATTTTCAATCTCATTAATATAAAACCAAAAGGTGATTGTTAAAGTTTTCAAATAAAACTAAGAGGAGTTTTCATGAACAAGTCATTTATTGTTTTTCTTTGGGGGAAAAAAATTAAGCAAAATTTTTTTGCATTTTTTGACTCTTTATTTTCTCCTCAACTTGGCATCACAAAAAACAAAGATCAAAGCTATGCCTTGAATTTGTATGAAAGATACATCTTCTCACTTTTCCAAACATGAGAGAAAAAAACTGGCATTTCACAACAAATAACTGGAATCAGAAATGTGTTTACCTTACAAATCTCAAGTTATACATACAAAATTCTTTTTCAGATGCATTCAAAATTTATATATGTAAAGTTTTATATTTATCTATCTTATATTAAGTATATTAAAAATTCTGGCTATACCCTTTAAAACTACTCCAACAAAACTGTATTATTCATAATAATAATAATTTATAATAATTTTGTTGGAGTATTTTTCAACAGTAGAGCCAGAATTATACATATATGATATCATTATAATATATTATTTTAAAATGTACCTCAGAAAAGTAGCGTTCTCTTCTTTAATTCTAACTCGTGAAACTAATAGTTCCTATTGTGTTTGAATACTAAAATGCACAATTTTTTCTTAAGTTTAGTATTTAAACATCACTGAACATTTTTTTTCACCAATTTGCCATGAAAATATGAAAATCTACACAGCAGCTTTTCAAGGGTTTTTCTGCTTTCACTTGTGTGTAACTAGGTGTATCAGAGTGGAATAACTGAGTAACCATAGCAACAGTAAAATAATTCATTAACTTGGCAGTGTACCATAACTGTATTATTATCAGGAAAATTATCAGTAATTTCCCTATATCAGGTTGTTGTATTTCTCAGTTTTGGCATATTATATGTTGATGAGCTGTTCTTTCACGGACTAAAAGCTGTTAGTGACATTTTGTGATTTAAATAACTTTCATCATAACATTTTATGAACCTGTATCAACCTATAATATCAGCAGTACAAAAATACATTTGACATGTGCTAACTTATCTAAAATGCCATAGTTAAATTACCCTGTTTAAAAGTTAAGATATTTTTATTCAGTTCTTCTAAGGTTATTTGTATTGTATTTTTTGAGAAAGAAGGGATTATTAGAGAGGCTATATATTTTCTGTTCTTACTCCTCATTGTGTATACAGTATTTATTTTATATTTTTGGCTCAAGAAATGACAATTTGGAAAACAATCAAAATTGGAGGAAAGATGGACCTTCAAGATGGCAGAGGAGTAAGCTATGCAGATCACTTTCCTCGCCACAAATACATCAGAAATACATCTACACGTGGAACAACGCCTACAGAACACCTACTGAACGCTGGCAGAAGACCTCAGACCTCCCAAAAGGCAAGAAACTCCCCACGTACCTGAGTAGGGCAAAGGAAAAAACAGAGACAAAAGGAAAGGGACAAGACGTGCACCTCTGGGAGGGAGCTGTGAAGGAGGAAAAGATTCCACACACTAGGAGGCCCCTTCACTGGCGGAGACGGGGGTGACCGGGGGGAAGCTTCGGAGCCACGGAGGAGAGCACAGCAACAGATGTGGAGAGACCAAAGCGGAGAGATTCCCGCACAGAGGCTCAGTGCCGACCAGCACTCACCAGCCCAAGAGGCTTGTGTGCTCACCCGCCAGGGCGGACGGGGGCTGGGAGCTGAGGCTCAGGCTTCGGAGGTTACATGCCAAGGAGAGTACTGGGGTTAGATGCGTGAACACAGCCTGAAAGGCGCTAGGGTGCCACACCTAGCCGGGAGGGAGTCCGGGAAAAAGTCTGGACCTGCCTAAGAGGCAAGAGACCACTGTTTTGGGGTGTACGAGGAGAGGGGTTCAGAGCACCACCTAAACAAGCTCCAGAGATGGGTGCCAGCTGTGGCTATCAGCACGGACCCCAAAGATGGACATGACACGCTAAGGCTGCTGCTGCAGCCACCAAGAAACCTCTGTGCAAGCACAGGTCACTATCCACACCTCCCCTCCCAGGAGCCTGTGCAACCCACCACTGCCAGGGTCCCGTGATCCAGGGACAACCTCCCCAGAAGAAAACACGGTGCACCTCAGGCTGGTGAAATGTCACACTGGCCTCTCCCACCACAGGCTCGCCCTGCATTCTGTACCCCTCCCACCCACCGGCCTGAGTGAGCCAGAGCCCCCTAATCAGCTGCTCCTTTAACCCCGTCCTGTCTGAGCAGGAACAGACGCCCTCAGGTGACCTACACGCAGAGATGGGGCCAAAACCACATCTGAACCGCAGGAGGTGGGAAAACAAAGAAGAGAAAGGGAAATTTCTCGGTGCAGCCTCAGGAGCAAAATTAGAACACAGAGGAATATGCAGCAGTTGAAGGAGCAAAGTAAAAACCCACCAGACCAAACAAATGAAGAGGAAATAGGCAACTACCTGAAAAAGAATTCAGAGTAATGATAGTAAAGGTGATCCAAAATCTTGGAAATACAATGGAGAAAATACAAGAAACATTTAACACGGACCTAGAAGAACTAAAGAGCAAACAAACAATGATGAAAAACACAATAAATGAAATTTAAAACTCTAGAAGGAATCAATAGCAGAATAACTGAGGCAGAACGGATAAGTGACTTGAAAGATAAAATAGTGGAAATAACTACCACAGAGCCGAATAAAGAGAAAAGAATGAAAAGAACTGAGGACAGTCCCAGAGACTTCTGGGACAACATTAAACGCACCAACATTCGAATTATAGGCGTCCCAGAAGAAGAAGAGAAAAAGAAAGGGACTGAGAAAATATCTGAAGAGATTATAGTTGAAAACTTCCCTAATATGGGAAAGGAAATAGTAAATCAAGTCCAGGAAGCACAGAGAGTCCCATACAGGATAAATCCAAGGACAAACACACCAAGACACATATTAATCAAATATCAAAAGTTAAATGCAAGGAAAAAATATTGAAAGCAGCAAGGGAAAAACAACAAATAACATACAAGGGAATCCCCACATGGTTAACAGCTGATCTTTCAGCAGAAACTCTGCAAGGCAGAAGGGAGTGAATGGACATATTTAAAGTGATGAAAGGGAAAAGTCTACAACCAAGATTACTCTACCTAGCAAGGATCTCATTCATTTTTGACAGAGAAATTAAAACCTTTACAGACAAGCAAAAGCTAAGAGAATTCAGCACCACCAAACCAGCTTTACAACAAATGCTAAAGGAACTTCTCTAGGCAGGAAACACAAGAGAAGGAAAAGACCTACAATAACAAACCCAAAAATATTAAGAAAATGGTAATAAGAACATACATATCAATAAAAACCTTAAATGTAAATGGATTAAATGCTCCAAACAAAAGACACAGACTGGCTGAATGGATACAAAAACAAGACCCGTATATAAGCTGTCTACAAGAAACGCACTTCAGATCTAGAGACACATACAAATTGAAAGTAAGGGGATGGAAAAAGATATTCCATGCAAATGGAAATCAAAAGAAAGCTGGAGTAGCAATTCTCATATCAAACAAAATAGACTTTAAAATAAAGACTATTACAAGAGACAAAGAAAGACACTACATAATGATCAAGGGATCAATCCAAGAAGAAGATATAACAACTGTAAATATTTATGCACCCAACATAGGAGCACCTCAATACCTACGGCAAATGCTGACAGCCATAAAAGGGGAAAATGACAGTAACACAATAATAGTAGTGGATTTTAACACATCTTTCACCAAACTACAGATCATCCAAAATGAAAATAAATAAGAAAACACAAGATTTAAATGACACATTAAACAAGATGAACTTAGCTGATATTTATAGGACCTTCCATGCAAAAACAACAGAATACATTTTTTTCTCAAGTGCTCATGGAACATTCTGCAGGATAGATCA
Source organism: Aethalodelphis obliquidens (assembly GCF_003676395.1). Classification (NCBI taxonomy): domain Eukaryota; kingdom Metazoa; phylum Chordata; class Mammalia; order Artiodactyla; family Delphinidae; genus Aethalodelphis; species Aethalodelphis obliquidens. The sequence continues at coordinate 2,297,063 of NW_020838047.1, forward strand.
TATCTTAGGTCACAAATCAAGCCTTGGTAAATTTAAGAAAACTGAAATAGTATCAAGTATCTTCTCCGACCACAACGTGATGAGACTAGATATCAATTACAGGAAAAAATCTGTAAAGAATACAAACATATGGAGGCTAAACAACACACTTCTAAATAACCAAGAAATCAATGAAGTAATCAAAGAGAAAATCAAAAAATACCTAGAGGGCTTCCCTAGTGGTGCAGTAGTTGAGAGTCCGCCTGCTGATGCAGGGACGCGGGTTCTTGCCCCAGTCCGGGAAGATCCCACATGCCGCGGAGCTGCTGGGACCGTGAGCCATGGCCGCTGAGCCTGTGCGTCCAGAGCCTGTGCTCCACAACAGGAGAGGCCACAACAGTGAGAGGCCCGTGTACCGCAAAAAAAAAAAAAATCTAGAAAAAATGAAAACATGACAACCCAAAACCTACGGGATGCGGCAAAAGCAGTTCTAAGAGGGAACATTATATCAATACAATCCTACCTCAAGAAACAAGAAAAATCTCAAATAAAAAACCTAACCTAAAGCAATTAGAGAAAGAAGAACAAAAAAAACCCCCATAGTTAGCAGAAGGAAAGAAATCATAAACATCAGATCACAAATAAATGAAAAAGAAATGAAAGAAACAATAGCAAAGATCAATAAAACTAAAAGCTGGTTCTTTGAGAAGATAAAAAAAATTGGGACACCACTAGCAAGACTCATTAAGAAAAAAAGGAGAAGACTCAAATCAACAGAATTAGAAATGAAAAAGAAGTAACAACTGACACTGCAGAAATACAAAGGATCAGGAGAGATTACTACAAGTGACTATATGCCAATAAAATTGACAACCTGGAAGAAATGCACAAATTCTTAGAAAAGCACAACCTTCCAAGACTGAACCAGGAAGAAATAGAAAATATAAACAGAGCAAACACAGGCACTGAAATTGAGACTGTGATTAAAAATCTTCCAACAAACAAAAGCCCAGACCAGATGGCTTCACAGGCGAATTCTATGAAGCATTTAGAGAAGACCTAACACTGCTCCTTCTCAAACTCTTTCTAAATATAGCAGAGGGAGGAACACTCCCAAACTCAAAATATGAGGCCACCATCACCCTGATACCAAAACCAGACAGAGATGTCACAAAAAAGAAAACTACAGGCCAATATCACTGATGAACATAGATGCAAAAATCCTCAACAAGATACTAGCAAAGAGAATCCAACAGCACATTAAAAGGATAATACACCAGAATCAAGTGGGGTTTATCCCAGGAATCCAAGGATACTTCAGTATATGCAAATCAATCAATGTGATACACCATATTAACAAACTGAAGGATAAAAAACATATGATAATCTCAATAGATGCAGAAAAGGCTTTCAACAAAATTCAACACCCATTTATGATAAAATTCTCCAGAAAGTAGGCATAGAGGGAACTTACCTGAACATAGTAAAGGCCATATATGACAAACCCACAGCCAACATCGTTCTCGATGGTGAAAAAGTGAAACCGTTTCCACTAAGATCAGGAGCAAGACAAGGTTACCCCCTCCCACCACTATTATTCAACACAGTTTTGGAAGTTTTAGCCACAGCAGAGACAAACATGAAATAAAAGGAATCCAAATTGAAAAGAAGAGGTAAAACTGTCACTGTATGCAGATGACATGATACTATACATAGAGAATTCTAAAGATGCTACCAGAAAACTACTAGAGCTAATCAATGATTTTGGTAGAGTAGCAGAATACAAAGTTAATGCACAGAAATCTCTTGCATTCCTATACACTAACGATGAAAAATCTGAAAGAGAAATTAAGGAAACACTCCCATTTACCACTGCAACAAAAAGAATAAAATAGCTAGGAATAAACCTACCTAAGGAGACAAAAGACCTGTATGCAGAAAACTATAAGACACTGATGAAAGAAACTAAAGATGATACAAACAGATGGAGAGATATACCATGTTCTTGGATTGGAAGAATCAACATTGTGAAAATGACTCTACTACCCAAAGCAACCTACAGATTCAATGCAATCCCCACCAAACTACCACTGGCATTTTTCAGAGCACTAGAACAAAAAATTTCACCATTTGTATGAAAACAAAAAAGACCCCGAACAGCCAAAGCAGTCTTGAGAAAGAAAAACAGAGCTGGAGGAATCAGGCTCCCTGGCTTCAGAGTATACTACAAAGTTACAGTAATCAAGACAGTATGGTACTGGCACAAAAACAGAAATATAGATCAATGGAACAGGATAGAAAGCCCAGAGATAAACCCATGCACATATGGTCACCTTACCTTTGATAAAGGAGGCAAGAATATACAATGGAGAAAAGACAGCGTCTTCAATAAGTGGTGCTGGGAAAACTGGACAGCTAAATGTAAAAGAAAGAAATCAGAACACTCCCTGACACCATACACAAAAATAAGCTCAAAATGGATTAAAGACCTAAATGTAAGGCCAGAAACTATCAAATTCTGAGAGGAAAACAGAGGCAGAACACTCTATGACACAAATCACACCAAGATCTTTTTGACCCACCTCCTAGAGAAATGGAAATAAAAACAAAAATAAACAAATGGGACCTAATGAAACTTAAAAGCTTTTGCACAGCAAAGGAAACCATAAACATGATGAAAAGGCAACACTCAGAATGGGAGAAAATATTTGCAAATGAAGCAACTGACAAAGGATTAATCTCCAAAATACAAAGGCAGCTCGTGCAGCTCAATATCAAAAAGAAAAACCCAACCTAATCCAAAAATGGGCAGAAGACCTAAACAGACATTTCTCCGAAAAGGATATACAGACTGCCAACCAACACATGAAAGATTGCTCAACATCATTAATCATTAGAGAAATGCAAATCAAAACTGCAATGAGATATCATCTCCCACCAGTCAGAATGGCCATCATCAAAAAATCTACAAACAATAAGTGCTGGGGAGCGTGTGGAGAAAAGGGAACCCTCTTGCACTGTCGGTGGGAATGTAAATTGATACAGCCACTATGGAGAACAGTATGGAGGTTCCTTAAAAATCTAAAAATAGAACTACCATAACACCCAGCAATCCCACTACTGAGCATATACCCTGAGCGAACCATAATTCAAAGAGTCATGTACCACAATATTCACTGAAGCACTATTTACAATAGCTAGGACATGGAAGCAAACTAAGTGTCCATCAGCAGATGAATGGATTAAGAATATGTGGCACATATATACAATGGAATATTACTCAGCCATAAAAAGAAATGAAATTGAGTCATTTGTAGTGAGGTGGGTGGCCCTAGAGTCTATCATACAGAGTGAAGTAAGTCAGAAAGAGAAAAACAAATACCGTATGCTAATGCATATATATGGAATCTAAAAAAAAAAAAGGTTCTGAAGAACCTAGGGACAGGACAGGAATAAAGACACAGACGTAGAGAATGGACTTGAGGACACGGGGAGGGTGAAGGGTAAGCTGGGACGAAATGAGAGAGTGGCATGGACATATATACACTACCAATGTAAAATAGATAGCTAGTGGGAAGCAGCCACATAGCACAGGGAGATCAGCTCCGTGCTTTGTGACCACCTAGAGGGGTGGGATAGGGAGGGTGCATGAGAGACGCCAGACGGAGGGGATAAGAGTATATATATATATATATATGTGTGTGTATGTGTGTATATATATATATATATATATATATACACATATATATATATATGGCTGATTCACTTTGTTATACAGCAGAAACTAACACAATATTGTAAAGCAATTATACCCCAATAAAGACATTAAAGCAGAAAATTTGAGGAAAATGATCAAGTACAGAATTTTGAAAATCTAATTCACAATGTCACCACCATAATAATTCTGCCACTCATATGGTAGTAGTAGAGAGAAAAAAAAGCCAAGAGGATTATTTAAGCTGAAACGTATTTTTTTAAACATCAGTGCATATTTTTAAGTGTAAACGAACGGGGTGGTTTTACAGTGAATCCGACACTGATGTGGTTCATCCTGGTGGTTGGCTGTGTTAGTCCAACATGATCACTCTCTCACCTTAACAAGGCCTCTACTGCACAACGGGAAGTGGTCATGGACCTGGATTAAGAAGAACTAAGTATTGATAGATGAACTAAGTATCGACAGATCCCAAGAGTACTTAGTAAGATTTTTCAGGTACCCTGTGTCACCTGCTCACAGGCAAGAGTGGCCACAAGGAGATGAGTTAGGAGTTGGACACAGAAGTCAGTTGACGGTGACGCTGGCTTGGACGAGGGTGATGCAGGTGGAGAGAAAGGAGGGAAGGATCTGAGATGTGGTCTTGAGTCAGAGGGCCGGAGTGCTGGCAAGACTGGATGAGAGGGTATCAAGGAAAAGTACGGGTCGAGGATGCTGGCTTCCTGCATCTGGCAAGAGCAAGTGGCACCATTTTCCTGGACAGGAAGACCCAACGGGGAGCAGTTTTGGACAGAGGATGAGTGCCGTTTCAGTTATAATGATTTCAGAGGCATTTGTGGTACGAAAATGGAGACGTCACCTAAGTGGTTGATCTCCGAGCCTGGCGCCCAGACGAGTGGCTTTATTTAGAGCATCTATTTACGTGTCACCATCCAAAAGCTGTGACTCAGAGACACATGGGTAAACATGATCAATCAGGGCAGAAAATGTAGATGCAGTTTCCCAAACGCCAAATAGTGATACTGTTAATAAAGACCATAGTAACGAGGTTATCGCAATACTTATATTAAAGTTAGTATTAATTAATAACGAGTATTGATTTATGTTTATAAAACTAATGGCATTAACACTATTAATGTTGAACAGTATGTTCATATTAAACATCTGTTAATATTTAATGAATATTAAAAGCCCAATATTATACAGCTTGGTAGAAATTCAAGGCTCTAAGGAAAAAGAAAAAATTCTTAATGGGAGCCACAGTGTAGAAGATCTATATCAACAACAAAATGTCTAAACAGACTGTAACCTTATAATCAACAATCTATTTCCAAAAGAATATGGATAAACTACAGTACAACAAGCACTGAATATAAGCAAGAAGAAAACTCTAAACCCCAAAAACCTCAGATATACAAATTATTTACTAGAAAACATTAAAATGCTTATTTTATATTGACAAAGGTTTAAAGCATCTTAAAAAAAGTCATCCCTGGACATTATGTCATAGTTCTCGATTGTTTTACCAGAAAGTCAGAAATTTAAGGCAACATCAACATATGCAAAATCAGAGTGGAGGATTTAGACCACATCTCTGCCAACAAGTAGGACACTGACCATTTGAAATTGCCAATATTTGACTATTTTAATGTACAAAAAATGGCAAATTGACGTATTTAAACTAATCAGCTAAAAGAAACATTAAAAAGAGTTTGAAGAACACATTGAAAACTTGTTCATTCTGTTTAAAAGTTAAAAAGACAAACTCCCTGCTTTCACTGGGCTTACACTTTGGAGGAACCACAGATGATAAGGTTGATCTAATGAATATTAAAACGGTTTAGAGAGAAAAAGAGAGAGAAAATAAACTTCCTGGACTTCTCATATTCCTACAAGAGGCCCTGGCCTCCTGAAATGTGCATGATATGAAGATAGGGAGTGTTTGCTTTCATTTCCACTAGACATACTTCATCACATACCACTGGAATTCAAAGCGTAGTCATTTGTCTAGTCTATTGCTTTTATCCAGAAGGATAATAAAACTCCCCCTGTCTCCCAGAGAAAGCCCAGGTTAGGTCTGGGGTAAACCCTAGAGTGTCAGACAGACAGAAACTTCAATTTTCTAGATGTGTCCACGTCAAAAGGAGAAAAGTCAGAACAGGGAAAGCCTCTGGGTAGCGCAAGCTGAGACAGGGACTAACTGGCTCCTGGTGGATTCACCCAATGATTATGGTTAAGATTCATGTCCCTTACATTTCCAAGGAGACCCTTTCAGGACGGGAGAGGTATGGCTGGCTCCTCCCCCTTTATAAGCAAAGAATAATAATTTTTCTTCAGGCTTCACCTGTGGAGTTTCCAAGTGTCATGTAAAATGACTGACATGGCACTTACCACATGGCCCTCAGGATAAGGGCTAGAGCAAATGGAGTGTCCACACTCTTGTTATTTACAGGGAGGTACTTGGTAAGAAATCAGTTTTTGATCCAGAATACCTCATGTGCTCATCCACACTAAAATGAACAAAGATGAATGTTAAAAACACAATGCTGAAAGCACTTACTCTAAGACCAGGAACAAGACAAGGATGTCTGCTCTCACAAGGATGTCTGCTCTCACAAGGATGTCTGCTCTCACCACTTTTATTTGGAAGTTTTAGCCACAGCCATCAGAGAAAAAGAAATAAAAGGAATCCAAATTGGAAAAGAAGAAGTAAAACTGTCACTGTTTGCAGATGACACGATACTACATATAGAAAATCCTAAAGATGCTACCAGGAAACTACTCGAGTTCATCAATGAATTTGGTAAGGTGGCAGGATACAAAATTAATACACAGAAATCTCTTGCACTTCTATACACTAACAAGTAAAGATCAGAAAGAGAAATTAAGGAAACAATCCCATTTACCATCACATCAAAAAGAATAAAATACCTAGGAATAAACCTACGTAAGGAGGCAAAAGACCTGTACTCTGACAACTATAAGATGCTCATGAAAGAAATCAAAAATGAAACAAACAGATGGAAAGATATACTGTGTTCTCGGATTGGAAAAATCATTATTATTAAAATGGCTATACTACTCAAGGCAATCTGCAGATTCAATGCAATACCTATCAAATTACCAATAGTATTTTTCACAGAATTAAAACAAAAAAATTTACAATTTATATGGAAACACAAAAAAACCCAAATAGCCAAAGCAATCTTGAGAAAGAAAAAACAGAGCTGGAGAAATCAGGTTCCCTGAGTTCAGACTATACTACAAAGCTACAGTAATCAAGACAGTATGGTACTGGCACATAAATCAAAATATTGACCAATGGAACAGGATAGAAAGCCCAGAGGTAAACCCATGCACCTATGGTCAATTAATCTACAACAAAGGAGGCCAGAATATACAATGGAGAAAAGATAGCCTCTTCAATAAGTAGTGCTGTGAAAACTGGACAACTACATGTAAAATAATGAAATTAGAACATTCTCTAACACCATACACAAAAATAGACTCAAAATGGATTAAAGACCTAAATGTAAGGCCAGATACTACAAAACTCTTAAAGAAAACACAGGCAAAACACTCTTTGACATAAATCACAGCAATATCTTCTTGGATTCACCTTCTAGAATAATGAAAATAAAAACAAAAATTTAAAAATGGGACCTAAGTAAACTTAAAAGCTTTTACGCAGCAAATGAAACCATCAACAAAATGAAAAAACAACCCTCAGAATGGGAGAATATATTTGCAAATGAAGCGACCAACAAGGGATTAATCTCCAAAATATACAAACAGCTCATGCAGCACAATATTAAAAAAAAAAAAAGACAACCCAATCAAAAAAATGGACAGAAGATATAAATAGACATTTATCCAAAGAAGACATACAGAGGGCCAAAAAGCACAGGAAAAAAATACTCAACATTGCTAATTATTAGAGAAATGCAAATCAAAACTACAATGAGGTATCATCTCACACTAGTCAGAATGGCCATCACCAAAAAATCTTCAAAGAATAAATGCTGGAGAGGGTGTGGAGAAAAGGGAACCCTCCTACACTGTTGGTGGGAATGTAAATTGGCGCAGCCACTGTGGAAAACAGTATGGAGCTTCCTTAGGAAAACTAAAAGCAGAACTACCATGTGATACAGCAAGCCCATTCCTGGGCTTACACTGGGAGAAAACCATAATTCTGAGAGATACATGCACCCCAATGTTCACTGAAGCACTATTTACAACAGCTAGGACATGGAAGCAACCTAAATGTCCACTGACAGATGAATGGATAAAGAAGATATGGTATACATATTGTACATATATATATATATATATATATATATATATACACACACACACAGATAGATAGATAGATACACAAACAATGGATTATTACTCAGCCAAAAAATTATTTAAGTAATGCCATTGGCAGCAACATGGATGGACCTGGAGATTATCATACTAAGTGAAGTAAATCAGAGAGAGAAAGATAAATATCATATGATATCATTTATATGTGGAATCTAAAAGAATGACACAAATGAACTTATTTACAAAACAGAAACAGACTCACAGACTTAGAAAACACATTTATGGTTACCAAAGGGGAAAGGTGGTGGGGAGGGATAAATTAGGAGTTTGGGATTAACATATACACACCACTATATAAAAAATAGGTAAACAACAAGGACCTACTGTACAGCACAGGGAACTCTACTCAATACTCTGTAATAATCACTGTGGCAAAAGAATCTGGAAAAGAATAGATATATGTATATGCATAACTGAATCACTTTGCTGTACACCTGAAAATAACACACCATTATAAATAAACTATGCTCCAAAATAAAATAAAAATTAAAAAAGAAACTGCCAAAAAAAATAAAATTAAAAAGGCCATACCACTAACAAACAAAACTATCACAGAAGGACAGCTGTGTATACAAAAAACACACGTCATTCAAACACCCGAACTATTAAAATAAATAAATCTCAAACAATTCTCAAAGCAAATATTATAAACCTTTTCCCCCCTACAGAGTACAAAACAGAATCAAGGGGAGACTAGCTGAATAAATTACTAAACATCAGCATATAGATTATGAACTATATTTTTTAAGATTATGTTTTTGAACATTTTATTCTGTAGAATTTGATAGACAATATTATAGAGAATTTTTATAGATGCAAAATTATCAATGTAAGGAACCATCACGTGTTTATGACGGAGCCCCTAACCCTAACCATAGCCAGTCCTGTCCCACCCATAGCCCATCCGCAATATCACCGATGAGGATAATGACAGCACTACCTCCAAGAGCTGCTGTTTAGCCTGACTAGTCCAGCATCCTCCCTGGAGGACGCATTCCACACACCACCTGTTCCTGCTGCCCTGCCATGCAGAGCTGAGCCATGTTCCACCAGAACCTGTCACCACCAAGGCACCTCAGGCACGCTCCTTCCGACAAGACTGAGGAAACAGACCTGGACAGTTACTTCCAGTCCATCATCTCCTTTTCATCCCTGTAACCAGCACACGACTTTTTTTCTATTTTTTTAGGTGCCTGGTGCTAACGTATCCTTAACCTAACCGATCTGTGAAGTGTTAAATAATTTGAAAAAGGCTACAAATTATTAAAGTGTGCCCACAAAAAGTCACTCTGCAGTAGTACAAGGTCATGAGAGCGCTATGGTCAAGACACCATCAATGTGAGAAGCCTAGAAATGATAAAAATTACCATTTCTTATTTTGGAATTAATTCCCACAGGATAATAACTTTACTCTCAACTTTATACTTGGGTGGTTTATGTAAGGCATAAAAGTGGTAACAAGCAGCATTTGTTATTTCACATACATGATAAAAATTATCTTGTATTTTTAATATTAATAAAATGTGGGAAAAAATGATTCTTCTAGCCACTAGATCTATCATTTATTTACCTTCCTCTTAAATAAATAAATTTTAAAAAACTAATCATATGTGGGAGGTTATTTCCATTTAGATTGGCAGTTAAAATTTATGGTAGAATAAACTACATAGTATTATTCAACTCATAATAAAGTAATGTAGGTCTAAAATAATATTACTTAAAATAATCAATAACTGAGAAATTGACTCAAATATTCTGAAAGAAAGCAAATAAATGTCAAACACAGCAACAAAAGAATGAGGTAAATAATCACTTAAATCAACTCTATGACCTGGCTTTTGCAGCAGATTAAGTTTGACACAACTCCAAATGAATGGTAATTTATTACTGTGAGAAACAAAGCTGCATTATAGAAACCACTAATACTTTTTCTAATGCTCAGAGCATCAATCTCAAGAATTAACTTCCCAAGTCACGAAGCCCAACACATTCATTGAAGTGAATTGGTCTCCATGCTTCACAAATTTTCTATCCAAGCACAATCAAGTGAGAAAAGCAGTAGACTCCATGAGCTTTTGGTACTGAAAAGGGATTGATCATAGTACCTAAGAGTGTTCCATGATTTTAAAAGTTTAATAAATAAGGCTTCCTCTCTAATAAATGTAATGTTAATAATAATCTATAAACCAATACCTTTTATAGAAAACATTTGATTCACCAGTTATGGCTATTAAATTTTGCTTTGCTCAAGACAGAAATCAAAGCGCTTGATAATTCACCTTCTTTTCCATTCTTCACCTCTTCTACCCCAACTACATACCATATTCCGTTAAACAAACCTCACCATGTTTTCATTATTCTTGCAAAATACCCAGAATGTCCTACATCGATGTCTAACGTAAGCTCTTATCTCTTTGAATTTCCTACTCGCTCATGTCTTCGAAGACCTTTAAGTCCTAAAATTTTTTAACGAAGCTTCTAAGAGCCCTTCTGTCAAATTTATATCCCCACACTCTGAATTTTTTTTAGAGTTACATGCGGCAGTAATCAGAGGCATGTGAGATTTTGCTATTGTCCTAGAATTGGTCTAATTCTCAAAGTTAAGAACAAGAGACACAAATTAATCCACCACTGAGAGCAAAGATTTTCCTCTGAGGGACTTCATCACCTCTTTGTGAAACTTAGTTGAAACATGAACGTTTGGAGAACTGGTCAACCCCACATCCTTACGAAGACAACTTAGGTCTCATAAGGGGAAGGTCTGGTAAGAGAAAGGGTGAGTTTCTGAGGGATTTCAGGGTGCCTGGATCAAAGGTGTCCTCTTCCCTCACATCTTCCTGGTGTAAGAGGCAGAAAACGTTTTACCTCCCAAAAGATAATGTACAAAGATTCTACTGTAAGGGATGACTGCTGTTTCCATTTCCACCTGGGCGTCTGCTTAGCTAGCGGCTCATCAATAGGTTCTAAACAATTAGGGTTAGGAAATGAAAACTGCAAAGGATGGTGTGTCCGGTGATGGCCAAGAGACAGAGGGGTAGGACTTCTCCTTTAGATTATCAGCTCCTAAGAGGCTGGGAAGACAGATTCTGCACCCAGAGGAGTGCCCGAGAATTAAGGACAATTGTCAACTCTGCTGCAGCCTGATGGGTAAAAAAATCATGTATTCTAACAAAATGGAGTGAGTCGACTCAAGCAGGGATCAGGGAAACAAATGGCCAAATGTCACAAGGGCATGCCCATGCCTAGGGAAGTTGTTGGATTTTATTCTGAACGTTCAATTATTTATTTAAAAACAAGTTCGATGGGGAATTCCCTGGTGGTCCAGTGGTTAGGACTCTGCGCTTCCACTGCAGGGGGCACAGGTTTGATCCCTGGTCGGGGAACTAAGATCCGGCATGCCACATGGCACGACCTAAATAAAAAACAAGTTAGAGATAAAACTTCATTTCTGAGGAAATACAATGCATTTCTTTTGAATCTTGTGACATATTTTATGACTAGTGATCCTCATCGAAGGAAGTGAAGAAACTTTAATTGAACTCATACTAAATTGCAGGTACGTTGAGTAAATATTTCTGAATTTTCAGTTGATGAAGCAAACAGCAGATCTCCAAAAGCCAGAAACAAAGTAACAGCAATCTGATCTCCCATGATTTCTCCAAACATTTACGCCTCCAGACATTTACCACCAAACATATTCTCCGCAATCATGGCAGTTTTATCACATTTTCTAGATTCATCTTGAGTGGATTCTCATCTCCAGACTTTTTCCCACAGCATTCTTTCATCAGTAGCATGGACAGAGTGGGCAGGAAAAGGCAGTTGCTCTCTGTATCGGTTTTCGGTTGTACCACAGACTCCATGCCTTAAAACAACAGAAAACGTATTATCTTACAGTTCTGTAGAACCAAAATCCAGCATGGGTCTCAATGGGCTAAAATCGTGGTGTTGGCCAGGCTGTGTTCCCTTCTGAATGCTTCACGGGAGGAGCCATTTCCTGTTCATTCAGGTTGTTGGAAGAATACAGTTCCTTGAAGAACCAAGTTACCGTTTCTTTGCTGAGAATAATCTGAGAACCAAACTGCTTGCCAGACACACAACAAAGTCAGCCTATGGATGCCAGGTGGCGGTGAATGAAAGCGCAGCGTTTATTGCAGGTGCCAAGCAAGGCGTCCAGGCAGCTAGTACTCAAAAGACCCAACCTCCCCAGTAGCTTTTGGATGAGGGTTTTTAAAGGCAGCATAGGGGAGAGGGTTGCAGGGTGTGTGATGAGCATGTGGACAATTTTCTGATAGACTGGGGGTGAGGTAGCAGGTGGTGTTTCTACCGGTTTGAGGTCAGTGGTTTTCACCAGTGGGGGTCCGGTTTCTGTAAAAACAATTTAAGACCGTGCGTCAGACGTTGTCATCTGTCTTCCTCAAGGAAATCTAGGGCCTTAGGACCCCATCCCACAGTTTGACTTGTTGCTTAAGTTATCCCCTTCCTTACCCTACTGCCTCTCCTTTGGCCCCTGTTCTGCTCCTTTTTTTTTCTTTTATTTATTTATTTGGCTGCATCAGATCTTCAGGTGCAGCATGTGGGATCTTTAGTTGCAGAATGCATGCGGGATCTAGTTCCCTGACCCGGGATCAAACACGGGCCCCTGCATTAGGAGCGTGGAGTCTTAACCACTGGACCACCAGGGAAGTCCCTCTGCCCCTTCTTGAATGATTAACCTTCTGAGCTGGTTCTTTGGAACTGAGGGAGGCCTAGGAGACTAGAGGTTTTCCCACAAACAGGAGTCAGGGGACACAGAGGGGCTTGTGCTGGGGAGCCCTGGAGAGCACTGCTGAGTCTCACTGTCTGGAGGCTGCTGCACCCCATCTGTGGCTTCCATATAGTCTGTCTTCAATGCTAGAAGAAGTACTAGTTCTCCTCCTGCTTTGAATCTCCCCTGCCGCATCTTGAGTCTCATCTTTCGTACTTCAGCTGGGAAAGATTCTTCTCCTTTAGGGGCTCATGTGATCAGACTGGGCCCAGATAATCCAGAATGACCTCCAATCCTGCAGGGTCTCTCTTTCTACATAACATAATCTCAGGTTCCAAGGATAAGGCATGCCCATCGTCGGGGGGGCCAGGATTCTGCCCATTGCACTGCCCTGGAAGGCGGCTCCAAAGGAGGGAAATATGTAACAACATTTACCATGTTGTCATGACAGTTGTTAGCGCTAGCTGTCCATATCAGAGCACAAATCATGAAAGCAAGAGTCCATCTGTGCAGGACATGATCCAACCAGAAGATAGAGCATGACACACACGGGCTGGTACTGATGTGGAGGTACATTTCTGGTGATGACTTCCCCAATATTCTTTATGGTCTCTTTCTTCTTGCCTTTCTTTCCTCTTGTGGCATTTTCATCCTTTATTTACTAATTTTTTAAAAAAATTTTTACTGAAATATAGTTGATTTACAATGTTGTGTTAGTTTCAGGTATACAGCAAAGTGAATCAGTTATATACATATATGTATATATATATTCAGTTATATATATTTATATATATATATTTTTTTACATTCTCTTCCACGAGACAGCCGGTGGAGCACAGTTCAGGACCCCCCCCTTTTCTTCCACCTCTATCAGCCTTTTTCACAGAACGTTTTGGGTTTACTGTCACCATGCACGAGATTTGTAAAAGGAGAGAAAACAAAATCAGATTCACTATTAACCTTGTGATGGGGAAGTAATTCGAAATTACGATTCTGAGCTGCAGACTTAATTCAACCTGTAAATTTATTTACTTGATAAATCTGGAGTAAATTGATTAGGTAGTGCTCCTTTTAAAATAACACATCAATTTCAATGAAAAACGGACCTCGCTGTTCTTTATTTGTCCCTTGACCAGTACCAAAACAACATGTGCCTATTGGAAAAAGGCAGGCGGCCTTTTGACAGTCGGGTCTACAATATCACCATCACACAAAATTCTCGGTCTTTTGAGATCCATCACTGCCAAGCTCTGAAATAACCTGACTGCAGGAAGCGAGTGAAAAGGTGATGCTCCTGAAGCAGTAGGTGGCCTTGCCTCCTGCAGATGAATTAGTGCCGAGGTACACAGAGGTCATACACGGGGCAACTGTACTTTGCTTCTTCAGATTGAGTTAAACTGTGCTCTGAATCAGTGGTGCTCAGAATTGATCAACATTCCCCTCAAATACAGCAGCAATAGCTACAGGTTTAACTCAGCTTGAAATCTGCAAACGGAAGTGAAAAGGCTGCTTTTCAAAATAAGAGTATCTTTTAAATGATTTCCCTGGTACATCTTTAAAATACAGTTTACATTTTTTAATGTTTTACTAAATACCATAAGAATAAATTGTTTGCCCCCCCCCATTGTTACTCAATCTAAATTGAGCAAGATTTATTCATTATCTCAAAAAATATGTCAGAAACGCCCAGCAGGTGCTGGGTGATCTGCTCACTGCAAACAAAGACCAGGTCTTCCCCTTGAGAAGCTTATATTTTACTGGGGAAAATAGCGCACAAACCATTAGTAAAAATATGATACAATTTCAGTTGGAAGAAAGCACTGCGTGAAAACAAAACAAAACAGATGAATGGTTAGGAGTGACCGGTAGAGGGGGGCTCTCTGAGGCTGTGACGTTTGTGTAGAGTAATGGGTGGAAACAGAGGGACAGGCCACGCAGACGTGAGGCGGGAGACCGTGCCTGGGCCCCGAGGACAAAGTCTTGCTGCAGAGTGAGCCTGGCTGTCCAGGAAAGACAGGAGGGTGTGAAGCAGCAGGACGTGGGGACAGAGGGTGGAAAGTGAGGTCAATGGACAGAGGCAGGACCGGGTGTGAGCACCGTGCAGCCCCGCGGAGTCTACAGAGGAGGGGGGAGCAAGTAGACCTCCTTTCAGCAACCGAGATAACGGATCATCGTGCGGGACGCACGGGCGGTGGGGGAGGTGGTGGGAATCCTTTGAATTTGGATTTGTTTGAAATAATGTTCCCAAAGATGTTGTCCGTGTGGAAGGAGCAGGAGAGGTGCAGGTGGTGACCCCGGGACATGCGGCCTTGATGTTGCCGTGAATGACGACGCCTTGGAGGGTACCGAGCGGGACCAGGTCTGAGGCGGGGGCGCGTCGCACACGCGGTACACAGTGGCTTCATGAGAAAGAGGAAGCGCAGACAGTGACACAGCCAAGCCCTCAAAATGTTTCAAGTAGCTGACACACTGACTGTATTCTCATAAGTAGGTATTTAAGTGAGAAATCGAATAACAAAAAGCAACAGAAATCCTTTACCTCTTGAAATATCAAAATGCATTATAGCTATCTCATGATAAAATCTCAAGTCGACGTTTTTAAATCAGAGGTAAACTGTAACTTCAGCAGTAAAATATCAAGACTGAGGTGTCAGGAAAGTAATATTTGGGGAGGAAACGTGTAGCTGAATGCTGGTCCCCAAAGAGCTCCGCCTCGGGTCCAGGGTCACCGCCGACTCGCCTCTTACATACGGCACATCGGCAACGCTTCATGCTCATACTTCAAAAGTGCAAAAAGTTAAATTAATGAACTAAGGAACTAAATCAAAAGATCATTAGGCTTCTTAAATTACAGAAATATTTGGTGCTAGTTTTTGTTTTCTTCCCCCAAATCGAAGTGTGAAAAAGGTATCTCAGTATTTTAAATCGAATTCCCCCATTCGTGTTTGAAACTCTTTCAGTTTAATTGGGTTTCTGTGTGCCTTCCAGGAACTTTGGCTGTCTTTCTACCGAACTGGTTTTTTTGGTTTATTTGTGTTTTTTTTTTTTCTTTCCTCATGGATCCTTTAAACCTCCTTCTACACTCTGGAGACTGATCCTTTGTCAGCCATGTGTTTTTTCAAATAATGAATTCCCCTAATATGGCTGCTTGACTTTCCTCTCATTGTGTTATCTTCTGGTACAGAGGCTTTTTTTTAGTGTTTTATTTAATAGAATTAACTAAACATTTCCCCCCTTTTAAAATGAATTACGAAACCATATCCTACTACTGACTAATAAAGTATTTTCCCATGTTTTCTTCTAAATTTCTATCATTCTGTTTCCCATATTTAGTTAATTTATATACCCAGAATTTGGGGGTATATGGTGAGAGGCAAGATTCCAATTTTTATTATGTTGTGCAGGAGGACCCCGTATCTCTTTACACTATTTGCTGACTGGTCCAGCTTGTTATTTATCTGTAAGGTCACCTCATAACATACATGGGTGACAAATACTTAGGCTCACTATTTTGTATTCACGATTGTTACCCTAAGTTTGAAACACCCCCTCTTTTAGAGTTATCACTAGATGCCCTCAGCATTTGACCTCCAACCAAAAACGTCTCCAGACATCACCAGATGTGCCCTGGGGGAAAAATCACCCTGACTTGAGCCCCCATTCCAGATCAGCGAATTCAAAATTATCATATTAAATAGCCAGTGTAAATGTGGTTACAAAGCCCCGTGACGGTCAGTTTTACCTGTCAATTTGTCACGTTCGTAAATGGTCGGGAAGGTACTGAAGGAATTGATAATTTCCTTTTTTTAATTAACAGTTTCTTCTGTGTGCATAAAAAATTCTTTGATGTATCAGATCACCTTTGCGAGTGATGACGGAGGTAATAATCTTAAATCTGATTAATTTACAAAGACCATCGATCTCTTGTTAAACGATCTTAGTTAACAATAATTCATCTAAATTGTTGAACATTTGTTTCCCCTCTCCATCAGTTTTCTCCCTCATTAAAAATAAATTAATGACAAAGCCCAATTAAAACCACAGATTTGGGCTTCCCTGGTGGCAAAGTAGTTGAGAATCCACCTGCCAATGCAGGGAACACAGGGTCCAGCCCTGGTCTGGGAAGATCGCACATGCTGTGGAGCAACGAAGCCCGCGTGCCACAACTACTGAGCCTGTGCTCTAGAGCCCGTGCGCCACAACTACTAAGCCCATGAGCCACAGCTACCGAAGCCTGCGCGCCTAGAGCCCATGCTCCGCAACAAGAGAAGCCGCCGCAATGAAAAGCCCGCACCCCACAACAAAGAGCAGCACCCGCTCGCCGCAACTAGAGGAAGCCCGTGCACAGCAACAAAGACCCAACACAGCCAACAATAAATAGATAAATAAATAGAAAAAATTATTTAAAAAAAAAATAAAACCACAGATTTTCTCAAAGTCATCTACACAAGCCAGCCAAGGCAGACAAAGGTGCAAAACGAGTTAGGGCAGTTTCTCTGTCTTCCCGGACCACCTCCTTATTTCCCCTGGCTCCCTCCTCCTCATAGAAGATGTTGGAACGAAAGTGTATCCAGTATCCACAGATGTAGCTGCACTGCCATGAGTAATAGTTGGTACCATTATCAATTACTGATCAACTACAATATTTGAATTTTCATCATTTATAACTTTGGGGAGCGTATTAGATTGGAAAGGCTTAAAATAATGCAGATTAAGTTTTAACACTGGTTCTGCAATTTATTACCTGGGATCTAGGGAAAACTACCTAACCTGTCTGAGCCTTAAGGTTCTAATCTGTATGTGACTAAATTACAGTTGTTCAATCCCAAGGAGTTTACTGCCAGAACTTAGCCTCTCCCGAGCACGTCCATCAGAAACTGGGGGAGGAAAAGGCCTAGGTACTGTCCTGCTGCAGGCCCTTCCCCTGCTGCTCCAGGTCAACAGCCCCAGACCTCTCAACAGCACCCCCAGCCAGGGCCCCCGTCCACTGCACCCCCGATCAGATCGTGAATGATCCCAGGTCCCACGACTGTGAGGACAGATTTCTCCTCACCTGACCTGCTGCTTCTACTGCTGTGCAAAACCTCACCTTGCATCCGCCACAGCAAAGACCACAGAAGGCAAGTTTTCATCCTTAGGGTTGGATTAAAATGAAGGAATGACAACACTGTAATGATTACCCAACACTGCACAGGCTCACCCACGTCGGGGCTCCCACTGAGCTGCCCCTCCAACTCCTCTCCCAAGACACAAGCTACAGCTCTCAGTGTACAAGGGGCTCTGGGGCCTCGAGGTCCAGCTCAGAGAAAGGATGGAGTTTGTCCTCGTTTGTGTAATGCACATCACCTTCATTTACTGTCCTGGGATTAAAATGAACACTGCCCAGAAGTTGATTCACTGTGCTTGGGCTACAACATATAACTCAAAGAATATGTAGGGCTTCCCTGGTGGCACAGTGGTTGAGAGTCCACCTGCCAATGCAGGGGACACGGGGTTGTGCCCCGGTCCGGAAGGATCCCACATGCCGCGGAGCGGCTGGGCCCGTGAGCCATGGCCGCTGAACCTGCACGTCCGGAGCCTGTGCTCCACAACGGGAGAGGCCACAGCAGTGAGAGGCCCGCGTAGCGCAAAAAAAAAAAAAAGAATATGTAGAATATTCCTATAGATTCCTTGAGTTAGTGTTGTAAGAAATCAGACCAAGTGTCAAATCCTCAGGCATCTCAGAAGCCAAGGCAAAAATGTGACTAATATTGAATGTCCGATGACAGAGGAATGGATAAAAAAGATGTGGCACATATATAAAATGGAATATTACTCAGCAATAAAAAAGAATCAAATAATGCCATTTGCAGCAACATGGATGAAACTAGAGATTATCATACTAAGTGAAGTCAGAAACAGAAAGACAAATATCATATGATATCACTTATATGTGGAATCTAAAATAAAACACAAATCAACATATCTACAAAACAGAAACAGACTTACAGACATGGAGAACACATTTGTGGTTGCCAAGGGTAGGAGGGATGGATTGGGCATTTGGACTCAACGGATGTAAACTAGTATACACAGAATGAGTAAACAACAAGGTCCTACTGTATAGCACAGGGAACTATATTCAATATCCTGTGAAAAACCATAACGAAAAAGAATATGTATAACTGAGTCACTTTGCTGTACAGCAGAAATTAAACACAATCTCATAAATCAAATATATTTCAGTAAAATTAAAAATAATTATAAGTGTGACTATTGAGATAGTAATATTTTTCCTACAATATTATACTTAATTGTAATGCATATGTTAAATAAGCTAACCTACTGCAGCCTGCATCTCTGATAAAAAATAAATATACAATTCTATGAGGCCACCATCACCCTGATACCAAAACAAAACAAAGATGCCACAAAGAAAGAAAACTACAGACCAATATCACTGATGAATACAGATGCAAAAATCCTCAACACAATACTAGCAAACAGAATCCAACAGCACATTAAAAGGATCATACACCATGACCAAGTGGGGTTTATTCCAGGAATGCAAGGATTCTTCAATATATGCAAATCAATCAATGTGATACACCATATTAACAAATTGAAGGAGAAAAACCATATGATCATCTCAATAGATGCAGAAAAAGCTTTCAACAAAATTCAACACCAATTTATGATAAAAACCCTCCAGAAAGTAGGCATAGAGGGAACTTTCCTCAACATAATAAAGGCCATATATGACAAACCACAGCCAACATCGTTCTCAATGGTGAAAAACTGAAACCATTTCTACTAAGATGAGGAAAAAGACAAGGTTGCCCACACTCACCACTATTATTCAACATAGTTCTGGAAGTTTTAGCCACAGCAATCAGAAAAGAGAAAGAAATAAAAGGAATCCAAACTGGAAAAGAAGAAGTAAAGCTGTCACTGTTTGCAGATGACATGGTATTATACATAGAGAATCCTAAAGACGCTACCAGAAAACTACTAGAGCTAATCAATGAATTTGGTAAAGTAGCAGGATACAAAATTAATGCACAGAAATCTCTTGCATTCCTATACACTAACGATGAAAAATCTGAAAGAGAAATTAAGGAAACACTCCCAGTTACTACTGCAACAAAAAGAATAAAATACCTAGGAATAAACCTACCTAAAGAAACAAAAGACCTATATGCAGAAAATTATAAGACACTGATGAAAGAAATTAAAGATGATACAAATAGATGGAGAGATATACCATGTTCTTGGATTGGAAGAATCAACATTGTGAAAATGACTACAGGACACAAAGCAATCTACAGATTCAATGCAATCCTTACCAAACTACCACTGGCATTTTTCACAGAACTAGAACAAAAAATTTCACAATTTGTATGAAAACAAAAAAGACCCCGAATAGTCAAAGCAATCTTGAGAAATAAAAACGGAGCTGGAGGAATCAGGATCCCAGACTTCAGACTATACTACAAAACTACAGTAATCAAGACAGTATGGTACTGGTACAAAACAGAAATATAGAGCAATGGAACAGGATAGAAAACCCAGAGATAAGCCCACGCACATATGGTCACCTTATCTTTGATAAAGGAGGCAAGAATATACAATGGAGAAAAGGCAGCCTCTTCAATAAGTGGTGCTGGGCAAACTGGACAGCTACATGTAAAAGAATGAAATTACAACACTCCCTAACACCATACACAAAAATAAACTCAACATGGATTAAAGACCTAAATGTAAGGCCAGACACTATAAAACTCTTAGAGGAAAAAACAGGCAGAACACTCTATGACATCAATCACAGCAAGATCCTTTTTGACCCACCTCCTAGAGAAATGGAAATAAAAACAAAAATAAACAAATGGGACCTAATGACACTTCAAAGCTTTTGCACAGCAAACGAAACCATAAACAAGTCGAAAAGACAACCCTCAGAATGGGAGAAAATATTTGCAAATGAAGCAACTGACAAAGGATTCATCTCCAACATTTATAAGCAGCTCATGCAGCTCAATATCAAAAAAACAAACAACTTCAAAAATGGGCAGAAGACCTAAGCAGACATTTCTCCAAAGAAGATATACAGATTACCAACAAACACATGAAAGAATGCTCAACATCACTAATCATTAGAGAAATGCAAATCACAACTACAATGCTATATCATCTCACACCGGTCAGAACGGCCATCATGAAAAAATCTACAAACAATAAATGCTGGAGAGGGTGTGGAGAAAAGGCAACCCTCTTGCACTGTTGGTGGGAATGTAAATTGATATAGCCACTATGGAGAACAGTATGGAGGTTCCTTAAAAAACTAAAAATAGAACTACCATACAACCCAGCAATCCCACTACTGGGCATATGCCCTGAGAAAACCATAATTCAAAAAGAGTCATGTACTACAATGTTCATTACAGCTCTATTTACAATAGCCAGGACACGGAAGCAACCTAAGTGTCCATCGACAGATGAATGGATAAAGCAGATGTGACACATATATACAATGGAATATTACTCAGCCATAAAAAGAAACGAAATTGAGTTATTTGTAGCAAGGTGGATGGACCTAGAGTCTGTCATACAGAGTGAAGTAAGTCAGAAAGAGAAAAATAAATACCGTATGCTAAAACATATATATGGAATCAAAAAAAAAAAAAAAGGTCATGAAGAACCTAGGGGCACGATGGGAATAAAGATGCAGACCTACTAAAGAATGGACTTGAGGACACGGGGAGGGGGACGGGTAAGCTGGGACAAAGTGAGACAGTGGGACATATATACACTACCAAATGTAAAATAGATAGCTAGTGGGAAGCAGCCACATAGCACAGGGAGATTTGCTCGGTGCTTTGTGACCAACTGGAAGGGTGGGATAGGGAGGGTGGGAGGGAGGGAGGCACAAGAGAGAAGAGATATGGGAACATATGTATATGTATAACTGATTTACTTTGTTATAAAGCAGAAACTAATACACCACTGTAAAGCAAATCAATAAAAATGTTAATAAATAAATAAATATACAGTGTTTCAGGCTTAATACTTAGTTACTCATACATGATTGGTTTAATTAAGGGTATCTATCTTCAAATTAATAATAGAGTATGATAAAAATATTAATTTGTCAATTAAGCTAATTCCACAATTTCAGCTGGATCAAAATGATATTTTTAAAACAACTGGAAGTTAATCAGAAAGTTGTAATTTTTTAATTGACTCTAAATGAGGTGAAAGATTTAGAAAGACGCTTTAATCAGTCCTAATACAGACAACATGCAGATGAAGAGGGACTAACTTTACTCTCACAATACATGGCTCATGTGATAGCTTAGTTCTCCTGAATGTTGAGACTGTAATTTTCTAGTTAGCATTTCCTAGAGTTAATAAAGTCAGCTTTTCCATAGATTTATAGTTTATAATTAAACTTTTACAAAAATAGAAAAATGATATTTTTAAACAGCAGAAAAACATTTGCATGATAACAGATTTTTATCACCACTTTAAGTTAGCTCACCAAAAGCAAACAGATCTTAATCCTCCGAAGTACCTTTGGATTCTGAATAAAAACCTACAATTCCATAAATACAAAGTAGAGATAGTAAGGTCCTGCTTTTTCATTATTATTTTGCCACATTAAGAATTGTAGAATAACCTCAGGAAATTCCAACTGAGTAAGAAACTAAAATCTTTGCTCCCTTTAAGCCACGGAGGTGTAATCATTTTTGTTACATCATTGATATATCATGGGCAATTGGATAGAAGGGTATCGGTATTCCTTTTTCATTATCAAATACTTTTCAACTCTAACTTATATATCATATTTCAGAAAAAAATTTTAAATACTTAATAACTTTTCAAGCACTTAATGAACATTTAACACTGGTATGCTAATTAAAAATATACTTGGATATTTTTAAGTCCTTAAGTACCAATTTAGTATAGAATTGAAGTCTTAAACAAGCTCTTGGACAGTACTGTCGGTCTAGTTAAAGTTAGTTAAAGCCACTGAGGAGAATAGGACCAGATTCCCCTTAGAATGATGGAATAATGTAGACCACTTTGATCATTCACAAGCAATTATTACCAGCTTTTGAGATTTAGATGTGTTTCTAATATGTCAAATCACTTGGATGACCTCAACACGCCGGCTGCTTCCTTTTGCTAGTGGTTTATGCAGACCAGAAAATCTGGTCTTGGGGAACAGAAGAGCATCTATAAACACAGCAAACACTGGTTTTGTAGTCACAACCAGATCCCTGGATTGGCAGTATTGCTTCGTCTGGAGATTGGCAGAGAGCAGAGCCTGGACATCCACAGCTCAGGAAACAGAAAAGTAATCGCTTAACTGTACTGACCACTTAGCATATGCCGAACTGTGCTACGATTTATCTCATTTAATCCTAATGACAGCCCTGTAAGTTGAACTTTATCATCTCTCTCTTTACAGATAAAGATATTAAGACTTATGTTGTACAGCAGAAATTAACACAACATTATAAATCAATTATACTTCAATAAAATTTTTTTAAAAATTTTTTAAAAGCCTTAAATGGTCTAAGGTTACAGAAGAGGCAGTGTCACACCAGCCAGTGCTGTGTTAGGCCTTCCCCTGATACTGTCTGCCCTGAACTTTCAGATATGCATCTTGGTGCAATGCCCTTCTCAGCGGTTAGGATGAACAGTCAGCTTGAATTGGATCCAGTTTATGACACATAAAAGGATATTATAGACCTTATGCAATATAAACTTGAAAAAACTTTTGAGGTGGGTGTCATTTTTAATTATACCACAGGTGAGAATATTGAGTTTTTTGAAAATTAAGTGATTGAACCAAA
The DNA here is from genome assembly GCF_003676395.1 of Aethalodelphis obliquidens. Classification (NCBI taxonomy): domain Eukaryota; kingdom Metazoa; phylum Chordata; class Mammalia; order Artiodactyla; family Delphinidae; genus Aethalodelphis; species Aethalodelphis obliquidens. Next base: position 2,320,710 of record NW_020838047.1, read on the forward strand.
GTCACTGTTCCAATTATATAACTGAGTCTGGATGGGAACCTGGGTCTTGTTGCTTTACAGCCTTTCCCTACAGGGCATCCATCTTGTGAGAACTTAAGGGACATATCAAATCTTAAATTATAATTAAATAAGAGCCAGACAGAAATGAGACTTATCATTATGAATATTTGTGGGGAAAAAGTAAAAAAAAAAGAACAAAACTTTGGGGCGGGGGAAAGGACTTCGGTTTAGTAACTGGTGGCATAAACCCCTTTCCATCAGATTACTCCCAGTCGGGTGTGGGTCTCCTTGCTGTTAGAAATGGAAATAAAGCCAATCATACACATGGCACAGAGAAAAAGCAAGGTAAGTCTTTCTACAAATATGCAGCATTTCTCAAGTTTTCATTAAAATGCAGTATGTTGTATGTTAAACTGAAAACTCTTTGGCGTTCTAAAAGGAAAAATAAAACCTCGACTCACACACAATGAGAGAAGACGGAAAGGAGTATTTATACCCTTCTTACTCTTCACTGATTTTTAAAGACAGGCCATCGACTATTACGACTTCTAGAAATCAACATTAAATAATAATCAAAGCCTTCATATTAAAGCCTCTTGATTACGCCTTAACTAACTCACTGTGATTCTATAAAGGAACCGTGCGCACCCTGAGAAGCACACTCTCAGACGCTCCTGTGCCCCACACTCCTCTCATCATTTGCAATGGCAACTGTGGCATAAAGCTGACAAAATGCAGCAACAGAGATGCGAGAAACTGCTTGAGAAGAAAGTGAGGCTCCTCATGTCAGAGGAGGGACCCAGCCGGTGAGAGTGTAAAGAGACTACGGAAACGAAACAGGAAAGATACGGAACACGGTGGACCATGCCAGCCCAGCGGGTGGTCTCCACAAGGGACAGCCGTAATTACTCAACTGAGTGTCCACACACACACACACAGACTCACACACAGGCTCTCTCACAGAAACTACAACATTTCTTTTGGTTTAAAATTGACTGAAGCAACGCAAGGATTTTCTTTCAGCCAGTCTTTCAAAAAGCATTTCCTGCCTGTATATGACGTGCAGGGTGCTCTCTGATGTCTGAAAAGATGACGCTATTTAGAAACCATGATGGCAAACCATAGAAAATATTTTTCAAATACAAACAATCGTAAACGTTACGTGTGTGTACATATGGACGTATATATAATAACCTTTATATACAAATAAAAACTTTGCATTTCAAATATGCATTAGCATCTTTACTAATTTGCTTGGTCTCCTGGGCCCAGTTTGGATGTAGAGAAAATGGCCAGTATTAGTTGGAAGGCGTAGCACTGGCCTCAGGAGAGCTGGGTTCTGGAAAGTGAGCTAACACGGCAGTACGCTTGTGCCTTTCCTCAGTAAGTGTGCGAAGAAGGGCTACGCAGGATAAACAGAATATACTGATGTAGTCATTGAATTTTTGAAAACTAAACACGAAGTAAGCTTTAGCAAAGAAAGAATAAGCAGGCAGCTATGACTACTCCCTTGACTTAATTTTACCCACTAAGGCATCCCCACTGTCTGACCGGGAGGCCACCACGTAGACCCTCAGCTCCCTGAGTCTGGGGGCTGCTGTCCTGCCCCTCAGGCTCCACGGGCAGAATGAAGGGCATGGTCAGAGTCCCGGGAGCAGGAAGGACTGTTTCGATCCTCTTGGAACTGAATCCAGCTCATGTCAGACTTATTTCAATGTTCCTCAAAGGCGTGTCAGTAAATCTAAACCGAATTCAAGCCAGTGCCCCAAATTTGGCAGCCAGAATTTATAAAACCATGGCAGACTTCACCCAGATGCAGGGACTCCCATCCTGTGCGCTAAAGCATCAGATGTTCCTTAGGACAAAGGTCTTCGTGTGCCAAAGCGCAGGGAGAAGTTTTTTTCAGGGATCTTGAATATCATGCAGTACAGCCACCTTATATTTTTTGAGATAAAATTCACATCATATAAAATTCACCACTTTAACAACGTTAAAGTGTACAGCTGAGTAGCTTTTAGTACCTTCACAGTGTTGGACAGACAGCACCACGCTCTAGCCCCAGATCATTTTCAGCACCATCACCCCCGCCAAAATACCCCATACCCACTGACCAGATACTTTCAATCCCCCTCCCCCCGTCCCCGTCAATCGCTAATCTGATCTTTGCCTCTATGAACCACCTTGATTTTAAACGAAGGGAAGCTCAGGTCTGCACACACCACGTGACTTCCCAGGTTACACAGTCAGCAAACCTCAGAGCTGGGGCAGCAATTCAAAGTTTGATTTAGGAAAAATTTTTGATCAGAATGTAAGGCAGGATTGTCCTGGGCGTGAACCACGGATAGGGGCATCGGGCCAAGTTCTGCCCTGAGGAAAAGGCTGCCCATCACAACTGGTCCTTCCCCTCTTACAGTGGAAGGACAGACACTTGAAGCTCTCTGACAAGCTCTACGAGAATCAATTCAATTATTTTTTTTTCATAGAGAAAGTGGGAACTGAACAGCCTCAACTGCAAACCCCAGCTGGATCCATCACCTCAAATCACCACCCGCTGTGCTCATCTCAGAGCCACCATCACCAGGCCGCTACCTGGCATCACCCAGGACTTAGGAAGCAGCTTTGTTAAGAGTTCAGACCATCACAGAGGGAATCGGGCCGGAGCACGATGTGCCGTGTAAGTGAATCAACCTTCACAGGGCGTGTACGCCTGAGAAGATGCCTGTGTTTCACTGCGTACGTAGAGTATTTGATCATTTTTAACACCAGCCCACGTCAGTATTGCAAAACCATTCAGTAACATTCACGGAGTGAAACAAATTATAATAGTGACAGAAAAAAACAGGTAGTGCAAACCTGGTGAACGGCCCAGGGGAAGCAGGAGGTCGTGGAGTTTCCTCCTCCCGTTGGGAGCGCTGAGCAGGACGCCGGCCTCAGGCAAGGCACTGACTTCCTCCTCGGGCCCAATTTAACCCAGGTGCAACTGGGTTCCTTTGAAGACCTGGCAGAAAAACAAAAGTAACACAGGTGTAAAAAATGTTACCTTAATTTGGCTTGGATACTTAAATGATCTAGAAGTTCTCTCTGCTGAAGTGCCTCTTAGCACGTCTGCTCACCTGCAGCTGCAGTAGCCCAGCCCCTGCCGCGCGGGGCCGCATCCCTGTTCGCTCATCCCCCGTCGACCTGTCCGCATCGACTCAGACTTGGCTGCTAGAAACATCCTCATCTTTTCTAAAGACCTTTTTGCCCATGGAAAAGCCACATAAATCCCTGATGACATCTCTTCAGGTGCTTTTTGCCATTGGGACATCTTTGCTGAGGAGTCTGTTCAAGTCTCTGATCCTTTTTTTTTTTTTTTTTTGCGGTACGCGGGCCTCTCACTGTTGCGGCCTCTCCCGTTGCGGAGCACAGGCTCCGGATGCGCAGGCTCAGCGGCCATGGCTCACGGGCCTAGCTGCTCCGCATCATGTGGAATCTTCCCGGATCGGGGCACGAACCCGTGTCCCTTGCATCGGCAGGCGGACTCTCCACCACTGCGCCACCAGGGAAGCCCCACAGTGTCCTCTCTTGATCATTCCTTTCGTAGGATGCCATGTGGGTCGTCACCCAAGCACAGCTGCACACTTGGCTGTCTGTGCACGAACCAGATGCTAGACTCACGGTGACGATCGAGGTGCTCAGAAGGAAGGACAGGAACGGTCGGTGACCTGCTGTGCATCGGTGATTTGTGGACAGCTGCCGAGCATGGAAGGTTCCAGTTCATGAAAATACTCACAATTCCTAGTCACGGACACTGAAACGTGAGCCGTGTTGTCGGGGACCTTTTTGCTTTGTGTACACAGGAACCGCACAAGAGATAGCAGCCTGCACTGTATGTCAACAAACACAGGCCATGTGCAAAAAACAGGGAAGACTCTCGCCACGCGGCACTGAGTAGGAGACCAGACATGAAGACTGCTGACTCCATGGTTGAACTTAGATGAAATAAGGGGGGAGGATTACTTTGGTGACAGACACCCAGAGGCTTTACCTCCCCAGGGTGTAGTGGGGTGCAGGGGGAGCCAACGGTTCCCGATTTGTGGGGATCACAGGGCTGTGCTCACCATGTGAAAACACGTGGAGCTGGATACTTACAATTTGTGCATTCCTCTCTATCATTTATTCTTCAATAACGTAGTTCATTTGAAAATATATAGATTGCGTCATCGTAAATTAGAAGGACCACTGGACTCGGATGAGGAAAATGGAGTTCTGGGCCTAACCTATCATGAGTTTACGTCTGAAAACCAGCTGACTTATGTGGGCTTCTGGATTTCAATGGGAAAAAAAAACGATTTGAACCAGGTGATCTTAATATTTCTTCCAACTCCAGGTGTCAGTAATCCTTTGACTAAGTAAGTGGCTTTCTGCATTTTAAGAACCAATATTAGACTCTTTTCAGACTGGAAGATGGCTTATACAACGTGGTGACAGAAGCTTTGTTTTATGTTACACCAAAGGAACAATTATCAGTAATGTTTATTTTACAACAGATACCTGTTATGTTTACGCTCTTTGATGTAAACTGTGGTTTTCGCAATAGAATTGAAAAGTATGGAGTGTTCTGACGCACATATTAAATAAAGCAATATCCAAATTTGACATCCTGACATCTATTAAATGCTTTCTGTCCCACATGGGCTGCAAACCCGCTTTGATCTGGGTTCCAAGCAAAGTTCACATCTTCTAACAGTTGAGTATAAATTTACACTTTTTCCCAGTCTGAGGGAGACCACAGCTGCTGTCCCTGCAGAGCTCTGAGAAGGGCTCTGAGAGTCTCCAGAACTCGGGGGGCGGGGGCGCTGTATAGGTGTGATGGGCTTTACCTTCCATCCTCCTGTTGCCACCCAGGAACTCACCACCAGGAGAAGCAAATACGAGAAATATCCCAGCTGCTCCTGCCACCTCTTCCTTCCCCAGGCCTCAGGGCGCAGCGACCTGCCTAAGACATGAGCGTGGAAGAAGAAATTGAATATCAGGCTTAGGCTCTTTCGGTTTGCATTTTAGATGCAGCCCGTCTGTCAAAGGTGCTCTGGTGCTCGATTCCACACACTTGCGGTCAGGTGGTCTCTGCCCCACGGGCAAGGCCCGTGGGCTAAGGGTGTCCGTCTGACTTGGGTGGGTTCTGAGCAAGTCCCTGTGTCCGTGGAGAGGAAATCACGCTCTCAGTCTGCTTTCTTGCTAATGAGCAGGGGGCTGGGCTCCATCTGTCTCGCCATCACATTTCTCAATGGTTCCGAATTAAGGAGAAGAAAAAGGATTATTTATTTGCTCCACAGATTCTCACCATGAAGTTCCCAAAGTCTAAACAAGAGAGCTATGGGTTATCATATCAATAAAAGTTACTTATATTTTCAGGCTGAAAAATCAAATCAAGAAAATAAACAAAAAAAAACTGTCCAGGAAGCTTTGCTTCAAACATATTTGAAATATCTTTGAGGAGGAAACGTGCTGCTTCTTTTGTATTTCCATTTTCTTGGAGGATAATTTCCAGGAGCACAATGTAAATACCTTATTTTTATTTCATCAAAACTATTCACAATACTGCCTTGTCTATGATAAATGTGCAACTAATCAGTTTATCTCTGTCTTCCACTTCTTAACATCCGTGGAGTCTTATTCTGCATATGAATCTATGTTTTAAAAGTTTTTATGCTAAATTTTCCTGATCAGAAATGCACACAAGAGGTGTGGTTTCAAACTTTTATATATTCAAAGATAGATTTTCAGTCTATGTGGTTCACATTTAATAGGTGCATTTACATATCCAAAATAAAATATTTGTTATAATGATGCACTTCTGCTACTGATCATTACTCAAGAGGTAATAAGTTGTAATATAAAATATTTCTATGTACTTATGAAAGCAAATAAATTTAAAAGTGACACTAGAATAAGGAAATGAAATGAAGATTAAAATAACTTTAAAATTTATAATAAAACATTTGACCTTTATTTTTTAAACCTTTGCATTTATTCAAGGTGTTCAAAATTACTTTCTCTCAATATGATTTTATTAAACATTAAAATTTATGGAATCCATCACTAATATAAAAGTTTGAACACAAAATTTTTAAATTAAAAGTCAAAGGTACCCAAAAAATACAACCATAGAGACAAAAGTAATAGTATGTGGATGTCATTAATAAATTTAAATATTGGAGTTTTCTGTTGAGTGTATGATATGTCCTATTCTTTAATCTTTGTGTCACTTCCTTTAATGCATTCGATTGCTTTTTCCACATGCTTCTTTCAGTGAAAATCAGAATCTCACGTTTTCAAACCAAAAGAGGGATTTTCATTTTTAGGAGACACCATTACAAATTTTTAGGACTAAAAACCTGGCACAGATATTAATATTAAATACCAATTATATGTCACACGAGCAATTTTTAAAAAATAAATTTAATGCCTGTCATCTTGCTCATGGGTCATAAATGGCCTTATTTACTTTTAAATGACTAAGATGATGTAAGTTATAGATCAATCCCAGAGAACAAACCAGTAGATTGTTTAAAATATACGTTGCTCAATATTTTAACAGAACAAGAGCTAGGCACATTTTTCTTTGGCTTTTCCTCTCTGCAGGCGACCAGCACCTGGAAAGTCTTGGAGAGCACGTGGATGCAGGTCAGCCCCACCTGGGCCGGGATGAGGCCACTGATGCCCAGACACACCTTACGGGGAATGGCACGGCCTGACTCTCTAAGTCCCAGTGTCTCCTCCGTGTTTTGTAATACTTTCTACTACATGGAAAACAGCATTCAGCTGCTCATTCTAACTTAACTTTCCTCCCACTATCTTATATATAAGCATCTGTTAGGTACAAGTACTTATTTTATATTCTTCTCAAAGAAGACTTGTTTAGGAAAATATAGAAACCACATTTTGTAGAAAGTAATAAATTCCTTTTAAATGTTCTCTAATTGTGCTCCCATTGGGATCTTAATGATGTCTCATTTGTGTGTGTGTGTGTGTGTTCAGTATTATATTACTCTGACAGCATAATTTCATAGTCCCTTTATTTTCTGATACTTGGTGATTGATAAGGAGAAATTCAAAGGTTTTGAGTTAACCATGTAGGTAACGTTTGACCATCTAATCAGCTTAGACTATTCTATACTCAAAATAGTATAAAGTCACGTTGACATGTTGTTTTTCAAAACAAAGAAAAGGTGATTTTACAAAAATATATGATCTAAAGTCGTCTTTCTAAGATATAAAAATGCACACTGGTTGGGCTGACTTAATGAAATTGCCTATTATCTTGATGACTTTTTTTAATAATAGAAAGCAAGCCATGGAGCATTTACATTATTCACTGTATTCATTTAAACAGGGTATTCGATAGGACCTATTCAAACTGATTCATTCTTTCTGCTTCTGACAGTGGGAATAAAAGGATTCGCTTTTCGGAGTTATTTTTAATGCAATGGATTTGCCATTTTTCCTGTTTAAAATACTGTTCACTAGTTACTTGAGAGCATCATAATTCCAGGAAATTATGACTTTCTTACAAGAAGAGTGTTTCTGAGTCATCCTCACATTAGAAGCAACCACGCTTCCATCAGCCACCCTTGAGAAATGATCTTTTGTTCATTTTAGCATCAAATTGGAAATCGTTCATCTCACAGTCTCTGCCAACTAAATGTTTCCTCTTTCTTAAACATAAAATTTCAACATGTGATAAACTAATTACTCTTTATTTTTCATGCCTGGTTCCTATCTGCTTGTCATTTTTTCCTTGCACCTTTTCATATGTCTACAGCATAACTACCTGTTATGCTTCAGAAGAGACAGAAAAACATGAATTCCCCGTTCAATAGTCATTTTTTATATATGCTGATACTTCTTCCTATTTAATCGTTATATTGAACACAAAAGAACTAGCAAAGAAGAGTCCTGTAATGATTTTTTATATATTTTTTGGTATACATTTACAGGACTGGAAGTCTTATAGGATATATCTATGCCTTGAAAGATAATGCACATAAATATCCCCAGGAAAGTGAAAATTAAATATCTATTTTAAAACGATGGAGACCTTCCTTATATGATTTTTGTTTAGACATAGTACATTAACATTTAATATGTTTTTCTAAAAGTCTATAGACCTCTCAGATAAAGTGTTAGCTGCACAGCTTATAATAATTTCTTAGTTGATTAAATTATGATTTAAAAGTTACAAATTAGGGCTTCCCTGGTGGCGTAGTGGTTGAGAGTCCGCCTACCAATGCAGGGGACACGGGTTTGTGCCCCGGTCCGGGAGGATCCCACATGCCGCGGAGCAACTAAGCCCCTGAGCCATGGCCGCTGAGCCTGTGCGTCTGGAGCCTGTGCTCTGCAACGGGCGAGGCCACAGCAGTGAGAGGGAAAAAAAAAGTTACAAATAAAAAACCATAGAGTCATCAGCAAATGGCAGAGTAAGGAACTCTGAAACTGTCCCTTCCAAAAAAGCAACAAAAAAACTGGAAAAGCCCGTTAGTATCAATATTTGAGAGTACCGAAAGGCTTTCAGCAACCTAGATTGTGCTTACTCAAAAAAAAAACAACTGAGTTTTGGTGAGAACAGTGACATTTGTGGCATTTTAACTTGCCTCCTTCCCATCTTCTGTTTCCCAACTTCATGGTGGCTTTGAAAATACCAGCCCACATTCCCAGTAGTAGCATAAGGAGCCGAACAGACCCCATTTACAAAGATGTGTAAGTACTTGTTTGGACCTGTCCGGTGGCTCCACGGAAGCCTGGCTCAAACGGCCTGTCTTTACTCCCCTGACTCAGAGCTTGCCCGGTGCCAAAGCTGTCACCCAGCTGGAAGGGGGGTGGTTGCATGTGTTGGAAACACTTACAGCCAGAGGTTTTAGTTGCCGCTGCCTTAGGTCCTAGGAAACAGTTAGGGCAAACAACAGACTAACTGAAAACTAGAGAGGAACGTCTGTGAAATGAGAAGTTTATAAATACTTTAAAAACTCTCAAAGAGAGCATCTGATTTGCAGACTTGCCAAAACAAACTATTCAAAATGTCTAGTCTTCAATGCCAAAGTACGAGGTATGCAAAGAAAAAAGAAAGTATAGCTCATACACAGAGGAGAAGACATTAACACAAATGTCCCTGAGGAAGGTCTAGATAAGAACTGCAACTCAGCTGTTTACAAAATACATCCAAGGAGCTAAGGAAACAATGTCTAAAGAAGCAAAATAAAGTATCAGAATAATGTTTCAACCAGTAGAGAATGTCAAAGAGAAAGAAAAGATGAAAAGTTTAAATAGGAATTCTCGGGTTGAAAAATACAATAACTGATATGAAAAATTCAATAGAGGTGCTCAACAGCAGATTTGAGAAGACAGAACAAAGAATCAGTGACTTGAAAACCGATCAACGGAGATCATCTAGTCTGAAGAACACAAAGAGAGAAGAATGAAAGTATGTGTAATGGGCGTTCCAGAAGAAGGACAGAGGAAGGAAGCCAGACATGAACATCACAGGCAAACAGTAAACCAACACCTCATGAATAAAGAGGCACAAATCCTAAACAACATACAACTAGGCTGAATTCAGCAGTATACAAAAAGGAATTTATCCCAGGAACACAAGGTTTGTTTAGCAGCTCAAAATCAATTAATGCAATACAGCATATGAATAAAATAAAGGGGAAAACCCCACCGGATCATCTCAACAGATTCAGAAAAATTATTTGACAACTCCAACACCTTTTCGTAATGCAAAGTCTCAACAAAATAAGAATAAAAGAGACGTGACCTTCTAAGCCCTGGCTACACAAACACAGTCATCATTTTAGTGTTTTTTCTTTAGATGCAGTCGGCTGCACAGCTACCCCATCTCATGAGAAATTCAGGAAAGGCTGTGAAAAAGCTCATCAGACTTTACTATAACCTACTCCCATTTTTATTCCTATCCTTTGCCCAATCCACTTCTCTATGATTTTTGTCAGATGCCATCCACATGGCCCACCAAGTTCAGGAATTCCTTCTCATCTGCCGTGTCTCAGTACTGTCTTTGTGCAAAATTTTCTGAGTCAAGACTGATCTTAAGAGTTGCTATTTAGGGCTTCCCTAGTGGTGCAGTGGTTGAGAGTCCGCCTGCCGATGCAGGGGACACGGGTTCGTGCCCAGGTCCGGGAAGATCCCACATGCCACGGAGCGGCTGGGCCCGTGAGCCATGGCCGCTGAGCCTGCATGTCTGAAGCCTGTGCTCTGCAATGGGAGAGGCCACAACAGTGAGAGGCCCGCGTACCGCAAAAAAAAAAAGAGTTGCTATTTAAATGTACCTTTTACAGTAGATATCACTGTGGCATTAGTATTCTGGTGGATGAGGATGGGTAAGAAGTCTTCAAAACATTCAAACAAACCACTTGGAAAAAGAATTGGACATACGAAAGTCACATTTATGGAGTCACATTTACACGTTTTATATTTACCTGTGAACTATCCATTAAATAATCATTTTGGAAGTCAATTTCAGTGATGGGTAATAACTAACTCATTTCCAAAGTCAACCCATTCCACTTCTGCAAACTTGTATTTATTACAGTTCACAGTTAGTGAGACTCATTTGGGGGTAGGTGATTGAACTAATTATGAGTTCGTTTGTTTGCATCATCGCCCAATATACACTTTTCTACTTGCTTACAAAATTGATGTGGAAGAATAATCTACATATAACATATATATTTTATCTGCGTTTGACATTACACATATTTGCACACGTAATAAAGTCTGCAAGAGCGCCACGCTGCTGTATTTCCACGTTTACATTTATGGTCCCCCTTTCTTGTCTCCACTGTCTGGCTTATCATATATTTGGGTTTTCAACTTTGTGATCCTACAGTTAATTTTCCACACAAAACCTAGGATTTTTTTTGCACATGAACGTATATGTTAAATATCAATATTTGTGGCAATCAATCAGTTGACATTCTCTTGCAATTCTTTAATGAATAACTCGTATTTTGGAAATTTTAGGGAAAGTGTTACTTCTCGTGCCATTTCAAATATTTTAATATGCTGAGTTTATATTATTAGTCCTTATATCTCAATGACGGAAAATGGGGGAATATTTGTCACATACACGTAGAAATGTTGACATTAGAAGGATTAAAATTTTTAAAAGTTGCACAAAAATGTAAAGTGGTAGGCAACATGACGTAATGAAAAGAGCTCATTCTCTAATATATGAGAATTTTAATGCAAGTTCTAACTTGTACTGATGACATGACACGGGACAGATTTCCCAGTCACTGTAAACCTCAGTTCTCTTATAAAGCAGTGACCAAATTATTCCACTGAATTATTATGTTAATTAAGTAATAAATGTAAAGTTTTGGCACATGTGCTTAACATGCTTCACGAAAGTTTAATATGATTAATAGATACAGATATAGACTACTTTTTGTGAGGGAGTCTTAAGAAATTGGAGGACCTGTACTAGATACCCCAATTAAGGGAGAGAGCTTTCTAAATCTAGTTTGACCTGCTTCTTTACACTTTATCCTCACGGATGGAAGTTTTCCTGTTGCATTTCAACATCTAAGGTTATGTGTATTCTGTGGTCTCACCGTTCCTTTTTGTCTTTTGTGATTTACAGCCTCCAAAACACATAAGAGTTGATATGAGAAATTTAGATAACTTTACGTGTGATAAATGTGTTCACTTTGAGAGGACAAATAATATCCAATGAAGTACGTGCCATGAGACTACAATGTACAGTCTTCGTGCACAATCTCTCATTCCTTCTCATGCATCGCAAGGATGAGATGTGCCTCCTGTCTCTGATTTTCAGTCCTCTTCCTACCCACACCAGTACAACCTCCTAGGTTTAAAGTTTGTTATCCCCTCGCCTTCAAAATATTGTCTTTCCCAGGGTTAGCCCACCTATTCTTATGCTTATACCCAAGTCATGGTCGTTATCAATAACTACACAATTACCAAAATCTCAACCCCAAGTAAATTCCTCTCTGATCACACCCGCATATTTCTTGTTCTAATAGCTATACTTCATCTTATTAAGGGCTCTCATATGCTGACCCTACTAGTTTTGCAATGTCCATTACTGCCAGAATCATACAAGTGACCTTCCAAACCAAGAAACCTTTTTTATTAATTTTATTTTTTTATACAGCAGGTTCTTATTAATTATCCATTTTATACATATTAGTGTATATAAGTCAATCCCAATCTCCCAATTCATCACATAATAAAAGGAACATTCAAAATAATCAAAATTATCTAGTTAGTTGACATGTTTGTTTATTAACCAACAAATAGATTTTATTACATTGATGGACCTATACGATAGTTTTTTTATGTAAAAATAGTATAGATTTATTTATATTAAAGCAAAAATTTTTAATATTATATCAAGCCTCTGAACATTAAAAAAGTATTGCTGAAATGTAATCAACTGCATAATTATTATATGCTACACACTCATATTTTAATCAGTTTCCTAGACATACCTATTTCTAAAATGCTATATTTTTCCTGAAGAATTTATTTATTTTTAAATAAAGTTGATTCTAGTTTTCTTCAAAGTTGCATTTTTTGCTTAACAAATTTGAAGTCGTTAACACTTTCAACTGAAGTTTCTCTTTAGAATATACCATTTTGAATTGAGAAAAATATTTCTCATGTGCTGGGATTCTGGGAAGCTGAGAATGAATTCTACTGGAGGCTATTTGCACCTCTATTTTTTAATTGAAATACACAGAATTTGTAGATATAGTCTTTTTTTCTCCATCCAGAGTGCTTTTCTTTAACGATATTATGGTAAAATAATGTCAAGTAATTTATTTGTATTTATGATTTTTTTTAATATTTTGCCAAATTTAGATTCTTCAGAATTATAGATTCTTCAAAACTATGGCATCAGGGTAGTTTTTCAATCTTTCCAGATCCCCTCACAAAAATACAGCTGGCAGTGAAACAGGAAAGCCAAAAACCCATAGACAGTATTGACAACAAAACTAAATGACCAGTTACCTCTGCAGACGCCCAAATACAAACAAGTGGGGACAAAGCACTAAACCCAGAAGACCTGCGTGTGTCTGAATCAGCACAACAGGAAGAATCAAGGGTCCAGAGGGTTTGTGACGGATCCACGAGCATACCCACCTGGAGGCAACGTGTAGACAGGAGCTGACACCGTCCCAGAGTAAGGAGTTAGCGGGGAGAGGTTGTGGACCCACAGGAACTCCTGACACTGACCAGCCAGGAGTTTCACACCCCAAGTCTGCACTCTGCGGAAGCTGCTCAGAACAGAATCAAATCTGAGTCGACGATGACAGAGTCAAAGGAAGAAAGCAGATTAAAGGGGCAGAGAGAGACCAAATCAGCACATCTCGGAATACAAGCCACCAATTTTTAACTCTGAACAGCAGAAACAAACCTCTAAGAAGTTAGATTACCTGACTCCTTTGCCACGCTTTCTAACTAAATCAGAACTCCAAAAATTGGAAATACAAATCTCAGATAAAAACAAAATGTAGAACAGAATCGAGTTCAAATCCTATGCAAAATTTCTGTAAGGAAGAAAACAAAACAGAATAAGGAACAGAATGACATTCCTTTGACCATGAAATTATTCCAGAAAGCATACCAACAAAACATATAAAAATGATAGCCTACTCTTTTAAAAGTAACTGAAAGACACAAGAGAATGATATATAACCTGAAAAAAAATGACAAAGATTTTTTAGAGTAAAAGAACTTAGAAAGAATTAGAAATAAAATGAAAGGTTATTACAAAAATAAAGATTAAATTAGAAGGAACATGAGAACAAGTAAAAGAGCAGTTAATTCCTTAAAAGGAGCAGAAGTTGAAAAAATATAATCAAAATAAATAAAATATGTCTCAAATAATTTGGAAAAAAACATTAAGTATTAAAATGAGGCAAAGAATATCCGACATAACATCAATCCTGAAGATGAAAACCAAAACAAAGAAACAGAGATAAACATTAAATACAATAATTAAAATAAAAGCTTTCCTAAATAAAATTTTTAAATAATTTGAAGCTGCGTATTCGAAAAGAATTTGCATGTAGTATTGATCCAGAATGACCAACACCCAAACATTCAAACAATGTTACCGAATTTTAAAGGGAAGAAAATAGTCTTCTGGGCATGTAGGCAAAGAGATAGGGTGACTTACAAGGAAAATTAAAATCAGATTTTCTGCAGAAATGCTTACTTCAGCAGGAAAAGTAGCATACTTAAGAAATTCAGTGAAAGAAAATACGATCCAAAGGTTTCATGTCCAGAAAAAGTGACTTTCAAATAACAGACGAAATGCTCTGGACATGAAAGGCTGCAAATCCTCACCAGGGGATATGTAGACGGAACCTCACAGTGGCAACAAGCATGAAAAGGACAGTTATTTGCAGAACTAAGACGAAGTTATAATATGTACCCCAACCAGCAGGTGTCGTTCAACCATGAAAACATGGAAGAGAATGGGGAGGAGTGATGTCAAAGACAACAGGGGACCACCCACTCCTCAGTCAGGGCCCTAAACATCGGTGACAGGGGAGCACAGGGGTGGTGTTTTGAAGATGATGGTAATTCATATATTTTTTAATTCCAGAAAGTTCCAAAAAGCAAAACTTAAATTTGCCTGGAGCTGGCAAATACGTACATAGTATTAACATTGTAGTATTAGGTATTATAGGCCATCTAGCGATGATTTAATGTGTATGAAGGTTACATGCGAATACTAGGCCATTTTATGTAAGGGACTTGAGCATCCTCGGGTTCTGGTGTCCACGGGGTCCTGGACCAACCCTCTGCGGGTACCCAAGGAGGGCTGTGTACCCTGTCAGAGAAAGCCTTTTCTAAAGGTAGGATTGGACCTGGGGGACAGAAGGTAGGACTCTGAATGGCTAACCCAGGAAATAAACAGGTTCTGTGAAACACTCACTGAAGGTACAGCAGAAGTGAAAGTGGTGCCTCTGCTCCATAATTTTAGTTTGATTTTTAGTAATATCGTGAAGCTCTCTTGAGAACGTACATTTTAGCAAAAGTGTACCTTTTTACCAGCTTTGATATATAATAAAGTGAGGGTATTTATCATTCCTCAGACAGATGCAATTCTATGTACTTCATTTCGGTCAGCACATTATTGTCAGGTTACGGTTATGGATGTTATAAGACAACTATTTTGTGATATATACCTAAAGGCTTATATTTAGATGGTGTCTTCTAATTTTTTAGTGGTCCAGGATGAAAACGAAAACCCCTCATTGTTGAAGTATGGTTGGATGGCTATCATAATAACAGAGCAGGAGAAAAAAAGACTTTAATTTAGTAAGGAAGAAAAACGTTCTTCCAAAATAACCCAAACTGTAGAGCTGACATATGCCCAGACATAATTGTGTTCTTTTGTCTTCTCCCTATCTGGGTAACAGAGAGGGGGTTCTGGGTATTGAACATTATCAGAAAAACAGTTAATAGTTAAATTCTGCACTTAGCACTTCCAGAGGGAGAGAAAAAAATCCTCTGCAACTTATACTATGTTTATTTACAAACCTCCTAGAACTATCCTAAAGATTTTTCAAACATAAATTACTGACTTATAAGGCAAATAAAGAGACCTAGAATTAAATGTTACTCATATCCCAAATGATATTTCACAGCTTAAAATATGTTTAGTTCCATATAGTCTCACAGAATTAATTCTTTAAAATATTGCAGACTTTTGAGGTCTCCACTTAGTTCACCCTCCCACATTTTTTAAACTTTTGTTAATTGAAGTTCTTTAATTCATTTAACAAAAAGGCACTGAGTACCTTTAACAAATATTTATTGAGTGCAATGTGCACGGCAGTGGAACACAGCAGTGAACAAAACAAAATCACAGACTTCGTGGAGATTAAATTCTTGTGAAGAAAGCAGAAAAATAACGTATGTGGATACATTAATAAGTTAATTTATAAGTAATTATATATATATATATATATAACGATGAGCTAAATACGTGAAGTATGAGCATGTTGAACAGTGATAAGCATGAACAGGAAAGACGAACTAGGGACACGGAGGTGAGAGTGGAGAGTCTGCAGAGGTACCAGGATGTCCTCCACGGTGGTGTTAGGATGAGGCATAAAGGAGTGGGTGTGAGGGGCCCACGGAGCCGAGCGTAGAGGCCCGGGTGCAGGAGGAGGCCGGCCGTGTCCAAGTAAATGACGTGACAGGCCCGGGTGTCGGGACCACTGACCGTCAGCGATTCTGGGATCTTTATGGGGACAGACTTCCACTCCCACACTGACAGGGGTGGTGGGCCATCACAGGACACAGAGCCCACTGATCTAACTGCAATTTTTCTCTCTTGTTTTTTAAAAATTAAGACTTTTTATAGCAGTTTTTGGTTCATGGCAAAATTTAGCAGAAGGTACAGAGATTTCCCCTAAACCCCCATCCCCCCAACATGCACAGCCTTCTCTCAACACAGCATTACATCCCCACCAGTGGTACCTTGTTACAACTGATGAACCTACATCACCATGTCATTATCCCCCCATATCCACAGTTTACATTATGGTTCCCTTTTAGCGTTGCACATTCATGGGTTTGGACAAATATATAACGACATGTATCCACCATTATAGCAACACACAGAGCATTTCATGACCCTAGAAATCCCCTGTGCTCTGCCTCTGCATCATTCCCTGCCCTGACCCCCCAGCCCCTGAAACCACTGACCCTTTTTCTGTCTCCGTAGTTCTGCCTTTTCCAGAATGTCATATGGTTGGAATCGACTGGCTTCCTTCACTTCGTGATATGCACTTACGGCTCCCCCACGGCTTTTCATGGCTTGGAAGCTCATTTCTTTTTAGCTCTGAGTCATGCTCCATTGTCTGGAAGGACCACAGTTTATTTATCCATCACCTACTGAAGGATAACGGTTGCTTCATGTTTATAGCTTGGTTGCAATAAACATCTGTGTGCAGGTTTCTGTGTGGATACAAGTTTTCAACTCGTTTGGGTAAACACCAAGGAGTGCGAATGCTGGATTGTATGACAAGAGTATGTTTAGTTTTGTGAGAAACCGCCAACTGCCTCCCAAAGTGGCTGCGAACTTAATTTTAACAGGATAATCTTCTTCATTCCCTGGTTAGTGAATGTCACCTATTTTTAAAGAACCTGAAAGTATCAGTACATGAAACTGTAGAGGCCCTGAAATCTTAAGTGTCATATGTGAAGGAACATTTATGAAGATTACTCCAAAATCCAAAGATTACTCCAAAAGGGAAGTGATCCAAAAAACCTTGAATTTAGATATCATTGCCAACACTCGGTCGTGAAGCTGAAATTTCACAAATTTTACTTCCAAACTAAAAATAATTTTAAACTTTCAATCAAATGTTCTGAGAAGAGTGACTTGAATGTCTGAGCCTGACTTTTAGGGGAGGGAATGTGGGGTAGAGTTATGAATTTGAGAGTCATCCACATAGATGCTTTTTATTAACTCTGAATGACATCATGAGGAAGTGAACGCAGACAGAAAAGATGGGCCATCTGAGGTCTGAGCCCTGGGTCTGAGCCCAGTTCACCATAGAGGCAAGGGACGGACCAGCAAGGCAGACAGAGAAGGGCAGTCAGAGGGCTCAGAAGAAACAGGAGCATGTGGTACCTGATGACACCCTCCCCCCGCCACACACACACACACACACACACACACACACACACACACACACACGTGGAAAGGGCGTGAAACCGCCTATTATCCAGAATGAGGCTTCTGCGGAGAGCAGCTTCCCTAACTGGTCCCAAATGGCTCTAGAGACCAGAGAAAGGAGGATGGCTTAGGGTTTTGTTGTGGCTCGGAGGTGGGACCAGAGTGAGGAACCGCTGTTTGCAAGGTTTGAAATTCATCCTCATAGAAAAAGGCAGCAGGCAGGCTTTCTCATCAGCTTGTCCAGATGTGGGGGAGAGGGGTAAGGCATCAAAGCTGCCCACAAAACTCCAGAGGAGGCGTCAAACTCCTCCGGACCGGGTGCAGGCTACAGTCTGACCAGAGCGGCTTTAGGAGAGAGTCCAGGGGAGAACAGGGCCTGGTGGGAAGGGATAACTCAGAAAATTTCTGGAAGTGGAAGGAGGAAAAAGGGGTGATGCTGATGACAGAAACAGGCTCAAGAGAGGCGTTTTTCAAGGTGGAAGAAATGACAGTGTGTAATTGTTAGAGAGAGGAAAGCTGGTGCCACAGCTGGAGGACAGACCACTGGGTGGGTAGAGGGAACATCATCTAAGTTCCGAGGGGACAGGGCAGAAGGCAGAGTGTCCGGCCCAGCGCAGGGCGGGTTGGATGAAAGGTGAGAGGCTGGTCCCTGCTGGCTTCAGCTTTCTCAGGGAAAGAGGGCATCAGGTGATACGGCAGGCAAGGGGCGTGTGTACTGATTTTAAAGAGAGAAGAAAAATGAGCCACAGTCATCTCTCTTCGGCTACACTGAATCCCCCCTGGCTGGTGCAAAGGAGGCTGACAGGTGAGAATGTCCTGTCCCAAGTGTTTCTAAGTCCCTTCTGTACCCTAAGAATAGTCACTGTTTATAGAGTTCATTCCAAAAGTAGGTATCACAGGGCAGAGTGTATTTGTATTTTCAGAAAACTTCTTCCTTCAGAGAAAGACAAATATCATGTGATATCACTTATACGTGGAATCTAAAATAGGACACAAATGAACTTATTTACAAAACAGAAACAGACTCACAGACATCGAAAACAAACTTATGGTGACCAGAGGAGAGAGGGTGGGGAGGGATAAATTAGGAGATTAGGATTAGCAGATACAGATATGCAATTAATATACAGATACAGATATGTAATATGTATATGTAATATAGCAGATACAGATATGTAATTAATGTACACATATGTATATTAATACATAAAACAGCTGAACAACAAGATCCCACAGGGAACTATATTCCATACCTTGTAATAAGCTACAATGGAAAAGAATATACATATATACATATGTATGTATAACTGATTCACTTTGCTGTACGCCTGAAACTGACACACTGTAAATCAGCTATACTTCAATTTTAAAAAAAGAACTTCTTCCTAAAGAAGGCAAACTATTTTGCCCTTTGTAAATATAGAGAGGCCCTAGCACGTTTTATGTAAGATTCTACAAGTTTTACCAAAGTTGATCCCCTGGAAGAAAAATGCACAAACTATTTAAGACACTAAGCCTCAAGGTCACTGCCAAGCAATCTTCTTATCTGTAGAGGTGTTGCATGCCTCCGCATTTTTAATTTGCATGTTTGTTAACCTCTGGACACAAGTGATGCTCTGGCAGGAACATCTTCAATTTTATGCCATTTTAGAGAGACTTTTTTCTTAAACGCAGGATCATCGTTCTGTGATTAGTTGTGGTTTACATTCTGAAAGCCGTATAAATGTGTACAGGATATACAGGTACGTACACACATATAAAAACATCCATCATAACCCCGGAAGAAAAAGAGAGGTGGGGCTTGCTGATTTAAGAATGCTGGAAGCAGCCTGTGTAGTGAATATCAAGTCATAAATTTATGATACAAAGCCACTATGGCTTGAGGGATGACTACTCAGTGCCTGGTATTACCTGATAAAGTCATACATATGTATTGCTCCATTTTACGTGATAATTACGGAATCTACCTTAGCATCTGCTTTTACCAGATAAACTGAATTTATTATGTTGAATAAGGCAGTCACAATAATTCATAGCACTGTGAAGAACTGGCAAATAGGGGGTCATAAGAGAAAGGAAAGGTGAGTATGAAATTATATTAGAAATTCCAGTAAATATATTAAATGACAATTGTCTTTTTTAGATAAAATCTTAGAAATTTTAGAATATTCTCCAGGAACAAAGTTAAAGCTCAGTCCAAAGGCATCTGGAGGATTTCTGAACTAACCATGTTAGTCCTTGAATTTTAAAGTGACTTTTACCGTATTTCAAAATAGCTGTGCGTCTTCCCTCTAAACCTACCAACAAATAAGTGAATATGTTTCTTTATTTCTTGTTCAACCACCTACCATCTAAAAGCAAATGATAAGCCGAGAAATGTATTTTAGTGATAAAAGAGAGAAGCTCAGAAGAATGTAGGTAGTTGTTCAAAGATACAGATGTAATAAATCCAACCGTCACATCTACAGAATCCCTCTGCCTAGAATGATCAACTTTACACCAAGTCTTTAAGCACCTGTATCACAAATACCACATTATCTTTCCTTGGTGTAGTTCAAGAGCTCAGATTTACTTTGGTATCATTATTTTCTCAATACACTATGAAAGAAAATAGTGACTTTTTACTAGCTGGCCCATATCGACATTCAAATTCCTAGTTTTAATAGAATTTGTCAGTTTTTCAGTATCACTAAATAAGGTATAAAAGTCAAATAAATGCATGAATAGGAGCATTAAAAGAATTAGAAGAAAACAAGAACATTTCATCTTGAACTAAGGCTGCACATTCTAAATTTAAAAGGGAGTATGAAATCATAAAGAAAAAATAGATTTTTTTTACATATAATAAGAAGTCTACCCGGTAGAAATAAAGTTTAACAGAAAACTAGAAAGGAATTTAAAACATGTATGATAATCAAAATATTTAAATAACAATATATACTAGAGAATTCTTAAATATCCTGAAGAAACAGTGAGTGTCCAAAATGTTTAAAAAGAGAATAAAAAACTTCTCAAAAGAAGTAGGAAATTCCAAAGAATATTAAAATATGTTCAACCTTCAGTTCATCAAAGAAATTTTAAAGTAAGACTAGAGTAGTATTTTTCACCTACTCAGCAATGATCTTTAAATGTGAAAATTATATACAGAGTTTTCATTGGGGATCCAGTCACAGATTGCTAATGGAAAGTGCAAACTGTTAACATTTCTGGAAATATGATTCGTCACTGAGTGTCAGAATCTTTGTATCTTTTGGTCTAATAATTGCACATGTGAAATGTAGTTTCATGGAAAAAAATTAAAGACATACGTAGTAATTTAATCTCCTGGTAGTTTTTTGGAAAAAGCTCTACAGATCTCTCTGTCTCTGTCTCTCTTCCTTCTTCTGTATCTCTCTGTATCTATCTTTCTGCCTCTTTCTTTGTACACAGACACACGCAATAGATGTGTGTGTGAATATTTATAATACACCAGGTTAACATTTTTATTTATTTGAAATATCTGCATGCATATGTATGCACATACATAACACGTGCACACCTGGTGCAGGTGAATACATTATAGGTGTACACCTGGCGCAGGTGAATACATTGTGTGTTACTGATAAAAAGTTGAGGCACTGGCTTTTTCCACCACCCTCAGACCTCTATATTCTCTCCAACAGCTTCAGACATGCATCTAACGCTTGAAAACTCTTACTGCTTACTCATCTCTTGTTTTTTTGTTTGTTGATGACCTACTGTGACCAGGCACACGGATGGACAATGAAAATAGGGCATTGCTTTAGATAAATGGAACTGCCCTCCTGGATCTCAGGGCTTCATGTGCGACACGAGATTGAATAAGTAATTACAAGGGCCAGGTCTCGTGTGAAGGAGAAGTTCAGACTTTCCACCATCTTTAAACAAGCAGAAGGAGGTAGTGAAGGGGGAGGGGAGGTTTGCAGGAAGGAATTTAGTTTTACACAAAAGGGATGTAGACACAGGGGGTTGGGGCCACAGCTGCCAAGGGTAAAGAGTAAGATGAGAGAAAAGATAGTCCAGCCAGGAGCGAGCCCTTGGCTTCAACAGTGGAGAATGAAAGGGGCCCGTGACTGATTGTTAGGGAGGAGAACCCAGGGCCGAGGCCCCAGGAAGGGCACTGGAGTGGGAATTCACCCAAGGACTCCACAGAGAGGACTAAAAATGTACAAATTATATTATCAAACATTTATTTCTCAGAATTGAGGAGACAACGGGACTTCCCCGCCGGTCCAGTTGTTAGGACTCTGCACTTCCACTGCAGGGGGCACAGGTTTGATCCCTGGTCAGGAACTAAGATCCTGCATGCCGCGCAGCAGAGCCAAAAAAAAAAAAAGGAATTTAAGAGACAAGTGTGAAGCTACCACAAGAGTCCTAAGGAAGAATTATTCTGTGATGGGATTGTGAATGAAGAGACAGGGAAGATATGATGTATTTTAGAGGAATAAACACTGATACTCTCTCTTAAATGGTGGGAATGGCTAAAGGAGATGGGAGAACAAAGAGGATTCTCAGGCCTCTCTCTTGAGCTGCTGTGTGTCTGTAAGCTCTTTACTGAATGTGGAAGACCTGGGGGGAGGGGTAAATACCCACAGCACAGCTTAACATCATGCACATGGATAAGACCATCTAGGGAGGAAGCTTAAAAAAAAACACCCCAATCTACAACAATTAGATCCTGAGTTCTTTTTTCACTTGGAAACATAAAAGTGTAGATACCTAACCTTGACCTACTGGAATTCTTCAGTCAGTCCAGCTTTTGAGGTCCAAGAACACAAATTAAAAAAAATTCCCCACACTTAAAAACATGATCCCAAATGTGTAACAAAAATCACAAGATTTTAAGAAGAAATTGGGCAGTTCTCCATAACAGTAAAATAATTTTAATACTTCTCACTCTGAAACTGACAGATAAAAAAATGACAAAAATTAGCCAGCTTGCCAAACTTATAAATGAGATAATTAACAAACTTTGAGTGTGTATGTATATAAAATCTGAACTTCCCCCAAAGAGAATAAACATTTGTTTTTAGTTCTATTAAACATTATTTTTGAACTGAACCAACACAAAACACAAAAATCCTCAAAAAATTCCAAAAGATACAGATCATAAGACCCTGTTCTATGACCACAATGCAATAAAATTAAAAATCAAATCCAAAAGATTTAAAAATTCATCACTTTCAACTCTTGCATTAAAGAAGAAAATCCAATGGAAATTGTGAAATATTTAGAATTGAAAATCAACAAAAGTATTATCTACCAAAGGTACACAAAATACGTTTTCAAATAATATTTAGGGGAAAATTTATAACCTTGAAACATCAGCTGAAGTCCAATCCCACTGAAAATAAATGAGCCAAACACTTAAAGCAGGAAGCTAGAAAATGAAAAAAAAATTAAATTAGTAAGTTCAAAGAAAAGAGAAGATAGCAAAACTAGAGGTCCAAGTCAATATTAATGAAATAGAAAACAAACAAGTAAAGGAAAAAGAAGTGATGAACAAAATTAAATGTTAGCTCTTTTAAAATACAAATGAAACAGCCACAGGTCCGGATAGACTCAACAAGAAAGCCATTAATAAACAATATTTGAAATTTTGAAAGTGACAGAATTTGTATTTAGTAGAGATTTTGAAAGATCATAAAATGTTTTGAAGCAATATACGCCAAAAATTTTTAAAACACAGATGGAATAGATGTTATACGATAAACAAATTACCAAAATGTGAATATATCAGTAACCAATATATTATATTAGTAATTTAAAATAACGTCATGGGGCTTCCCTGGTGGCGCAGTGGTTGAGCGTCTGCCTGGCAATGCAGGGGACACAGGTTCGTGCCCTGGTCCGGGAAGATCCCACATGCCGCGGAGCGGCTGGGCCCGTGAGCCATGGCCGCTGAGCCTGCGCGTCCGGAGCCTGTGCTCCGCCACGGGAGAGGCCACAACAGTGAGAGGCCCGCGTACCGCAAATAAATAAATAAAATGAAATAAAATAAAATAAAATAATGTCATGAATCCTAGACAGTGTTTTGAGAGAGTTTTGGCAAAAATACCAAGAGCACTAGTTTCTTCTTCTGCAGATTTTTCCAGGTGTTGGGATGGCTATCCAAGTCATTTTAATAACCTATTAGGACATTAAAATTAACACTTGCTAAAGACAGTATAAGAAAATCAGGAAGCAACACTGTGTGAAAATAGATGAAAAATCCTCAATGAAATATCAGCATATCCTTTTTAAAAAAGATAAAAGCATGAGGAATTTTTCAGAGGAGAAGCAGTGGCAGGTGTGTGGTTTCGACCGATGTTGAGAAATCCCCAAAAGATACAGGTTATCAGACCCTGTTTCCCGACTACGATGCAATGAATTTAGAACCGATCGGGACCGATCAGTTCTGGATGTCAGAATTTAGGCGAGGGGCATTAGCCCTCGGGCTGTGGAGGTCTGTAAACTGCGTGACTGCGGGTAACACAGGCCAGTCCCTGAGCCTGACCAAGCTTCCTGCTGGCTGTAGCTGCATCCTCCCAGATGGACAGTGTGGAGGAAGCTGGGCCTCCATCCTTGTTCTGGGTTTAGCAGTCTGGCTGGGATGCACCAGCCCCTTTCCTGGACATCCAGGGGCTGCAGCCCAAAGCCCGAGGTTGCAGCTGTGCTGTGACAGGGACACAGAGCTTCTGCCCCGAGCCCCACGTCAGCATTCCACCAGGATGAGTGACTTCAGCACTTGGCTTTTGCCGATTTCTGCAGAGAAAGTCTGAGTTCCCAAATTGTTTTCCTCTGTAAGGGACCAAACACTTTCACAGATGCCAGCATGCAAGAGTGTCGTTTTGGATAAATTAACCATGACCTTTCAGCCCATCGCCCTTCTATGATTGGTGGACTCCGCATCCCAGCCTGCTCAGTCATCTCCACCATCTCCACCCTTTAGAGCAGCAAGGCTAGTTCTGAGATGCTGCAGAAGACCCAGGAGGGTGGAGGGTTGATGCACAGAGAAAGGAAGACGATGATTGACACCTGAGGCTCACCTGATACTGGGGAATAAGACCACGTCTGAGATAACGTAGTCCTATGGCTACTACCTCATGGGAAGTTTGCTTCTTTACAATGCGGCCAGAGGGCACTCACGAAAAATTTCAACCTGGAATGGATGAGTGCTCAGTGTCTGCCAAATTCCCCCGAACTTCCTCCAAAATCTAGGAAATTCTGGTCATCCAGTACAGTGGGGGACCTGTCCAACACGGATGCTTGTTTAAGAGATCTGAAGGCTGTTGTTGGCGTTGGTTTGATTCACAGGAAAGGGCAATACCACCAATCAGAGTACCAGGAAGCTGGCAAGACCTAGAAGTAGAGTTGGGTCTTTAGAGGATTAGGGAATGGCCACCGCTCTTCCCTGAGTCACTCACTGTCTAAGGAAGACACAGCATCACGAAACATCAGTAGTAAAAGTCAGCCTCTGTGAGGACACGTCAACGAACCCAGGGTCACGCGGGTGACAGTCTTCCTGGGAGAATCCAAATACAAGGGAGTTAATATGCACAACTCCCACTCCTGTGGTTTCTGGCAAACATCTATTTCTTGAAGCACTGCAGCTTCTGGCTCATCCCCGCAGAGTGGTCACCACGGCGGGCACCCAGGATTGGGGCCACATTCCCCACCCACGTGGTTTCTGATTGCTGGAATTCCTTTATTTTGTACCGACATCAGAGGGATGGCAACCTGCCTAGGGCCCATGGGTCAGAGCCTGGATTTGGAAGTGAAGGATCACAAGAGACGTGGTGCTAACGGAATCAGTGTAGCCTCGGGCTGGAGCCACAGTGGACAGGCAGGAGAAGGCAGCACCTTCAGGCTGCCCTTATCTGCCCTTCAAGGCAGGATAAAGTCCAGTGCTTCCAAACGCCCGAGGGAACCAGGCTGAAGGGAAGGAGGAAAGGTGGGACCCTTCACATGCCTCTGCCGCCTCCCGACTTCCTGCTCTTGGGTTCCAAAGAGAAGAGAGGGAGCAGAGGAAGGTGTGCAAAGGTGCTTTATTCAGAGTGCCTAGTCCTACCTGGGGAGCAGCGGGTCCCATCCGTGGATGCAAATGCAGGGTCAGGACACATTCTTTTTGAGGTAAGTGCTCCGGAGTTCTGCTGTCCTTGTGTTTTGTGAGGGATGAGGACAGACCAGTCACCTGACCTCATCCTCTGGGACCACATAGACAAATCCTAAGAGTAAGCAGAGCCATCCCTCCAACGCTTCAATGGTGTGTGTGGTCTGTGTGTGTGTGTGTGCATGCGTGTGTCCGTGCATGTTCCCACCTCCTTAGGAGTGATCAGAGGACTCTGAGCTCCTAGACTTTCAGGTCAACAGTCTGGACGTATCTACCTGAACTAGGCCAACCTCACCAGGACCTGATACAACTTCGGAATGAGAAGAAAGTCTTCAGAGGCAGTTAAGGACCCAAGTCTGGTGACCTCAAGGTAGGGAGATTTTCCGGATGGGCGATCACGTGCACCCTTTACGTCTGGGTCCAGAGGTCAAAACTGTGACATCAGGAACGTGAAGCCTGAAGACACTGGTGCCAGATGCCGAGGTGATTTCCATATTTCGCTTATCATACATCTTTTTTTTTTTTTTTTTGCGGTACGCGGGCCTCTCACTGCTGTGGCCTCTCCCGTTGCGGAGCACAGGCTGCGGACGTGCAGGCTCAGCGGCCATGGCTCACGGGCCCAGCCGCTCCGCGGCATGTGGGATCCTCCCGGACCGGGGCACGAACCCGTGTCCCCTGCATCGGCAGGCAGACTCTCAACCACTGCACCACCAGGAAAACCCTATCATACATCTTTTACATTCCTGTTTAGCTTTCTGTTAAACTCACAGCAGATTTCCCCCAGAGCCTGCAGACAGGAAGTCAGCCTGACCAAGGCCTTAATTTCAGTCTCAGGGTGCCCTGAGAGGGAACCCAGACAGGCCATGCTGATTTCTGACCTGCAGAACTGGAAGTAAATAAAGGGTGTCGCTTTCAGGTGCTGAGGTAGCGGTGATCTGTTGTGTAGCAATAAATAACTGATACAATACAATATTCTAAGAACGACATTCCCACTCACATCTCCTCATGAGGCTGCCACTCCAATTGAAATGCAAGTATATAATTTAATAGAACTTGACAAAGTTAATTCTAAAAAATACAGGGAAATATGGGAAAAGAATCTGAAAAAGAATAGATTACATGTATATGTATAACTGAATCACTTTGCTGTACACCTGAAACTAACACAACATGGTAAATCAACTATATTCCAATATAAAATAAAAGTTAAAAAAATAAAGTTCAGGAATTTATAAAAAATAAAGATAAAAAATAGAGGGATGTTCTAGGAACTAGTAAAATAATTGGAGGGGAATAAAATCTTCCAGTTATCAAGATTTATCATAAAGCTGTAATAATTAAAATTATTATATTGGAATGGTAGATAAATATGTTGATGTACCCTTGCAAAGTCCCCCAGAGAGACAAACACGGATACGGAAACCTGGTCTGTGCAGAATCAGCGTGGGGATAAGTGAGAAAAGCATCAATTATAAAATAAATAGCATTGAGAGAAATGGATTTCCACAGTGAAAAAAAAAAAAAAAAAGATTGCAACCTCATGCCACACATAACACTAATTTCTAGACATTTTAAATATCTGCATTTTAAAAACAAAAGTTTAGAACTCTTAGGAAAAATGTAGATAAACTATATGATCTCCATGCGACAGGACAATATTTTCTTAACCCACTCCACCTGTCCTCCAAGAAAAAAATCACACACATGAAGAAAACAGCTTATTAAATCTCACCACATTGCTATTATAAGTTTACAAAGAGACAACAAAAGAAGTAAAAAATGTAAGTAACCAACAGGAAGAGTTTTGCAATGTGTACACTAATATAAATTTGTGACAGAGAAGAGCTCATTGAAAAATTGCTAAGAGGGCTTCCCTGGTGGCGCAGTGGTTGAGAGTCCGCATGCCGATGCAGGGGACATGGGTTCGTGCCCCGGTCCGGGAAGATCCCACATGCCGCGGAGCGGCTGGGCCCGTGAGCCATGGCCACTGAGCCTGCGCGTCCGGAGCCTGTGCTCTGCAACGGGAGAGGCCACAACAGTGAGAGGCCCGTGTAACACACACACAAAAAAATTGCTAAGAAAGTAAACAAGCAATTGAAAGAGGGAAGACAGGAATAGATAAAATACGTCACAGAGATGCTGAACACTCAGCAATTAAGGAAATGTAAAAGAAACGAGTCCGCTTTTCAGATTACCAAAAAAGTCTAGAAATGCCAAGGATTCATAAGAATGAAGCCTTAGGACTCTGCTAGCAGGAGGAAACATGGGCAGAATCTTTCTACAATGACACAGTTTCAAGGAGACTTAAAAATGACCAGACCTCATGGCTCGGTAATTTCTCTCCTAGATTTATAATTTGGAGAAAGTCTCACACCCACTCATAATAATACTTATGGTATTATTTCTTGATACCATAAACATTGTAAGACAAAGGAATACGTAGAACATTACATATTCTGGAAGATTACATATTCACAGAATATTATGTAAACTGGAATACTACATGACAGTCAAAACAAATCCATTGGATCTGCATGAATCAACATGTGCTATGTCTTAAAAACAAATTGATGAATAAAGAAAAGAGAATTAGGACTACTTGGGGAAATGACAATTGATGAATAAAGAAAAGAGAATTAGGACTACTTGGGGAAATGACTGATTTCAGGACTAGCTCAAGATAAATATAAAATGATCCTGGAATGTTGTGTAGTGCCAGTTGATAAGAAAGTGCTTTTTTAAAAAGCCATAATCATGAGGTCGTATGAAGGAACACAGGAACCAACTGTTAGCTCCCACTGTCCAAAGCTTGAATAATGGAGGCAACCAACTAAAGTGGTTTTGGATTATAACCCACAATATCAAATAAATATCCACGACTGCAGACTGATATAAAAAATGATGGCTTGCGTAAATATAAGAACAGAAGAGACAAATCTCAGTTGCAGGAAATTTGGAAATAATTTACATAGACGCTCTGCTCTCCTGGAGGGAGCATAACTCCCCAGGGGTAACTGCACAGAGGGGCTGGCTCCCAAGGGGACAGGACAGAAGGGGAGAGCAAGCAGCTTCACGGAGGAGAACCCTGATAAATACCCCTCCCCACGCAGTCAAGGGTGAGGTCATTGCTGACAAATCCTGGTGACAGCAAGTGCCCTTGAAGTGACGTGATGGGAATAGTACTTCGCCTCTGTGATCTTCTCCCCCAAACCGCAAATCCTATTGTAATCATAAGAAAACATCAGATAAATCTCAATACAAGGACATATTACAAAAAACCCAACGAGTCCATCCTCAAAACTGTCAAGGTCATCAGAATAAAGGAACGTCTGTGGAAGTATCACGGCCAAGGGCAGCCTCAGGAGACACGACAAGTAAATGTCATGTGGTACCAGGATGGGGTTCTGGGAAAAGTAGAAGGACATTTGGTAAAAGCTGAAGAAATCTGAATAAAAGTATTGGCTTCAGTTAATAATAATGCATCAACATTGGCTCATTAATTATAACAAATGCACCTACTAATGTAAAGCATGAACAGTAGGGGAAACAGGTTTATGGCGACTCTGTACTATCCATGTTAAAAAAAAAAAAAGGATCTAAACCCAAAATTTTCTAAAAGATAAAGTCTATTAAAAAGAAAACAAGGGACTTCCAGGGTGGCAGAGTGGTTAAGAATCCACCTGCCAATGCAGGGACCATGGGTTCAATCCCTGGTCCAGGAAGATCCCACATACCATGGAGCAGCTAAGCCCGTGAGCCACAACTACTGAGCCCCCGTGCCACAACTACTGAGCCTGCGCTCCAGAGCCCGTGCTCTGCAACAAGAGAAGCCACCGCAATGAGAAGCCCATGCACCGCAATGAAGAGTAGCCCCTGCTCGCTGCAACTAGAGAAAGCCCGCGCGTAGCAACAAAGACCCAACACAACCAAAAAAAAGAAAGAAAGAAAACAAAAACAGAACTAATTGTTTAGCATGATTCCATTTTTTAAGAAGACAAAAGATGATAAACTTTAAAAACTATTAAATCTGGGGGTGTATTAATACAACAACACATTAAACTTTCTTACATTATACTAATTTAGGTGCCTTTTGTTTTATGATTCTTAAAATTTTAAAAGGTAGTTCACATCTGTAGAAAAAGAAAGATGCCAAATATTCTGAGATTAGATGATGATCACTGGTCTGGACCAGCACAGAATTACTGACTTGATTTTATGGTACACATTTTTTTCCTTCTTTCACATCTATCTATTTTAATCGTGGTGAGGAATTCAAACAATTCTACTTAATATTCTGCTTTACAGGTAATGGTTGAAACACCTCAGCCAGTGGAGACCTGTCGTGGCCCCGCACTTACAGAATCTTCCCAAGTAAATACTTTAGTTTATAAGGAGCCCCTGAACAGGCAGGAGGCCGAAAGTTTTCTGATCAGAAGTGCTAACAGGTAATTTGTGTTTATAAAAATACTTCAGACAGCTGAAAGCCCCCTACTAAACGATGACTTTGAAATCCTATTCGCATGTATGGACGCTGTGTTAGGGACCCTCTGCCTCTTTCCCGCACTCCGTCTGCAGGGGTCAAGTTTGGAACCCCCAGAAATGCAGGGGGAGCAAAAGCAGTCTGCTGTCTCCTTGGACCCTGTGCTCAAACTCACTTTGTGCCTGAGACAGCAGAGGACAGCTTTGAGGGTAATCGACAGCCATGTAGCTTTCTAAAAGGTTCTGAAAGCCTTTGCCAAAAAGGATAGTAGCAGGATGCCTAGCATTATTAAAAAAAAAAAAAAAAAAAAAAGACGGTCTAGGGAACAAAGAGAAAGAAAAGGAACCAACCAAAGTGCAGAGATGTGTTTATCCAGACACTGAAGAGACAGCTCTGCCAGGGTGATGCCTTGTTGATTACTAAGCCGGCCTTAAGGGGACCTGACAGGTGAGGACTAATGACTTCGTGTAGTTATGGCCCCATGGGGATGGGGATAAGCTGATGCCAGCCATTTGCCTAAAAACATCTGGTTAAAGACCACTGTTCTCTGCCTGCTTTGGAACATGATATTAATTAAAAACCAAAGGGATGGAAATTCCCTGGTGGTCCAGGGGCCAAGACTCCGTGCTTCCAGTGCGGGGGGTGTGTGTTCCATCCCTGGTCAAGGAACTAGGATCCCACATGCCTTGCACGTAGCCAGAAAAAGAAAAAGAAAAAAAAAAAGGGATGACAGCTTTTCTATGTTACCAAAGCAACACAACTGATGGCCCCCCAAATGTGCAATCAGTGGATTCAAACTCATCTTGCTTTGCTCGGTCCTAGTGAGAAATAAGTCTCAAGAATGAGGAATGAGTTGCTGCGGGAGGTGGGCACTCTCTAAAGCGAAGTTTTGTGCTTCTATAAAACCCTAGAGAAAACGTCTCGCTTCACAACCGTGGGGCTGAACTTTTAGCGGAAGGTGACAGGCCCATCAGAGCAGATGGTAAAAGATACGGTAGCGCTCCCTACTGGCCATAAAATGCATGCACACACAGACCTTCAGTATTTCACAAAAACATCATGGGGTCATGGGGTCATTCACACGCTGAAGCCCACCAAGCAATCACAGGTTAAGAATTGATATTTTTTCTAGGCACTCAAACTCTGGCAAGTATTACAGGTTATTAATAATTCTGTAATGGCAAAAGTGTTCATACAACCTTAAATGAGGACAATTGTGAAAATAAGCACGATGCTGCATACGGTCTCAAAAATGTGTACAAAACTTTTATACACAAAACAAACTTAACATTTAAGAGGCAGGACACATGTTGGTTACGTGATGGGGGACATCAAATGGTACTAACAGCTTTAAAATGTGGAGGGGGACTGTTTGCAGGACAATAATTTTTCACCTTGTGATTGGATGTGATTGGGAGCAAACCATTTACTAAATAATTTATAAATATAACAAAGAAAATATAGCTAGGGATATTTTAAACAGAAATCTATGTGGATCCGATTTTTAATATATTTGTTTAATAAAAATTAAGACAGATCTCTTAATTCCAGCCAAGAGTTATTACAGCAACGTAAAAACAAATTTACAAGTGAAGACGGAGAGATTATCATACTAAGAGAAGCAAGTCAGACAGCAAAAGACAAATATCATATGAAATCACTCATATGTGGAACCTAATTTTTAAAAAGGATACAAATGAACCTATTTACAAGACAGACACAGACTTACAGATTTCAAAAAACAAACTTACGGTTACCAAGGAGGAAACATGGCCAGGGAGGGATAAATTAAGAGTTTGGTATTAACATACACACACTACTATATATAAAGTACATGACCAACAAGGACCTCCTGTATAGCACAGGGAACTATACTCATTACTCTGTAATAGCCTATATGGGTAAAGAATCTGAAAAAGAATGAACACATGTATGTGTATAACTGAATCACTTTGCTGTATACCGGAAACTAGCACAACACTGTAAATCAACTATACTCCAATAAAATTTTTAAAACATAAAAATAAATTTTAAAAAATTTACAAGTGAAGAAAGGGGAAGATTATTGAACCAAAGCAGAAACTAGATGTCAAGGCCAGTCTTTGTAGGCAGATTAACCTCTATGCGCATAGATAACCCTCTAGGGATTAATTACTTAAATTTAAAAATTATGGCTTAGTTCAAATGATACTAGAAGTACATTTATTTCTCACTTAACAGAAATGATGGTGCTCTTGCCACTGGCTGGGGACTGTGCTCTCCATGGACAGGCAGAGCACTTCCTGTGACCCGGCCCCCGCCTGCCTGTCTGATCTTTTCCTGTCCCCATTTTTCTCAACATGACATGTAAATGACCTTCCCTTAGGCCCCCTCTTTCCTGGCTTCCAGGCTTTTCTAGGTGGCCCTCTTTGGATGGCCCTTTCTGCACCATCACCCCCGACACCCGCCAGTCTCCTCCAGCCAAATCCAACTTTTTTTTCAGGTCTCAGTTGGTTTTTCCCTCAAGGTTATTTGAGCTTTTGTAATACTCTTTACACTTCAAATTATTTGCTCAAAGTCTGTGTTTCTGACTCAAGGCTGTGATCAATAATGACATGGAGCCCAGGGCTTCCCTGGTGGCGCAGTGGTTGGCGGTGCAGGGGACACGGGTTCGTGCCCCGGTCCAGGAAGATCCCACATGCCGCGGAGCGGCTGGCCCCGTGAGCCACGGCTGCTGAACCTGCGCGTCCGGAGCCTGTGCTCCGCAACGGGAGACGCCACAACAGTGAGAGGCCCGCGTACCGCAAATAATAATAATAATAATAATGACATGGATTCCAAGCCTTAGCAAAATTCCTAAAACAGAACAGATAAGGATTGATAAAGATTTAGAGAATAAATAAATGCAGACATGAATAAATGAATGACTGGCTCATGTGTTGTTGAGAGACTACAGTTTGCAGCAGCTTCAAGGACTGTGCGTAGAGTGAGCCGTACAAAGGGAGCATGGAGGCCTGCTCTCAGGAGAGATGCCACAGTCGCTCGAGGCACAGCTGTGCACAGCTGGCTCTGGAAGTCACAGAGCAAGTGTTTGCTCCAGACCCCGGCCGTGTCCGTTCAACCGCCCACCCTTGCAGGACTCACACACCAAAGCAGTACATCGAACGCCCAAGTCACAGTAAGACATTGCTCCACGCTAACCTTTTCGTAACATTTTCCAGCAGACAATACAGTGTCTGGCTATAGTGGGAGTTCAACAAATATTGATGTGTTAAGTGGCTGCACACATATCCTGAGAGCCACAGAACAGAATAAAAAGAATAAATTCTAAGATCAGGGTAAAAGGGATTCCAAGCCTCTATTTCCTCAAAGAAGAATGCTTTAGCCAAAATAACCCATGTTGAATATTTATGCTGCATAAGCAGGTTGGCATTTTTAGAAATTAGACTTTCTTTTCCCTTCATTAGATGTCCTCATTAGATGCTTTATTTCTAAGTTTAAATCCATCGAAAATACACAGAAATAAGAAGAAGCAATATAGAACCATACATTTGCAAACACTTAAAATCAAAACAGAAAACAGCCATCATCTGTTCTTTTCTCATCATACCTTAATTGGATATGCAAATGAGCATGGCTTCTGCCCATATCAGAATTTTACTTGGCAATTTGCTAATTCACTTTACATAATATAGCACAGACACAGACATTTATACATAAAATTATATGCAGATCTTTTTATAATTTCTAATATTTTATTAACAGATGTTGCAAGGGTGATGATTTCTAATACTCCAAGGGAACCCACCATGTTACTGTAAAATGTTCTCTAATCTTTTTCCTGATTACACGTTTGACTTTATTCCAACAAAATGACCTCATTTTCCTTTTATCTATTTTATATACAAGGGATGAAAAGCCCGATTTGATAACAGCGGGCTTTTCATTGAAGAGGAAATAAAATCCCAAAATAACTTTCTGAATGTGAAATCCCCCCGGTACTTAGCCTTCATGAATAAGCTAATTAGCATCTCCAAATAACACATTAATATAAAGAAGTAGTGGCTATTCACTGAATTTCACACCTGGTTTGTAAAGCAGAGTTGTGGACAAAAATAGTCTGAACTTCTGAAAGAAATAGTTTACTTAATTATGTTAGTTATTCTATCAAATGCTTTCTATGAATTTTCTTCGTTTTTACTTTTTTCTTTTTTTGGCTGCACCACGCGGCATACAGAATCTTAGTTCCCCAACCAGGGGTGGAACCTGTGCCCCCTGCAGTGGAAGCAGGGAACCCTAACCAATGGACTGCCAGGGAAGTCCCTGAGCTTTCTTCTTTATCATTGATTTATTCTTTACAGAAATACTGTTTTATTCATCTAGTAAATTCATAATTCTTATAAATTCTTATAAGAATTATATGAAGATAAGTAGATAGTTTCCATATATTAAACTGTTGAGACAAAAATTTAAATACATAATTCAAACATTTCGCATCTTATGGCCTTCTAAATTTAACTAAAAGAAGCACTGATTGTCAAGAGCAATTGTTTTTAAAGGATCTGGCATCCTTTAAAAAGAAAAAGTCAAAAAACTAAAAATAGAGCTACCATATGATGCAGCAATCCCACTCCTGGACATACACCTGGAGAAAATCATATGTTGAAAAGATACATGCACCCCAATGTTCACTGCAGCACTATTTACAATAGCCAAGACATGGAGGACCTAAATGTCCATCGACAGAAGAATGGATAAAGAAGATGTGATACATATATACAATGGAATATTACTCAGCCATAAAAAAGAATGAAATAATGCCATCTGCAGCAACATGGATGGACCTGGAGATTGTCCTACTAAGTGAAGTAAGTCAGAGAAAGACAAATACCATATGATATCACTCATATGTGGAATCTGATTTAAAAAATGATGCAAATGAATGTATTTACAAAACAGAAACAGACTCACAGAGTTCAAAAACAAACATGGTTATGCGGGGTAAGTGGGGGGAGGGATAAACTAGCAGCTTGGGATTAATATACACACACTACTATATATAGAATAGATAAGCAGCAAGGACCTACTGTACAGCACAGGGAACTCTACTCAATATTCTATATTAACCTAGATGGATAAAGAATCTTAGAAAGAATAGGTACATGTATATGGATAACTGATTCACTTTGCTGTACACCTGAAACAAACACAACATTGTAAATCGACTACACTCCAAAGAAATTTTAAAACAATAAAAGGAAAAGACATGTCTGGCAGGTAATGATCTATTGTAAAAATGGCCACATGTATAAAAACAGAATTTGATCCAAGTTGTGTTTCTACTCACTTGGGCCCTAGAGCCCCAGGAAGACTCAGAGTCACACTGCTTTGTATCACTTAACTCTTCAGCCTCTAAGCCTGTGAATCTGCCTTTCACCTTGAACTTGACCAGGGAGCTGGCGAGAACCCATGTAGTGCCTGAAGCAGCATGACTGTCAGAAAAGAGGGAAACGCTTAACCGATAAGAAATGGGTCTGCCTTGGACTCTGTGACCTTGGACAATGTTTTTTAGCTCTCTTTGGTTTTACTCTCTCTTCTGTAAAATGACTGTATTAATAATAAACTCCTCACCATTTTGTTTGAGAACTAATTCAGAGGAGACATTCAGTGTGTTCAGCACAGTGCCTGGTCCGTGGTAATCACTAGGTGGACTTGAGCTTGGACTAGCAATGGTTTTATAATACTAATTAAACAAGGAGGCCATTCCACAGAGGCAGCCTGTGTGAGCAAACCAACCCTTCACGCGCCTCAAGATTAAGAAATCCAAACAGACGACTAATCTTCCCTAATGAGGCACCACTTGAGCTGTAGCCAATCACAGAATTTCCCTGCTTTGCTTCTGTGTCTTCCCTACAAAAGCCTGGCCCCCAGCTCCTGGCAGCGGGGCCTCCCGACCACTCCCACCATGGCCTTGCCTGACTTGAGTCAAATAGGTTATTAAGTTTTTAATATGCCTCAACGTATCTTTTAACAGCATTAAGATTTGTATTTGTATTGTGTGCATCATGTAACACCTTCTATAGTTTCCTAACTTGTCCTTGAAAACTGCTCTATTTACACAGTAAATGTTGCATATATACTCCACACAAACAATATACCCTGGCGCATTGACCGAGGAAGAGTTACCCTGTGATAGGCTGAGTTTGACCTGAGCCCTGGGTTCCTGGAAAGTGGGGAAGGTTGAAGGAATCCTGTCCTCGCCCCTTCTGGGTTCCAGGGACCAGCCTAGGGTGACGAATCTCCCCGACACCAGGTAGCACTCAGGCACAACCCCCTTGTTCACCTGTGACAGTGCCGGACACAACCTGTCCAAATCCCCATTCTTTGCTGTCTTCTAACAGATTAGCTGGACTGTCTCGTACCCGCTGATCCATGGGAACAAAATGCTTGCTAAGCAAACTTTGGTTAAGCATCTGTTCTTCCCCCAGGCCCTACACCTGGGCCCCCATGCAGCCCGAGCCAGCAGATGGCCCCCTCGACTCCCTGAGGACCCCTCCCAGAACAGACTGGCCTCAAGGTGGCCATGATCCCAACCCCATGGCCGCTGAGCCTGCGCGTCCGGAGCCTGTGCTCTGCAACGGGAGAGGCCACAGCAGTGAGAGGCCCGCGTACCGAAAAAACAAACCAAAAAAAACCAACCAAACCAAAGACTTGGCTTTTTTTTCCTGTTTTGTCTTTTCCATTTATAGAAGCAACACATTAGCACATGAATATGCAAATACACTTTCACGGAGGACCATCTCAAGTTATAGAGTCACGGAAACGATCTGCAACCCACCACTCAAATCCCCATCCCTTTCCCACAGGTAAATGTGCTTATCAGTGTGATATGCATTCTTTCAGTGAATTTTCCCTTTTTCATAATTTCCTTTCCTCTCATTTCAAACTAAGCTCGTGTCAAAGGAAATATTATTTGTGATACGTGTTAAAACAGCAAGGCAGACCTGATTCAGGACTAGGTGATAGGTACACGTGCTACTGCAGTGGGGTTTCGCAGTGAGACAGATTGAACTCTACTGAAACATGACCAGGAAAAGTGGGAGTTTGTGGCCAAGGAGCACAGGGTGGGGACATCGGTGGGTGGAAATTTACTAAAAGGAAACATCCGGGGTAAGTGTGGGGGGGGGGCTGTTCTGGCTGAAACAACCGACAGGGTTCCTGTTGCAGGCAGGCTGGGCGATCACGTGTCACCTGGGGGGCGAGGGCTGGGAACTGTGCACGAGGTCAGGGATCCGATATTGGGGATGGAGGATTCCGGCTGAACTGACTAGCAGGGTCCAAATTAAGGGTGGGGGTGGGGTGGGGTGGGGACAGACTGGGAGCTGGGGATTGACATGTAACACACTGCTATATAGAGAGTAGATAACCAACCAGGACCTACTGTACAGCTCAGGGAGCTCCGTTCAATATTATGTAACAACCTAAATGGGAAAAGAATTTGAAAACGAATAGATGCCTGTAGACGTATAACTGAATCACT
Source organism: Aethalodelphis obliquidens (assembly GCF_003676395.1). Taxonomy (NCBI): domain Eukaryota; kingdom Metazoa; phylum Chordata; class Mammalia; order Artiodactyla; family Delphinidae; genus Aethalodelphis; species Aethalodelphis obliquidens. The sequence goes on from NW_020838047.1 coordinate 2,358,547, forward strand.
TTGCTGTACACCTGAAACTAACACAACAGTGTTGACTTAAAAAAAAAAAAAGCACAACATGAGAATTGCAAGTTAAGGTTTGTTTGGGGCAAAATGAGGACTGCAGCCCTGGAGCCAGCATCCCAGAGAGCTCTGAGAAACTGCTCCAAAGAGGCGGGGTGGGGGCGGGGGAAGGTCAGTACACATGTGATTGTGGCGAAGGGGGAGTACATGCAGTCAAGCACATATTTTTTGCAGAAGGTTTCTGCTAGTCTCGTGCAGGTTACTGCCGGTCACGAGGAGCAGACGTCATCAAGAAAGATTTTAGTGCTTTTCTAGATACGAGGAGTTGCAAGAATTGGGCTCATAAAATCTTCTCCTAAAAATATCTATCTGAAGACCTGTTCTGCCAGTTTTCCCCAGAGCCCAGAGTGCCTGCCTCCTTCCTGCTCTCCACCCTGAACTCCTCCCAGTGGGTGCGGAAGGTCAGCAGCCGCAGCGGCTCAGGATTTGATCCTTGTAGAGGTAGATGGCAAGTGCCAATGCAAAATGCCAATCTGTAGTTGACAGGAGATTACGATTGACGTGTACACACTGCTATATATAGAATAGATAACCAACAAGGACCTATGGTATAGCACAGGGAACTCTACTCAATATATATATATATTTAACATCTTTATTGGAGTATAATTGCTTTACAATGGTGTGTTAGTTTCTGCTTTATAACAAAGTGAATCAGTTATACATATACACATGTTCCCATATCTCCTCCCTCTTGCGTCTCCCTCCCTTCCACCCTCCCTATCCCACCCCCTAGGTGGTCACAAAGCACCGAGCTGATCTCCCTGTGCTATGCAGCTGCTTCCCACTAGCTATCTGTTTTACGTTTGGTAGTGTACATATGTCCATGCCACTCTCTCACTTTGTCACAGCTTACCCTTCCCCTTCCCCACATCCTCAAGTCCATTCTCTAGTAGGTCTGTGTCTGTAACAACCTTAATGGGAAAAGAAATTGAAAAATAGAGGCATGTATATGTATAACTGAATCACTTTGCTCTACATCTGAAACTAACACAACATAGTAAATCAAATATACTTCAACAAGTGAAAAGCTATAATATTGTGAAAATTTGTAAAACCAAAATTTATAAGGGTCTAACTTATTTTCAATATTAAAATATTACATGTAAATTCCCATTTTTGTGAAATGACATAATTTGAAGAAGTGTTACCCCCCAAATGCATGTTTTTGATAAATAAATCATTAAATATGAAAAAAATAAAAATAAAATAAAATAAAATAAATTTTTTTAATGGGGCTCTTAAGGACATGCCAAGCATGAGGTCTGACTGAAAACGGCTCAAAGGAGCCCAACTCGAGTTTGGTCAAGGAGAGATTCTTTGCCAATCGCTTTGTTGAATAGTGTTTTTGTAAATTTTACATATTTATGTCAAACGCTAAGAAAATTATTCAATTCTAAGTAGCAAACAGGAACGTCTCCATTGATAAGTTCTCCTTCATGTTCTCTAAGTTGCTTTTGTACTGGGAACGGGCTGCCTGAATTGGAGGGAGCTGCTGCAGGGAGAAGGTGGCAAAGAACACCAGCACACAGGGCTCTAGCACAGGCGCGGCGGGGGTCCCTACACCCTGGGGCTGCTCCTGTCCATTACTGTGCGTGACTGGTCCAGCCGCCTGCTGCAGCCCTCCCAGCCTTCAGTCTGGGAGATGCCTACTCCCCCCCCCCCCCCCCCCAGCCCCGGGTTTGCCCTCTCCCCTATATACTTCTTTCTTCCTGCAGCTTTATTTTATCCATTTTTCTCTAGTCTCAAAACTTTCCTTCCGTAAGCTACAATATTTCTGACTGCTTAAAAAATCCACAAAGCCCAGATCAAATCATTCGTATTTTTCTTTTGAGTCTTTCTGAACAGACTTCATTTTGCCTCTAGTTATACCTCGTTTCTCTGAAATTAAAATATATTGATGTTCCTTACATACTAGAATCTTAGCAATAAATGGAACCTCCCCTATATTATTATTATTTCCTATGTGGAAAAGCATGGGCTACAATACAATATAAATTGTAGGGTGGCATTTCTTGACACAGGCTATGTAATGTATATTTATTATTATTCAATTCTTTATATATGTATCTAGATACATGTCTCAGATTTCTAATGAATTAGTTTCAAACATGTTTGTCAGATGTTTATTCAACATAATCCACCAGATTTTTGAGTTGATGTGAATCATATGAATTACCACCTAACTATAAAATGATTTCCTTTACGTTATAACAGCATTCCTCCCATGTATATTAACCAGATAATCTTGTAGCATTAAGTTTAATCTTATAGCACCTTCTGTTTAATTTGTTTCAGAAATGTTTGGGCATAGTCTTATCCCTACCCTCCAATAAAATATTCCTTTATTCTTTGAAGACAAGAAAGTCCACCAATTTCTTCTGCAATCTCTATTTTCTTTTTTTTTCTTTATTTTCTTTCATTTTTTGTTACCATAATAGCATCTTCGTTCTCATTTTATCTTCTAACTGGTTTATATTTGTATATTGATTTTTGTATGTTGATTTTTTTGTTTGTTTGGAAGTTTTACTTTGAATCTTTTCATTGAAATAATAACATTTTGTATAGTGTAAACACTACTTTTTTTTTTTTAGTTTATTAATTTTTTTTCAGTTATATATATATACATATGTTCCCATATCTCTTCCCTCTTGCGTCTCCCTCCCTCCTGCAATCTCTATTTTCTTAAACTGCGGTCTCCAACTTTTTAATGTTATTTTGCACAAATGAAATGGAAAATACATGAACAAGATATTATAATAAAATTGTGTTTATATTAGTCTTATGTGTCATTATCTTTATTCGCTGTTTGTTTTGCTATGAACACTTATCTTGTCATTCTGTAGAGAAAAATGACAGGGAACACTAGGTAAGATGTATTTCCAGAGATAAATCTTCTTGATTCTCATAGCATTTGCCCCTCACCAGCGTTTGCCTATGCACTTCCTAAGTCTTCATCCCTGAAGAGAAACTTAATTGCTCAAGATGTGAACGATGCTTAATATAACAGATGGCAGAAGAGAAGGCCCTGTTGAACCCATTATGTTTTCAAAACCATGAGATGCTGCCAGGAAAAATGCTCCAGAGACACATTTGCCAACAGTGCTCAGCTCATAATAAGGCTCCTCTGATGAGTCAACTTTTTATGATTCCCATAAAAACCGCTGAGACGGCACGTTAACACGCGCACTGACGCGCTGCCCGCATCCTCCCGTGTTAATTTCCTGATGCCGAGACTGCGATTCCTCGGTCTATGCCCCACTTTCCGGGAATCTCAGCCCCAGATCCACCCAGCTGCCAGGACTGCATCCCACCCCTGCCCTGTTAACGCTTGCCTCTCCGTGATGTCATTTCCAAGGTGGGAACAGAGGGAGGTAAGGAATGAACCTGGGACACGAATCTGCAATAGTTTCCCAGTTAAGAGCTAAAATCTACCCCAGCTTCACCGCGAGCGACAATTTGAAGGGAGAAAGAACTCTGCTGGATGCCAACAAAGTTACAAGTCAACACGATGATTTTTATACCGATTTATTTATTAGAGGACGACAGTTCAGCTAGATCTGATGTTCCCAAAAGAATGTGTGAAATGGCTTCATCATAACCTTATCAGTAAGTCAAACATTATCTCTGTTAACTCCAGAAACAGCAAGTTGGAATTATTTGTTCAAAAACTATTTATGGAGTGCAGCCTATTGTATGGTATTGTACAAAATACTGGAGACTCTGCAATGGACAAAATGGCCCGCAATGTTTGTCTGTGTGGTGTTTGTTTTCTAGTGTGTGTGTGTGTGTGTGTGTGTCTGTGTGTGTGTGTGTGTCTGGTAAGTGGGGGTGGGGGTAGAGTGAGACAGACACTGAGATGAATACACGTATGTAGTAATGCACATGTGCATGTGTGTACCTATATGTGTATATAGATGTGTACCTGTATACGTATACAAGTTCTCTTAAAAAGGCAAACCAAGCACTCAGCCAGAAAGAACAGAAACGAGAAGGCTGGGGGAGGCTGCAGTTTTTAAAAAGACCTCGATGTGGACCTCACTGAAGTGACCCTCAAGTGATGCAGTGAGGGTGGAACCATAGAGGCAGCTGGGGAAGAGCATCCTCGCTACCAGGGCTGAGATCACAGTGGGGGAGTGTGACTGGCAGGGACCAGGTAGGACAGGAGAAAGGACATCAGAGACGGGTGCCTGGGACCCCGGTGGGCGTCGGCTACCTGCCCTGTCTTCCTTTAAGAAATTAACACACCTACCTCCTCATTACATGTGAGAATCGCGTGAAATTGACTTCTTTCAGACATAACAAGATAGTATTTGTTTCCATCTCCAATAAGAAATAACACAAGTCAAATGAGACTTCAGGAGAAAGAAAAGCTGCATCGCATCCCACGATAACTGCTGGAAGATGGATTTCTTCTTCCATCTGAATGTTATATGAAAAGTATGTTTGAAGAGCTGCACGGGGCCACCAGGAAGAGCCAACATGAAGCTGGCGCTGCAGTAACCAGACCCGAGGGAAAGAGACAGCTGGGTACTTGGTGGTGTTATTTTAGTCCCCAGATCAAACCTTGTTGGAAGAGCTGTCTCTAAATCTCCATCATGAGAGTTGTTTATATTCTTTCCATTACTAAGTGCACGAAAATTTTATTCTGCAGAATCTGGCTGCAGCCTCTGGAGTAACAAACCTTGACCTGAGCTAAAAATTGAAGATGTGTGTCAGGGAGACTTAAAGGATCCCGTTACAACGTGCAATTTGGTAACAAGTTGAAACTACCACTGAGCACACTGGGAGAGAAAAATTTAGATGCAGGTCGAGCTAGTAATGATAAAAGAGATAAAAACTTTACATGGTCACTGGTGATGGGGTTCAGAACGTAATACCCCAAAATATTGTGCCTGGGCATACTGAATACTTTAAGCTGACAGAGTTTGAGAACATGGCAGAAGCATGAAGGTCCCTCTGACCTTCCCCCACAATTCTCCCCGAGGCAGGTCACAAAACCCTCAGGTTAGAGATGCTCTTCCTAAACCCAGAAGAAAAGAACATCTGCATCTCCAGACACAGAGGGACCCAAGAAGTATCCCCAAAACAAGACCCTGCTAACCCCCCAGTTACTACATCACTCATCCTCCCTGACCCCCTCCATCCTCCACAACTGCCTGCCTTCACCACACTCAGCATCAAAGTGCTCGGGTCTGTTTCTTCGGGTGCTCATGTCCTTGTGGAGGCTCCCGTGTCACGTGAAACTTAAATAAATATGTATGCTTTTCTCCTGCCCATCTGTCTTTGTCATTGTAATTTTCAGACCCAGCCAGGGAACCTTAAAGAGTTGAGGAAAACTTTTCCTCTCCGTATGGGCATATTGAATAAATTGATGTTGTCTTCCCATTTGTCCAAGCAGTTAATTGGAATTTTGGAGAGCAGGATCTGCTAATATAATTGCTTCCCTATGAATGGATTTATTTTTATTACTTTAAGAAATACCATGGAGTATAGGGTTGTAATACAAACAGTAGAAATGAGTACAAACGAGAGAAGACGTAAGTTTAGACATCATGTATAAATCCCAGAACAGTTATGGTGTTACATTTATCAGAAAAATGTTAGGAACTGATCTGGACTGTAACCCACAATTTTGTGAGCACCTCTACAATTATTTCCATGTATTATTGTAAAATTTGACTTGATTCAAACTAAGACTAACTTTCCAGTCCGAATTGTTTCTTACCTGTTGTTACGTTCACTGCCTGCAGTTAATGGTATGCTTTATTCAACATATGTGGTCAAGAGGAGAAACCATTCACAAACCCTTAAAATCTACTAGAAAGTCTCAAAATAATTTGTTATCCAAAAGATTAAAAATTATTTTACATTTGGACTCAAGAAATACCTAAATATTAAGCATTGTCCGCCAAAGACCACCCTCTACTCTTGGAATTAAACAAATTTTCACATCAACAGATTATGCTGCCACAATGCATTACAGTCAGGAATTAATCATACTGTGAATGAAAAGATGATGTTTCACTTATTTAAACAACAGAATTGTGTTTTAATGACAAAAATATTTATTTGGCTTTTTTAAAATGATGAATGATTACATATTGCTCTTGAGCAGTATAAACTTGGAGGCTCTCAAAGAAATTCTAGGTCTGGGTCTTTCCCAAAGGATGTCTGACAAGAGAAGTTTCCTTACAATCTTACCAGATGTGAGTATGACCATTAACAAGCAAGTCCTAGACACAACATCTCAGCCACTGTTCCACCTCCCCTTCAGCTGTTTCATTTTCTCATCCAGGCTTTTACCCAGGACAGACCAGAGGCCCCATCCACCTGTGCTGAGCTGAGGCCCTCTGCTGGTCCCACAACCCAAGGTCGTGGTTGCAGAGGGGAAGGGCATATGGGGATTTTCAGAGGAGGTTTGAAGTGATACAAACAAATTCCCTGGCCTTGGGGACCTGGGGGAGGGGCATGTGAAAGTCTGGGGTGGCGTGGTGGCGGGGTTGAAGGAATTCCTCCAGGCCAGTCCGACACTCTGAGCTCTCCCCCATCTCCTGCCCGCACACCAACCATTGCATTCACGGTGCAGGCCTGACTCATTAAATGCCACCCTCCCGCTAATCTACTCCTGGTTGAAAGAAGCTGGAACTGAAATTTGCTGACATTCTGCATGAGCACTGGTGTGTGTGTTTCTCACACGTACTGTGTGCACCCTCTTCTCACAGCTCAGTTTCTACAGAAAACAGTCCTGTGTTGACAGATAAAAACCAACCTGGGCACAGGGAAAGAGATGTTTTATTCAAAAGAGTGACTACAACAGGGGAGGGGAGATGACTGTTCCCACCACGAGATCCTTATAAAGAGATAAAATGATGGATTGCTACTTTGGCATGCATTTAAGTGCTACGTTAAAAGGCAGAACCATTGAATTAAGCACAAGTTTTCCATACACCTTGAGCTGAATCACGTGAAACTCCTGGCACACAGTGAGGATGTGAACAGGTGAGGAAGTGAGCACGTGGCGGGGAGAATGTTCAGAGAATAACTGAGGCAATAAAGCCCTTGGTAGATTCTGAGCTTTTCCCATTATGTTTCTGGGCTTCCCGTGGGTGTTCTGGATCAGGAAAAGCAGCGTATTTCTTCTACCATTCTGTACCTGCCCTGTTTTCATTTACATGGATTTCTTGTCAAGTGGCACTGAACTTGCAAAGGTATTTTCTTTTTCCACTGGACCCTGTGCAGAGCTCTGAGGTACTGATATTCACTGACCACATCCAATTAATTCTGACAGGTAGTAAATGCATTGAGGTTTCCACATAAAAGTTTTCTTCCTTATTACAAGACTACATGAAATCCAGGCATGGCCAGTACAGCTAAAACTAAGTGCTCCAGGGTGAATAGAAAAATCCACATCTTCTTGAAGTTGAAAACTATGTGGAACCCTGAAATCTCAAAGCTACTACCCTACGTTTTTGTTCACTGAATTTCCGTGTTTCAGTGTGGAGAACTCTGTATTTCTCAGGACTCCTGGCATCCCTGACCCTTGGTACTTCCAAAGTCAAGATAGACAGAAAGATTCCTTAGATAGATGATAGCCAGATAGATAGATAGATAGGGAATAGATAGGCAGGTAGATAATAGATAGGGAATAGCTATATAGGTAGGTAGGTAGATAGATATAGTGATTGGTAGGGATAGATAGATAGATGATAGATAGATAAAAGAAAGAAGGGAACTAGGTACTGAATCCATGACTATCTACACAGAATAAAAGCTACTACAAAATTTGATTTTAAGCAATGGAAATAGCTTTTAATTAAAGAGTAGTTTAGTAAGGAATGCATTACACTGTCATTAAATGTGGTACCAATGATGGACAATAACACAGAGCCCTTGTAGGGGTATAAGAGCCAAGGATGGGCTGGCCCATCAAGAGTATGAAGACGAACAGTGTTCTAAAGGACTCACATCTCCCACGGCAAAAAACCCATTATAATTCACAAGTCTGTTACGATACACCCAGGATCAGGGGAAAGAGTGTCTAATGCAACACTTATTTCTATTTCTTCCTTCAGTTTCATCTCAGCTCTATGTGAAGATCCTAAAACAGAATTTGATGACTCGTAAGCCTTAGCCTTTCTTTTCTTTGATTCCTGGATGCCATCTCTCCCCTTTACTACGTCTACATCTCACCAGAATCTCTGACTGTGGTTTTTACCGAGTCATTTGCAAAGCTAGTAGAGGACAAAGAGAAGAACTGCACCCATTTGCATGATAAAGTTATATTTTTATTGCTCCTAAGGAGCAATGATGCAAGGAAATCCTTTTCCTAATATAATATACTTCATTTGGATAATGATTACTAATAACTCGATTATTACGTTAAGCTTTCTAATAAGTCAACCTCTTATTCTGAAATTTTTAGCAAGCACAACTTAATTACCTGAATTTACAGAAACCAGATGCTTTCAGTGACAAGTCACTGCAGCAGTAATCAACCCTTCATACAGGAATTACTTGACTGGTCCTCTTCATGGTTAGTTGGCAGGAAGATAAGAGGAGGAATATTAGAATTTTCTATATTGGTTTTAGTAAACTGATAAACACAGAGGGAATAGGACACGTGATCCCCACAATCAAATATATCAGACTGCAGAAAATTGGAACTATTTAAAAACAGAAGGGAAGCTGGAAAATCCTTTTGAGTTTGCTGTCCCTACATTCCTTTTCATGTTCTCAGACTTGTAAGAAATAAGAGCAAATATTATATATTAATCTAGAAACCTTGTTACAGTTTAAATTATTATAAGCCTTTCCTCTCAGGAAACAGGTTAATATTTAAAAGTACAAACATATTAAACGATGCAAAGCCTTCTTACATAATGAAAAACATTCAAGGTTATCAGAGCAAATAGGTTACATACTTGGTCTTTTATCGTTGTTTTACTAGAGTAAAGACATTATGCTTAATAAACCAATGTGACCCATTGGACTAGCAACATGAAGAGCCCAGCATAACCTATTAGTCCTAATTTCACATTGGCCCAAGATAGGCATGCATCCACATGACAGAAATCTCTTTTTCTCAAATCCTGCCTTAAAATCAATGTGGAAATTTTGAATTTTTTTAAAAGAATGATAAGAATTTGAAAAGCGTATTTGAAAATATGAATAATGATGAGAAATGATGGAATGCAGATGATTTAGTCCAGAGAAGCCCAAATCTATGCATCTGACTTTAGCCAACCTCTGTGGGCCCAGGAAGCAGTGTAAAGAGTGAGCACGGCCTCCTGATATGGGATCACGTTGTTACCCCACATCTAAGGATTACCCAGGACACTACGTGCATCAAAGTTTATCAAACATCACTGCTTCTGGACGCTCTCTTCCTGACCCAAGAACAGACAGGCTGTGTCTTCTCTACCTTTCTTGATTTTTTTTTTGGCCTAAGCTTCTCAACCCCACAGGATCCACCAAATCCTTCTTCTCCAGTCTTCCCTCCAGGTTACTCATATTTCCACACATTCAATAAATGCTACCCGAGGCCCGCCATGCTTTCTGGTCCATGGCAATGCACCACTGAGTAGGAAGATGTCCCTGCACTCAGGAGCTTGCATTCCCAAGGCACAGACTGAAAAAATGCACACGTGGACACACAATGCCAGGTACCGGTAAGTGCTATGGAGAACGACGTGGCAGGTTAGAGGAATGAGAGTGTGGTGAAGGCAGCAGGGAGCTCCTTTAAGGAAGGAAGGCTCACTGAGGGGCAGGAACCTGGTCCCATTTTACTCTCCTGGTGGACGAGACCCAGACTAGTGCGGATGTAAGAATAGGAAGGCGCAGAACCGTGGGCTTGGGGTGAGCGGTGTCACCCCATCTCAGAGCCTCCTGGATCAAACTACCAGATTCAAGTCAGCAATGACCTGACAATCTCACAGTAGCCTTCGAATACTAAAGGGATTTGTCAGTTTTCTGAAAACATAAGAGGAAGTTCTTTCAAACTGCAATTAAATTTAAACATAATATAAACATAATATTTTACTAATAAACATTAATCGCAAGAATAGATTACTGAGGGTAAATGTATAATCTTTTCGGGAGATCATATTTAAAATAATATTTATTATTAACTTATTAGTTCCACAAACATGTATCAGGCTTCTGTAATACAGTGATACTGGCACTTGAAAATACAGTGATAAAGGCATAGTTCCCTGCTTTCAAATCAACTACAATGAGAACTCTGCTAGATAAACACAAGATGCTCAAGTCAGATCAGACGGTGCCCGCACCCTGCTTCACAGATGACCACACAGCCGTGACCTGCTCAGGGGTTCCCAGCCCCACCCCGTCACCATCAGCTTTGTAGGGAAGATAGCACCTCACTTGCATCGTGGTGTGTTCCTGCCTCAGACCAGTGTTTAAGATATAGTTGGCATTCAAGAGACACTTCTCCAAAGAAGACATACAAATGGCCAATAAACACACGAAAAAATGCTCAACATCAGTAATTATCAGAGAAACGGAAATCAAAACTACAATGAGGTATCAACTCACACCAGTCAGAGTGGCCATCATCAAAAAGTCTACAAACAATAAATGCTGGACAGGGTGTGGAGGAAAGGGAACCCTCCTACACTGTTGGTGGGAATGTAAATTGGTGCAGCCACTATGGAGAACAGTATGGAGGTTTCCTAAAAATAGAGCTACCATATGACCCAGCAATCCCACTACTGGAAATATATCCAGATTCGAAAAGATTCGAAAAGATACATGCACCCCAATGTTCACTGCAGCACAATTTACAATAACGAAGACAGGGAAGCAACCTAAATGTCCCTCAACAGAGGAAGGCATAAAGAAGATGTGGTACCTATATACAATGGAATATTACTCAGCCATAAAAAAGAATGAAATAATGCCATTTGCAGCAACATGGATGAACCTAGAGATTATCATACTAAGTGAAGTAAATCAAAGAAAGACAAATATCATGTGATATCACTTAGGATGTAGAATCTAAAATACTGATACAAATGAACTTATATACAAAACAGAAACAGACCAACAGATATAACAAACTTAGGGTTACTAAAGGGGAAGGGGATATAAATTAGGAGTTTAGGATTAACAAAAACACACTAATATATACATAATAGATAACCAACAAGCACTTACCATATAGCACAAGGAACTATACTCAATGTTTTGTAATAACCTATAAGGGAAAAGTGTCTGGTATGTGTGTGTGTGTGTGTGTATATATATATATATATATATAACAATCTCTTTGATGTACACCTGAAACAAGCCTAACATTGTAAATCAATCATACTTCAATGAAAAACCATTCTGTGAAAACACTAAAATAAATAAATAAATACATATAGTCGGCATTCAATAATCATTTGTTGCAGGAATGAACAAACTAATAACAAGTAAATAATATGAGCAATCCCAGTGTGAGAGCAGGTCATGGGACACACAGCTGATGCCAGTAGCTCCCAGACGAGGCCACGGCTGAGTTGAATTAGGTCCCCAGGGGAGCGCCAGGTCAGAGAAGAGAGGGCCTAAGGTATAGAGAACACGTCTATTCAAGGCTTCTTGTTCTTTCTCTGAGCAAGGGGTGGATACCAATGACAAAGGGGTCTGTGATACAGAGGGTCTCACGGGTCCTGCAGAGGGGTCTGTGCTTCACACTGAACGTGAGGGAGGGGTAGAAGGCTGAGCTCCTGCTACTGCCTTTGACAAGACCCCTGTGGTGGGACATACACACACAGCACACACCACACACAGCACACACACACAGCACACACACACAGCACACACACACACCACACCAAACACACACACACACACACACACACAATGATATGACAGCCCCTGCTGAGAATAAGGGGAAGAGAGTCAACCAGGACGATTCACAACTATTTGCTGTGGGATGGCTCTGAATAAGTCCAGGATTTATCTCTGCCAAAGGCAGGAAACAAGGAAACATTCTTTTCTTGACACCTCATTGCCTTTTTAAAATTCAAAATCTCTTTTTCCAAGCCCTGGCCCTGCTTTTGTGAACAAGTCATTTTAACTTCATTTTCTCTCCTATTTATTGGTAAGAACATCAAGGAGACAATGGATGAGAAAGCATTTTAAAGTTACAAAAAGTCTACAAATATTGATATTAGTGTGATTATTTTACTGTTTTTCTCCACTGCTTGCGCTTTCCATTCTCTCACATATTTGATTTTACGATTTCCCTCAATTTCCTGCCTATATTATTTTTCTTCTTCACTTCCTTTCTTATTTTTTCTCTTTCAGCACAATGAAGTAGCTTATTAATGTCATAATGAGTAATTTCTCCTCCCATCAATGAATGATCTCGCCATGAGAGAAACTTCAACAAAGCACCTACTGCGATATTTCCTGTGGGATAGTTCACGTGTCTAGACCATGGGAAGTATGCATATGTTCTAAAAGTCATACAGAGGGTGTTACAGAACACCAACTTTGGTACTAATAACAACAATGATGATAATTATAATAAACCGATACTTCCGAAGATTTACTGAGTTCCAGGCACTTTACATTACCTCATTTAATTCTTACTATACTCTTGTGGATCCGTGGAATTATCCAAATCTTACCTGGACACAGAGCCCTAAAGAAGAATATGCAGCACCCCCAGGGTATGGAGCTGGAGATCAAGTTCACGTGGGTGTGTCTCCCAATACTTTGCTCCTAGCACTCACTTCCTCCCATATTTTTGTCAGGCTACTACCTTCCTACTTCTAAGTGTGTTCATCCTACGAGCACACATCTGGCATAGGACTGTGCCTGATTCTGGGAGAAAGTCCCAACGATACAAAGTAACGCAAATCAGTATTAAAGGCACGCATGTAAGTAAATTATAGTTATTGGTAAATGAGTATAAAATGCTCTACATAGGAGATTGTTTAACTAGTTAACATATGACTCCAAATGAACCAACTTTTGCAAGTCAGGTGGTTTACTTTCCTTACTTTCAACAAAAATAAAGGGAAATCTAGTGAAAATGTCATCTGACGGATTTTCTAAATTAATTCTGGGGGATAGATAAGTTTGTGAATTCAGCAAGGAGTTCAAACTCACTTAGTAACAGTGGAATAAGTGTTTCTTCCATCTTTTATGTTCAAAATTTGTCAGTCTGTATTTCTATAAAAAGAAAAATAAGAATAGAACTAATGCTGAATTCTGGGTCATTCCAACCAAAAGTGACATTCATCCATGAATACAAAAAACAACATGGGAAAAAAAATCTATCAATCTTATAATTAGATGTATTTCAAATAAAAGTTTATCCTTATTTGGAATACTAATATATCAAAATCAGTAAGATTTTTAGGTTTCTTTGATCACTTTTTAGTACTAATAATTGGAACAATAACCCAAACCAGAAGAAAGTTTTATTAACACTTACAGCTACATGGTGACAGGAAATTAAATCAAAAAATAATATTTCAATTCATGTACTCATTTATATTCAAACAATTACTTTAGGACTGACCAATAAAAGACCATCAAACATAAAATAATATAACAGGTTATAAGTCTGTAAATAAAGGAATTGCAACACGAGTTCAGGAAGAAAAAGGAATCGTTTGTAAGGAAATTTGAAATAAACACACAAGATTCCTGGGTGTGCCCAGTGCAGAATGACCCATTATTCAGAGCCCACTGCCCAGGTTTTCTGGTCTTTCTTTACCCTTGTGCTGTTTTAAAACGCTGTACGTCGTAGATAACTGATAAATATGCAAAATAAATTATGTCTACAGACAGGCAAACAACTGTCCAGTAAATACTGAAGTGACTTACATTCCCCACCTCCCTAGAATATGCCAGTTTGGGTCCAGTGTAAATTAGTGTCAGCATCTCTTTACTCCATATGCATTTGCTTTTCCTCCTTCTTCTCATTTGAACCAGTTGATATCTGACTGGTTTCATGCTTAATCGGGAACTAAATACAATATTTAACATGTTTTCATTTTATCTCTGTGTGAGAGTCATGATTTTACTCCTTTAAAATATTATTCTTTAATAGATACGATATTGTTAGCTGTATAAAAAAAAAACTTAGTTTGTATATTTTCTAAATGGATGACAGTGAGTATCCAATTGCCACTTATTTAGATCCCACTGGACACTTTCAAAGTGTGATATGAAAACTTGATTTTAACATGTTGATATTTAAAATATACTGCAAATTATATTATGTTTAACTAGTTACACTTATGATTAAAAGAACTTAGCTATTAACTTATAATGTGCAAGGGATACTAATTGTTGAATAAAACTCTTAAGAGTATTCTCAAGCAAAAGCACATGACGTGCCCCAGCATAGATTATATGGAAGGCCATAAACTACATGAGAAGATGTGGAACGAACACTTGGTACCAAACGCAGAGTACTTCAAATACCTTGCTAAAACTGAGGTTGCTCTGCAATGTTTTTTAAAGAAGGGAATGAAACCATCGGACTTGAGGAAGAAAAAGATAACTTTGGTTGCAATATAATAAAAGGGGTGGAATAAGTGAGGAACCAGAGGCAGTGGAATGGGTTTAGATGATTATTACAATAGACACTTGTAGTAAATAGTTCCAGCTAAAAATAATGATGGTTTCCTAGTGAAACAGTGATAGTCAGAATTAAAAAAACTGGGTGTGGGTGTGGGAGAAATTATGGAGACAAAATGTCCAGCAAACAGGGACTGGATGGAGTAAATGAAGTAGAAGAGTCAGTAAGGACTCTGGGTAGGCAACACTCAAATCTCTGCCTTTATGTCTGTTTGTCTATCTCTCTATCTATCCACCCACCTATCTATCCATCCCATCTCCCTGACCATTTAATTGAGCTGTACATCTGTGTGGAAGTCTATTTCGATATTTCCCTAGCACTTCTAATTCCTATGCCCTAAATAGAACTAATTATCTACGCTAGCTATACTAATCACTTCCTCTCCACTCTCTCACTTATTTTTTTTCTGTTTTTTTTTTTAAATTGGGGTACAGTTGCTTTACAGTGTTGTGTTAGTTTCTGCTGTACAACGAAGTGAATCAGCTATATGTATACATATATCCCCTCCCTCTTGGACCTGTCACTCTTTGCAGATGAGATGATGCTATACACAGAAAATCCTAAAGATGCTACCAGAAAACTACTAGAGCTCATCAATGAATTCAGTAAAGTTGCCGGATACAAAATTAATACACAGAAATCTATTGCGTTTCTACACACTAACAATGAAAGATTAGAAAGAGAAATTTAGGAAACAATCCCATTTACCATCACATCAAAAAGAATAAAATACCTAGGAATAAACCTACCTAAGGAGGCAAAAGACCTGTACTCCAAAAACCATAAGACACTGATGAAAGAAATTGAAGATGACACAAACAGATGAAAAGATATACCATGTTCTTGGATTGGAGGAATCAATATTGTCAAAATGACTCTACTACCCAAGGCAATCTACAGACTCAATGCAATCCCTATCAAACTACCAACGGCATTTTTCACAGAACTAGAACAAATAATTTTAAAATTTGTATGGAGACACAAAAGACCCCGAATAGCCAAAGCAATCTTGAGAAAGAGAAACGGAGCTGAAGAAATGAGGCTCCCTGACTTCAGACCACATTACATTTTCATTTATCTGCAGTGTTCTGTGTATACCTCTGTATTTTTAAATGTTTTTTCTAGGGATTACAATGTACTTAAGTAACATATCATAATCTACTAGTATCGACAATGTTAACACTTCAAATAGAAAACATCCCCACGGTTAGGGCCTTCCTGTCTGTGATGCTATTATTATCTCTTCATACATGGAAATGTCAGATAAAAATTTTATAATTTTAAAAAGTCAAGAGAAGAGTCTACTTCTTTATCCATATTTCTTGCTCTTTCCTTAGTTCTGATTCTCCCAGTTTTCTTCTCTCATCATTTCCTTGGTGTTTGAAGAACTTCCTTTAGCAATTCTTTCAGAGCATTCTGCAGGTGACAAATTCTCTTAGACTTCCTTTCACTGGGGCTGTTTTATTTCACATTTATTTCTAAAGGATGAATTCTCGATTGAGAGTTCTGTCTTTCAAAACGCTTCTCCTCTTCTGGCCCATTTTGATGAGAAATCTGTGGGCGTGATGAGTTATCCTTCTACAGGGAATGTGTCTGTTCTCTTTGTTTCCCCTCAAAACTTCTTCTTTGCCTTTAGTTTTCAGAAATTTGATTATGATACATCTTGACATGTATTTCTACAGGTTTGTCCTATTTGGATTTTGAGCAGTTTCTTGAATCTTTAGGTTTATGTATTTTGACAGACTTGGAAAATACCACAGCATAAACTGAGACCAAATAATGCTTTGTTATTAATAGCACCATAAGAGACCCAAGTGTGGAGCTCTTATAAACCCGGGTTAAATTTTATGGTCTAAACCAGGGTCAGCAAACTAGAGCCCAAAGGCCAAAGCACCACCCCTTCTGTTTATAAATAAAGTTTTATTGGAATACAGTCATGCGCATTTTCCTTATTACCTATGCCCACTATCGGCACGATCCACAAAGCCTTAAATATGCACTCTCTGGCCCTTTGCAAATAATGTTTGCTGACCCCGGTCAAGACTAAACGTTTGAGAGAGCCTGTCCTTTCTCTGAGCCTAGATTAAAATCTTGGGAATTTCCACCCCTGTGGCCAGTCACATGGTTCAGAAGATAAAGACACACCTGGGCAGGATATCAGCCAGAAGCCCACCAGAAAACGTGGGTCCCTCAAATTAAAACTATTCCAGGAGGTTTTACCAACAAAACAGCACTTACCACAATGTGAATGGGTATAAAGGACCCGTAGTGGATGTGTGATCATCTCGGTCTAGTGACAGCAGAGGGGGCAGCTACGACCTCAAGACTTAGGGTAACCAAGGGAAGACGCAGTTACTGGAGACAAATAGGCCAGTAGAGGACCCTGAGGGGCAGCCCCTGGGCCAGGCCAGGCGACCCTGAGGGACGTCTCTGAGACACAGCAGAGCAGCAGCCCTGCCCTCTCCTCCCCTTCCTTCTACGCTCAGACGGCACAGAACCCAGGGCTTTAGCTGGGAACCAAGCAGAGTGAGGAAGGGTGAGAGGGGTCAAGGGGCAGAGGTCAAAAGACAGGAAATGGGCTTCCCTGGTGGCGCAGTGGTTGAGAGTCCGCCTGCCGATGCAGGGGACACGGGTTCGTGCCCCGGTCCGGGAGGATCCCACATGCCGCCGAGCGGCTGGGCCCATGAGCCATGGCCGCTGAGCCTGCGCATCCGGAGCCTGTGCTCTGCAACGGGAGAGGCCACAACAGTGAGAGGCCCGCGTAGCGGAAAAAAAAAAAAAAAAAAGACAGGAAATATGGCAAGAATGTGAGCGAGTTTTTCCTAAGTTGGACCACCTGACCAGCCATTAATAAAAATACACTAATCAGTGAACTTCAATCAGAAAAGCAGAAGGTGTGTGGGTGAGAAAGAGAAAGGAAGCAAGAATGGCCAAGGGGTTCACCCTAGTGTCCGTGTGGGTGTGCAGGGGGGCACACGCATGCACACACATACGGGCACACGCATGCACCCACACATACATGCACACGGGGCACACACATGCATGCCACATACACACAGGGGCACACACATTCACGTGACACATAGGGGACACATGCATATACACACACATACACAGGCACATGCATGCATGAACACATGAGCACACACAGGGGCACATGCATGCACGCACACAGAGGCACACATGTGCACACACATACGTGCACCCACACACGAGAAATATAGGAAAACTGTAACAATTCAACAATTTTCCCTAAATATGAAAATTCCAAACATCATTTTGTCCCAGGTTCCCTAGTTGCTTTGGAAGTCTGCTGAATACCTTCAGAAAACATCAGATATCAGTCCCTCAGCCTGTTCTCACCAAATTATTATCTATAAATTATTTAAGGGGGAAATTTTCAGTAGCAACTGTGACCAAATTCAAACAACACTAAGTTCTTGGGAATATCCTCTGCCCAAAATTATTTATGTAAGTTGCAGCAGATATAAATTGTGTCAGTAATCTATAAAATTCATCCTTTAATTCTTATAGCTGTTCTGCAAAAATGTATTCAACATTTAATGGAACTCTTTCGCTTGAAAATATATGTTCTGCCTAATTATCTCTTTTGTTAGTCATGACATCCCAAGTTGTTCCTGAGTATTTCCTGTGCATATTTTAGAGAAAATGTGTGAACTTTGAAATGGACAAAAAGATCACTGGGTACCTGTCTTCTGGCTATCTTCATCTTTAATTCTCTCTGAGATATTTTGCAAATCTCTACCTTGCAAAAAAACTGACACTACTGCAAATGATTCTGTTCAGATATGCAAATAAACTGTCCAATGCAAAGGAACTGATTATTTCCTGTGAATACTGGCCACTTTTGCATCGATTTGTAAATTCATTTCTCATTCTAAGTGCCTAATATATGTGTGGTTTTTTGGATTCTCCCTGGAACCAATTGTAACACCTTAGTGTTTCACTCATTAATTAATTAAACAAAATCTTTAATACATGTCTCTTTTACATTTATATGAGGCATGATTTTACCGTTAAAAATAATTCCCTTTATTAATAGCATGACTCCAGCCCAGGGTCATGATTTAAACTGAAGAAAGCAAGTTATCTTCTCAAGAAGCTTCGAAAGATGTTGCTGGTTCCTTAGAGCGTGGAAGTCTTGCTTAGCAGCAGCTCAAGGAAACATCAATTCAAGCACTGGAGGTGCTGTGTGTGAAGCTAGTAAGGATACAACCTAAAAAGACCAGCACGTCCAATGCTTCTTAAGGTGATCTGTAATTTGCATGATCAACTACAGTATCTAGAAAGCCTGCTGTGTAGCACTTCGAAAATACCTCAGAGAATGACAGGGTATGATTTCCATTATTTTTATGATAGAGAAAAAAGTAACTTTACTGTTGTTTGAATATTTTTATGCACAGCCTTCACACCTGGGCTCCCTTATCATGAAGACTGTGGGTTTCCTACTGTTCCACACTGTTATCAGGTTAAGGAGAAAAGGTTTACATCACCTATAAGATTAATTAGGTTTCCACCCATTTTAAAGGTATCATCCGTATTCTGTGAGCTGAGAGAGAAGTTGGCAGTGTGGTCCATCACCTACCAGTTTGCCTGTACACGTGTAGATAGAAATAATATGAAGTCAACCATGCTTTGTGTGTAGTTACAGGGAGAAATGTTTCCCTTTGATGTTTTTTCAATTTCATGTAAAAATGAATCCACAAGTGCCTTTGATAACAGCCCAGAGTTTTATCTACATGCAGCGTCAATACTAAAGTAAATATATACTTTTTGTATCACTGAATCACTTTGCTGTGCCCCTGAAACTAACACAACAGTGTTAATCAACCATACTCCAATATAAAATTAAAGAGTTAAATATATGTATATTCTTTTTTTAACTGGTGTTCTTTGGCATAGGAATCATGCTGAATGCCATAAACTATAGCTATGTGAGATGAACTCTTGGAGATGAAAACTCAGATGTATTCAAAGAGTGTTTGGGAAGTGGCACTGTGGTTTAAACAAATGAACAAAGGCCTGTGATTAAGGTTCAGATCTAGTGACCCTTTTGACATATGAGCAGAGGTTGAGGGAAATGACGCCCTTTAGGTGTGACTGCTGAACCCTGTGTAAAAATTCACAGAGGAAGGGAAGGAGACTTTTTACTCATGGCTTGGCTCCTAAGGGGTGAAAGCCTTAGTTCATCCTCATTCTCTGCAGACCTGAAAGCTTTGAAGTTTTTCTTCTTGTTGACGAAAAACGTAATTGCAACCACCTCTCATTCAAATAAGAGGTCACCTATGACTAGAGACCAAAAGCACAAAGTCACCATCAAAGCACTTTCTCCGCATCAGAGAAGCATAGCAGTTGGTGGTGCTTTAGCAGGGGGTCCCTGACCTTTGGAACTTTCTGCTGTTTGTCATGTGGATCTCAGCCAGTCCCCATGAGCCATGGAACGTAGCCAAGAAAGCAAGAGAGGTTAGAGACTGATAACCAGATGGTAAAGAACAAACAGATCTACTGACTTTGATGCAATTATGCAACCATTTCTTAGTTAGGGTCTGATTAAGAGCTTCTCTCAAGCTGGAAGGCTATCATTCAAACTGACTCCTAGCGGTGGGGTCCTCCAAACTTGTCATGTGAACGCTCACAGGCAAACAAGGAGACTGTATGACGGTCATGACATCAGCTACCAGTTGGATTCCAGGCAGCAGGATCCGTCTGGAATTGGCTGCTTCTACTGTAATGTAAACAAACGTTGAGCAAGGAGCTAATGTGGCCACAACAGAATTATTTAGAATAATATAGCACTGATCTCTACTGCATGTTGACATATTCCCCACTATCTCTTTGGACAGATGATTGAGGGCGATTTCTTAGTTTCCATCTCCAGGGCCAAGTGAGTCTGCCTTCACAGGCATTGAAAATGTCAGATTCTGCGGTTTGCGGTTTATGTCTGAATGTAAGGCTAAGCATAAAATATCTTAACTTGTTCCTCATTTATCAGACACAACTCTCTCTCACACACATAAATGTACAGAAGAATACTGCATAGTTTCTGAACCTTCAAAAATTACAAATTTTAGGTTTAAAGTCTCTTAGGCAACAAAAACTTAGGTCAGCCGCTGGGTGATGGCCAAACTTTTGGTACAGGACTCTCATTTCACTAACATACAGTATCACCTTCAATAAAAATTACTGCGAATTGCTACGTTTTAACCCTCAGTGTAAATCACTTAGCTGTCTCCCCTTCAGTCTTCTTGTGGTCTTAGAGTTACTTAAAGGTTTATCTAGCTTTAGGTGACTAAAACCTTTGCTTTTCATTCTTAGTGTTTTTACTTTGCTATTTGTAAGAATGGGAGTTGAAACTGACCAGGAGCCTGTTGGTCTCCTGAGCACAAAAGCCTTTCCCTGTCCCCCATTTTCTTGATTACAGGAAATAGGCTTCATTCAGACTCCAATGACCCTCCCTGAGTTCCAAAGGGCAGGTTCAAACAGCTGCTAATCAGGGAAGGGAGGGGATGCAGAGACAAGGAAGGAGCAGTCAGAAACAATAGTGCAGCCTTGGGGCAGGTCCTGGTTCTGCCTCAAGGGACACACATAACAATATCTTTGAGCTCATCTGCAGAACTAAAATCCCCAACAAATGGAAGATGAAGTACTTGATGAAGCAACCTTCATTCCAGAGAGAAGGTCATGGTTTGATAACATTGAGAACCACAGAAGCTCATCAGGAGACACCCCCACCCCCCCTTCACCCCCCTCCCACCCCCCACTCCCCCACCCCCCGAGGACAGATTAAAGGAGCACAGGCCCTGCACACACCCTGGTCCTTATCAGCAACTCTGCCCTCGAACCACCGCTATAAAACTCCTCACCAAATCCTCCCGGGCTGGGACACACGGTTTTTGAGGCAACAGTCTGCTGTGTCCCCCTTTGCCTGGCAAAGAAATAGCTATTCTTTTCTAGGTCACCCAAAACTCTGTCTCTGAGATTCGATTTGGCATGGTGCATAGTGGCCCAGTTTTCGGCATCAGAGTCCCCTTTATAGGCTGGGTCCCCCGTCCATTTTAACAAACCAGAAATTTTGAAAAGCATCATTGCTTCCCATCAGCCATGAAATACCCCAGGGTCACCTTGCTTTTCCCACTGGAAGGTCCAGTTCTGCTGACCCATTGAGGAAACCTTGATTACTGGTAGTAAACAACAGTATCATGAGAAGGGAGTTGTGTGATTGTCTCTTTGTGGCAACAAACAAACAAACAAAAGAACCAGCTATTGGTGTAAGGCCCTGAATTTACTCTGAACAGTCCTATTTCACTATCTTCAATTTATAACCAACATGGCCATCTGTGGTGCGTACAGAGTGACTCACAACGGTAACAGTTTTACATAAGATTGTATGATATCAATACTTACCTACAAGTTTTCATTTTGAAACACCTAGAGTAAGTGTAAACTACAAAACAAAAACATTTCTATTTTTACATGCACATACAGATCTAATACGTACTAATTGAAAGCAGAAAGCAAATCACAGAACTGATAACATGGGATATTCAGAGCAGTCCGTGTGTCTTTTAAGTTGTAAAGCAAACAGTAAGGCAGTGTGAAATACAATTCTTATTTTATGGCAAGACGAGAAAATTAAAAAAAATTTTTTTTTCTCTGCCCCTTGGCCTCCTCTCTGTCTGCACTGCGCACTGCGTGTCTGCATTATGTATTGGCCAAACCTCCCCATCAGCAGAAACACCTGCTCGCCATACAGAGCAACATTCTCCCAGCATCAACAAGACAGCTCCTTAAACGTAACATCCCTTCTTGGCCTCATAAGAAATCACATGGCACTTAGATCTCGACTGTGTCAACTGTCCATAAAACATCATGTGCTGTAACGCCCTCTGTCTCAAAAAACTTAAACAACTGTGCCTTGACTTCTGACAGATGGAACATTTCTCAGAGCTTCCTGAGATGCTCTTCCAGAGTTATAATCCTCGAATTTGGCTCAAAGAGAATTTTCCATTTCTTCCTTAGATCGAATGATTAATTCTTCATCAACAGCAGTGAGCACAGACTTGTCTGTGATGTCCTATCATCTCCATCCCATTCACTTCTGATCTTTCTCTTGGAATCATTCATGCACAGTGTCCAGCAGGTAAGAGGGGGCTTTGGGCAGCTCTGCAGTGACCCCACTTTATCCACTGATGCCCTGTTACTGTGACCTCCCCAGGGTTGTGAGATGATACATCCTCCATCATAGACACTGTAATTGAAGTATGTTTAACGGTCAGATATTTAACCTGAGCCAGTGGTTTTCTCACAAGGGCCAACCCCATCAGCAGCGCTACAGCATGGCTTTAGCTTAGAAGCTTAACGGTCCCAGTCAAGTTCCCGGGGACAGGAGGCCAGCCACTCCCATTTACCTGTAGGTTATCCAGACGCGCTTCTGACCCTCCTCTGAGAGGAGGGGCCAAACTTCTCAGACAGAGGGTCTGCTCATTAGGCCAAACTCCACCCAAGGGAAAACGCAGCTTAAAAATTCCATCAATGGACCGCAGTTGGAAGGTAGGCTTCGTGGCTGATGGAAGCACTCAGTTTCCCCAGGAGCATCTGATGAAAGCTGAGCAGTGGAGGAAGAAGTTTATCCCTGGTTCTAGTGCAAATGTCTTTAAAAATCCCCACCTGTTGGACTGAAAGTAAGTAACCAATGCTTCTCAGGGAGTGAGGGATCTTGCACCCTTAGGTGCTCAGCAAAGCTGGACTTCCACCCCCGTTGCTTCTCTCTGTGTTTATAATAATTGTGTCCTTGAAGTGATGTGTCACCTATGTGCTTGTCAACAGCTCTAAATAGGGAGGTCCCTGCAAGCAAGCGTGTGACAGACACAGGGTGCTTCTGTCTGCTCCCCACACAGACCCACCCTGCTGTGTCCTCTGTCCTCAGACCCACAATTCTCCCATGATCTTCACGCTCAGCTGATGAACTCAATTGCTTATTCACCGAAAATATTAAAGCAAACGGGGTACTCTTTCATAACTCCCTGTGACCACACCAACGGGCCACCTGCCCCTGCGGCCCATGCTGTGCCCACCATCGGTGGTTTCAGTTTCCAGCGTCCTGGCCTTCACGCCCCTCCTTCCTCAGGGGCATCGCTTCCACCAGACTCCTGCATGTTGTCTGCACCACTGAACTTTTCCTCTTCACTGGATTATTCAAATCAGCATGCAAGTATGGCTTAATTTCTCTCATATTAAAAAGACACAAATAAGCACAAATCTTCTCTGGGTCCCACATATGCTTCCAGTTCCGACAGCGTCCCTCTGACCCCCTCGGTCCCTGACTCCACCGTCACCTTCAATCATCTCAGAATCTCTAAACCCCATTCAAGATCCGACCCTGTTATTCTAATGAGGTTGTTTTCTTCAGCGTTCTAGATAACATCTGCATCCCTAAATCAAGGACAGTTGACCCAACCTCATAACACGGGACCTATAAGCAGAATTTGCCTCACTTTACTGGTCCTTCGAAATCTTTTCTTCACTCACTCAACTTGTAGGATATTATCTTTCTCTAAAAACAGGGGGCCAGTGGCCAGTACGAGGTCGTGGGCAGGTTGGAGAGAAAATTTTGAAGGATCTTATGTGTTGCATTAAGAAGCTTGGATTTGTTTGTACACCACCCGAAGCCAAAGCTGGAGTTTTAAGCAGGAGAGTGACAACAGGATTTGTTTTCTGAGGACAACGCTGAAAAGAGTATAATTTAAAAATAAACAGAAACGTGGTGAGATTGTATCTCCCTCTACCCCTGTAAGAAAATCGTACACCCATGCTCTTTGCTAAGAAGGGAACATCTCTCCAAGCTGATGACACAGAAAAACTATTATTTCAGGAATGATTTCTAAAATAACTTCCAGATCCAGGCAAAAGAACGGCAATGCTTTACTGCTAACATTCTTCAAGAAACAGAAGCAACACGTCGGCTCAAAATTTGCTTAGAAAAATGCACAAGTTGGGGCTAAAAATTATGAACTTGTGCATGGAATTATAGATTTTTCTTCTAAAAAATCCAATAGCCATGTCTGATTAAAGTTATTACAGCCACATGCTAAGCATCATCTCTAGACCACGCTTTCCCAGGAATGCTCTGGATTTAATATTGGCTCAGAAGCCAACTCGTAATCTTGACCTCATTTATCATTTGGAAAAGTTGACTTTTCAAAATTCTCGTCTTGGCTCCTTTATGGTTAATAGACTCTCTCTCTATCATCTCTCCACTATCACATTTTATCATAAGCAGCAAAGAGAAACCAGGTGTCAGACTAAACACTTTCCTTAGAAACCTCCTTAGCTAGGTCCCTCAGGTAACTTGAGCCCTAGCTCAACACCGACAGTGCAAATGCTGAGGGCAGTTCTCTAACCTCATAAGGTTGTTGTCAGCATTACTTCACATAGGTCTGAAAAGCTCGTTTACAATAACCAAGACATGGAAGCAAACTAAATGTCCGTCAACAGATGAATGGATAAAGAAGATGTGGTAAATATATACAATGGAATATTACTCAGCCATAAAAAAGAATGAAATAATGCCATTTGCAGCAACACGGATGAACTCAGAGATTGTCATACTGAGTGAAGTAAGTCAGACAGAGAAAGAGGAATATCATATATTATCGCTTATAATTGGAATCTAAAAAGAAATGATATAAATGAACTTACAAAACAGAAACAGACTCACAGACTTAGAGAACAGAACTTATGGATACCAGGGAGGAAGTGTGGGGGAAAGGGATAGTTAGGGAGTTCGGGATTGACGTGTACACACTGCTCTACTTAAAATAGATAACCAACAAGGACCTACTGTGTAGCACAGGGAACCCTGCTCAGTATTATGCAACAACCTAAATGGAAAAAGAATTTGAAAAAGAATAGATACATGTATATGTACAACTGAATCCCTTTGCTGTACACCTGAAACTATCACAACACTGGTTATTCAACTATACTCCAATAAAAAATAAAAAGTTAAAAAAAAACTCGTTTGTAAACTGAAAAATGTCACAGATACTAGATACGACTTCTGTTCCCACAACTCTTGCTGTCTGTCAGTGCTGTTATTTTCCTGTTAATCAATACAGCCCCACATTTATCCCTCAGGGTAAGTAACACCTTCAGGGACACTGTTAGTGTATGTTTTCAAAACACCCAGAAAAGGATTAAATCACACAGAAGAAAGTGTGTTCAAGAGCTGAGGTTCTCCACGATGACAATGACCAGGGAAAGTCACCGTAGAGCAATGATTTATCCCAGAGACCCTGGGCCTCTTTTTGCCTACAGAGTAGAAGCAATTTTGTGTATTATTACTTTGAGCTATACTCTACTCTCAGGGGCTATTCCTCTCAGAGGGACCTTTAGCTGTTTTTATCCTGCAAAAACTGCTAAAACTGTTAAAAATACAGATTCCTCTATTCTACTCCTGGAGACCTGGATAGTGTGAGTTCCAGTGGGGACTGGGAATCTTTATTATTGATCTGCCCCAGATGATTCCAAAGCAAGAGCTGAGGTACCACCAACAAGGTCCCACTATAGCCATCCTAGAGTCTGCTCTTATTAGTCATAAAAATCGACCTAGGGCTTCCCTGGTGGCGCAATGGTTGAGAGTCCGCCTGCCGACGCAGGGGACACGGGTTCGTGACCCGGTCCGGGAAGATCCCACATGCCGCGGAGCGGCTGGGCCCGTGAGCCATGGCCGCTGAGCCTGCGCGTCCGGGGCCTGTGCTCCGCGACGGGAGGGGCCACAAGTGAGAGGCCCGCGTACCGCAAAAACAAAACAAAAGATTACGCTGATTCTCTGGGTCCTCAATACACAAACCACCCAAAAACTGGAAGTTACATTTTCCTGAATAAGAATAAACAGTTTTAACATTCAGATGGCATTTCCACTAAAATAACTGCAAATAAAAGCAATGTTCACAATCTCTAAATCCCACATATTTAATAATGTGTAAGTCAGATTCCTACCAGGACTAAATTCATACCTGGTGTCTATCAAGGCCTTTTCTATCACATTTTATTATGCGACTGTCCTCTGAGGTGCCCACACCTATCAAACCACAGAGGGGAGAAAAAACCACAGGAAAAGGTCACAGCATGGCACGGGTAGCAGCTCCAATTTCAAGGGAGTGTGAAATTCACATGCTGAGGAGCTGCAGACTACGTGCAGGAAGCCGCCAGGAGAAAGCAGCGCCTTTAATGATCACAGGCGTCTGCGTGCAATTGAGCATGACCGGGTAGAGCGGGAACCCAGACATCTCCACCTGCTCGGCTGCCGGTTGAGATGCAGCTCCTGATAGCAAAGCGCTCCCCGGGGGCTGCTTTCTACCGAGAAGCCACAGCAGCCCAACTCCAGAATGGGGAGGGCTCCTCAAGGGACCTGCCTGCAGAATCCTGATGAGTAAATAAGCACAGAGAGGGATGGGATTCCAAGGTGTTTTCTCCTAGTCTAACAGATATTCCAAAAATAGTTTATGATATACTCCTTATTCCTCAAAACCTCAAGTAATTTTTTTTTTCTTTTTTCGCTGTGCCGTGCAGCTTGTGAGATTTTAGTTCCCAGACCAGGGATAGAACCCTGGCCGTGGGCAGTGAGAACGCCGAGTTCCTAACCACTGGATTGCCAGGGAAGTCCCAAGAAAAGTAATTTTTATTTTGGTAAATCATAGCATCTTTAGAATTACCTTATTGTATATATATATAATATATATATAATTCTATTATATACGTATGTATTATACATATTATATATACATCTTTTTATATATGTATATAATTGTACCTAGATCTCCAAATAATACACATTACTTAAGTCAAAACAGATTAATCTAGACCTAATGTTTAGCACAGGGAACTATGTTCAGTATCTTGTAATAACCTACAATGGAAAAGAATCTGAAAAAAATATGTATGTATGAATCGCATTGCTGTACACCTGAGACTAACACAACATTGTAAATCAACTATATTTCAATAAAAAAGATCAATTTATTGAAATAGAAACAGACCAAAAGTGATAACCGTCCCCAACTCATTTTTTGTGTATGTTATTATTTGAACATAATAAGAGTACATTTCACTACGCAACCTAAGGTTTGGATTACCAAATGCTATGAAGGTGCTTGAGCAGAAAGGTGTGGAGATCTGTTTCAGTGTTTCTGTGACACAGACAAGCAGGCTGAGGCCCACGGCACCTGTGAGTCAGGGCACATTAACCATTGATCCGTGCGGCTCTCCTCCAGTCTGAGGGGTGTGTGACTGTGCACGAGGAATGGACAGGAAGATCTGGAAATACATACAGGTCAGTGAGCACACAGATAAGCTGTCAAAGGGCTTCTCCTCACCAGCAGCATCACTGGGAATACAGATTCACAGGCAGCACCCAGACTTGACGATCAGAAAGTCCGGGGCTGGGGCCCCGAAATCTATGTTTAACTGCGCCCCTCTCCCCAGGTCACTCTGGTGCACGCAAGTGTGAGAGCAGGACCACCGATACATGTGACAGCCTGTCTGCCTCATACCTTTGCTTTTCCTATAAAGACCTTTAGAATCACCTTGTCAGACTCTATGAAAGGAAACTACTGCTGGGAGGGTTTGTTGGTATTGCACTGAATCTGCTGATCAATTAGAAAACTGACAACTTCTTCATATTTGGTCTTCCTATCCAAGAACATGGAATGGCTTCCCATTAACCTAAATATTCTTTGGCGTTCTTCAATGAAGTTATATAATTTTCTGCATAACATACCTGCTGATGTTGTCAGATTTGTCTCTATGTACCTTGTTTGTGGTTAACTAAAAGGCAATACCTTTTATATACTGATCTTAAACACAGAACTCTTTCTGAAATCTTTCATTCAAATCATTTGTCTGGTATGCCAGCTAAGAACTCCAGTGTTACGTTAATCAGAAATTATCATAGAAATGGTATCCTTCCACGGAAATACAAAGGATCATGAGAGATTACTACAAGCAAATCTATGCCAATAAAATGGACAACCTGGAAGAAATGGACAAATTCTTAGAAAAGTACCACCTTCCAAGACTGAACCAGAAGAAATAGAAAATATAAACAGACCAGTCACAAGCACTGAAACTAAAACTGGGATTTAAAAACTCCCAACAAACAAAAGTCCAGGACCAGATGGCTTCACAGGCAAATTCTATCGAACATTCATTTTGAGTTAATTTTTGTCTCTGGTATGAGGTAAGGGTCCAACATTATCCTTTTGCACATAGAGCCCAGTTGTCCCATTACCATTTGTTGACAAGACTATTCTTTCCCATTAGATGGTCTTGGCACCCTTGTCAAAAATCAGTTTCCAATAGAAATGTGGGTTTATTTCTGGACTCTTAGCTCTATTCCATTGATCTACATATCTGTCTTTATACTAGGACCATGCTGTCTGTATCACCAAAGCTTTGTAATAAGTTTCAAAACCTGCAAATGTGAGAACTCCAACTTTGTTCTTTTTTTAAAGATTGATTGGACTATTCTGGGTGCCTTGAATTTCCATGTTAATTTTCATATCAGCTTGTCAATATTTTGCAAAGAAGCCAGCTGGAATTCTGTTAAAGCTTGCATTGCATCTATGTATCTGTAGATCAACTGGAGAGTACTGAAATTTCAGCCTTCTGATCCATGAAAATACGATGTATTTCCAGGCGGTTGGATATTCTTTAGTTTCTTAAACAATATTTTGTAGTTTTAAGAGTATAAATTTTGAACTTTATTGTTTCATTTATCCCTATTTTATTCCTTTAATGCTACTGTAAATGAAGTTTTTATTAACTTCATTTTCAATTTGTTCATTGCTACTATTTAGAAACACAATTGATTTTTTATATTAACCTTGTATCCTATAAAATGATTGAACTTGTTTTTGAGTTATACTAGTTTTTTAGTGGATTCCTTAGGATTTTCTGTATCCAAGATCATGCCATCTGCAAATAGAGATAATTTACCTCTTTCATTTAATCTTTAGGCCTTTTGTTTTATTAAAAGAAGCCATTTTGGCATAGGTTTTTTAAAAAATTATTTATTTATTTATTTGCCTGCACCGGGTCTTAGTTGCAGCATGTGGGATCTTTGTTGTGGCATGTGGGATCTACTTCCCTGAAAAGGGATCAAACCCAGGTCCCCTGCATTGGGAGCGTGGAGTCTTAGCCACTGGACCACCAGGGAAGTCCCCTGGCCTAGGTATTTTCTGGTCAATAGCTATTTGAGTACTAATTCAATTTCTTTATTTGTCAGAGGTCTATACATATCTTCTATTTATTCTTGAGTCAGTTTCAGCAGTTTGTTTCTTTCTGGGAATTTGTCTACCCAACGAAGTTACATACTTTATTGGCATACCATCATTTACCCTACTACTTTGTCATCTTTTTTATTACTGTAAGTTCGATGTTAGTAACTTGCATCTTCTCTCACTTTTGTTTATCAGTTGACCTAAAGGTGCTGTATTATAAGCTGTTAACCTCTGCAGATCCTCCTCTTGTTTACCCTGAGCGATTAACTTAATCATGCCCTCGTTTCAGACCCTTGATTGAGCCATGTTCCCTCTTGATTCAGGACTTGTCATACACCCTTCCGAGTGACCTAAATATTTTCGTGATCCTTTCCCTTCCTTCCTCTAGTTAATTACTACTCAGCTTTTACTTCTTCATTTATGTGTCGTTTAATAGGAACCTAACCATGTCCAACACGTTTCTCCCTCTCTTTTTAATAAGAACCGTCATCTCAATGTTAAATAATGAATAACTGTGTGATTATCTGATAAAGTTTTTTTTCCCCTTTTCTAGTATGAGAGCTCAGTGAAAATTCAAAGATCATATTTCTCCCCTTCACACTATTCACTATATGGAAAGCATGGCCACATCACAAAGTCCTAAATTTTATTTGTTCTGCTTAAGGTACCAGAAAAGGCAGATATAAAACCTCATAGTTCCAATTTCAAAATATTAATAAAGAATTGTGCTGAGCCGCCTAGATTCAGTTTTCATCAAATCCTCCTAAAAGGACAGACCACAAAAATTACTAGAAGCATTCCACACTTAAGGCTGCAAGAGCAATGCAGAGGGTTAGAGTGAATTCAAAATATACGTGAGAAGGAAATTTAAATTTTCTTCTTCTACATTATAAGTTCCCTGTGATTAGACTTCTTTGTAGATGAAACTGCAATTTTTATCAAACCCAGACCTTGTCACAATGATCTGTACATAAGAGGCATTCAATAAATACTAAGTAAATGTAGTATTCTAAATTTATCTAAATTTAGATATCTAAATTAGATATTAGAATTTAAAAATTGCAAATTAACTTTCATCAGCTCCTTGTCAATAAGGTCAATGTCATGTTACCAGCACATAAATTGAAAACAGTAAGCTTTTATGTATCTGTTAGAAAAAATATATATATTCTACACATATTTGTGGATAAACATATACAATCAACATGTGGGAATACATGTGTAAAATAAGAAATGTGGCTCAAAATAGGTGTGGATAAAGATATGGATGAAAAGTCAGCTGATGTGCAGTGCACACAACTTCTGATGTTCAGTGTACTTGTAGGAAATACATCACATAGTGTTTTTAGTCCTACAGTGGGCCCCTTTTTCACAATACTTAGGTATATGCTTTTCAGTGTTTGCCTTAGGAAACTGTTTACTTAGGAGAGACATCGATTTCAAAGCGTTTGGTGTTCTTTGTACATGAATGTATTTTGCACCTCTGGAAATGTATTGCTAAGAGTAAAGCTCCACCCAACGCTTAATAAGGGATGAAATTCATAGGGGAAAATACTGGGTGAAAACAGTCCCTAAGAGTGTCTTTCCTGCATCGTTGCTTAAAACTTTTAATGAAAAAATATGAAAAATATGTTTAATAGATGCAAATTAACAAAATGGCAGTTGGGAAACCTTCAAGATGGAGGAAGAGTAAGACGCGGAGATCACCTTCCTCCCCACAGATACACCAGAAATACATCTACACGTGGAACAGCTCCTACAGAACACCTACTGGACGCTGGCAGAAGACCTCAGACCGCCCAAAAGGCAAGAAACTCCCCACATACCTGGGTAGGGCAAAAGAAAAAGAATAAACAGAGACAAAAGAATAGGGACGGCACCTGCACCAGTGGGAGGGAGCCGTGAAGGAGGAAAGGTTTCCAAACACTCGGAGCCCCTTCGCGGGCAGAGACTGCGGGTGGCGGAGGGGGGAGCTTCGGAGCCGTTGAGGAGAGCACAGCAACAGGGATGCGGAGGGCAAAGCGGAGAGATTCCCGCACAGAGGATCGGTGCCGACCGGCACTCACCAGCCCGTGAGGCTTGTCTGCTCACCCACCGGGGCAGGCGGGGCTGGGAGTTGAGGCTCGGGCTTCGGTCGGAGCGCAGGGAGAGGACTGGGGTTGGCGGCATGAACACAGCCTGAAGGGGTTAGTGCACCACGGCTAGCCGGGAGGGAGTCCGGGAAAAGTCTGGACCTGCCTAAGAGACAAGAGACCATTTTTCGGGTGCATGAGGAGCGGGGGTTCAGAGCACAACCTAAAGGAGCTCCAGAGACGGTCGCGAGCCACGGCTATCAGAGCGTACAACAGAAACGGGCATGAGACACTAAGGCTGCTGCTGCAGCCACCAAGATGCCTGTGTGCAAGCACAGGTCACTATCCACACCTTACTTCCTGGGAGGCTGTGCAGCCCGCCACTGCCAGGGTCCTGGGATCCACGAACCACTTTCCCGGGAGAACGCACGGTGCGCCTCAGGCTGGTGCAACGTCACGCCGGCCTCTGCCGCCACAGGCTCGCCCCGCATCCGTACCCCTCCCACCCCAGCCTGAATGAGCCAGAGCCCCCGAATCAGCGGCTCCTTTAACCCCGTCCTGTCTGGGCAGGAACAGATGCCCTCAGGCGACCTACACGCAGAGGCCGGTCCAGATCCAAAGCTGAACCACGGGAGTTGTGCGAACAAAGAAGAGAAAGAAAAAAATCTCTCCCAGCAGCCTCAGGAGCAGCGGATTAAATCTCCACAGTCAACCTGATGTACCTGCATCTGTGGAATACCTGAGTAGACAACGAATCATCCCAAAATTGAGGAGGTGGACTTTGGGAGCAACTGTAGACTTAGGGTTTGCTTTCTGCATCTAATTTGTTTCTGATTTTATGTTTATCTTAGTTTAGTATTTAGAGTTTATTATCACTGGTAGATGTGTTTATTGATGTGGTTGCTCTCTTCCTTTTTTTAAATATATAGATATATATCTTTCCTTTTTCTATTTTTGTGACTGTGTATGCGTATGCTTCTTTGTGTGATTTTTTCTGTATAGCTTTGCTTTTACCATTTGTCCTAGGGTTCTATCTGTTCATTTTTTTTGGCTGTTTCTTTTCTTTTTGTATAGTTTTTAGCACCTGTTATCAATGGTGGATTTCTTTTTTGGTTTGGTTGCTCTCTTCTTTCTTTCTTTCTTTTTTTTATTACTTTCTATTTTTTTTATTTTTAATAATTATTTTTTATTTTAATAACTTTATTTTATTTATTTTCTTTCTTTTTTTCTCCCTTTTCTTCTCAGCCATGTGGCTGACAGCATCTTGGTGCTCCAGCCGGGTGTCAGGCCTGTGCCTCTGAGGTGGGAGAGCCAAGTTCAGGACATTGGTCCACCAGAGAACTCCCGGTGCCACGTAATTTCAAACGGCGAAAGCTCACCCACAGAGCTCCATCTCAACACTAAGACCCAGTTCCACTCAATGACCAACAAGCTACAATGCTAGACACCCTATGCCAAACAACTAGTGAGACAGGAACACAACACCACCCATTAGCACAGAGGCTGCTTAAATCATAATAAGGTCACAGACACCCCAAAGCACACCACCAGACGCAGTCCTGCCTCCCAGAAAGATAAGATCCAGCCTCATCCACCAGAACACAGGCACCGGTCCCCTCCACAAGGAAGCCTACACAACCCACTGAATCAACCTTTGCCACTGGGAGCAGACACTGAAAACAATGGGAATTACGAACCTGCAGCCTGCAAAAAGGACATCTCAAACACAGTAAGTTAAGCAAAATGAGAAGACAGAGAAACACACAGCAGGATGAAGGAGCAAGGCAAAAACCCACAAGATTGAAGAGGAAATAGGCAGTCTACCTGAAAAAGAATTCAGAGTAATGGTAAGTAATGATGATCCAAAATCTTGAAAATAGAATGGAGAAAATACAAGAAAAGTTTAACAAGGACCTGTAAGAATTAAAGAGCAAATAAATGACGATGAACAACACAATAAATGAAATTTAAAATTCTCTAGAAGGAATCAATAGCAGAATAATGAGGCAGAAGAATGGATAAGTGACCTGGAAAATAAAATAGTGGAAATAACTACAGCAGAGCAGAATAAAGAAAAAAGAATGAAAAGAATTGAGGACAGTCTCAGAGACCTCTGGGACAACAGTAAATGCACCAACGTTCGAATTATAGGGGTCCCAGAAGAAGAAGAGAAAAAGAAAGGACTGAGAAAATATTTGAAGAGATTATAGTTGAAAACTTCCCAAATATGGGAAAGAAAATAGTTAATCAAGTTCAGGAAGCAGAGAGTCCCACACAGGATAAATCCAAGGAGAAACACGCCAAGACACATATTAATCAAACTATCAAAAATTAAATACAAAGCAGCAAGGGACAAACAATAAATAACACACAAGGGAATCCCCACAAGGTTAACAGCTGATCTTTCAGCAGAAACCCTGCAAGCCAGAAGGGACTGGCAGGACATATTTAAAGTGATGAAGGAGAAAAACCTACAACCAAGATTACTCTACCCAGCAAGGATCTCATTCAGATTTGTTGGAGAAATTAAAACCTTTACAGACAAGCAAAACCTAAGAGAATTCAGCACCACCAAACCAGCTTTACAACAAATGCTAAAGGAACTTCTCTAGGCAGGAAACACAAGACAAGGAAAAGACCTACAATAACAAACCCAAAACAATTAAGAAACTGGTAATAGGAACATACATGTCGATAACTACCTTAAATGTAAATGGATTAAAGGCTCCAACCAAAAGACACAGACTGGCTGAATGGATACAAAAACAAGACCCGTATATATGCTGTCTACAAGAGACCCACTTCAAACCTAGGGACACATACAGAGTGAAAGTGAGGGGATGGAAAAAGATATTCCATGCAAATGGAAATCAAAAGAAAGCTGGAGTAGCAATTCTCATATCAGACAAAATAGACTTTAAAATAAAGACTATTACAAGAGACAAAGAAGGACACTA
This sequence comes from Aethalodelphis obliquidens, assembly GCF_003676395.1. Lineage (NCBI taxonomy): Eukaryota > Metazoa > Chordata > Mammalia > Artiodactyla > Delphinidae > Aethalodelphis > Aethalodelphis obliquidens. Next base: position 2,393,549 of record NW_020838047.1, read on the forward strand.
CATAATGATCAAGGGATCAATCCAAGAAGAAGATATAACAATTGTAAATATTTATGCACCCAACATAGGAGCACCTCAATACATAAGGCAAATGCTAACAGTCATAAAAGGGGAAGTCGACAGTAACACAATCATAGTAGGGGGTTTTAACACCCCACTTTCACCCATGGACAGATCATCCAAAATGAAAATAAATAAGGAAGCACAAGCTTTAAATGATACATTAAACAAAATGGACTTAATTGATATTTATAGGACATTCCATCCAAAAACAATGGAATACACTTTCTTCTCAAGTGCTCATGGAACATTCTCCAGAATAGATCATATCTTGGGTCACAAATCAAGCCTTGGTAAATTTAGGAAAATGGAAATCGTATCAAGTGTCTATTCTGACCACCACGCTATGAGACTAGATATCAATTACAGGAAGAAAAATCTGTAAAAAATACAAGCACATGGAGGTTAAACAATACACTACTAAAAACTAAGAGATCACTGAAGAAATCAAGGAGGAAATCAAAAAATACCTAGAAAAAAATGACAATGAAAACATGACACAAAACCTATGGGATGCAGCAAAAGCAGTCTAAGAGGGAAGTTTATAGCAATACAATCCTACCTCAAGAACCAAGAAAAATCTCAAATAAACCTAACCTTACACCTAAAGCAATTAGAGAAAGAAGAACAAAAAAAATGCCAAAGTTAGCAGAAGGAAAGAAATCATAAATATCAGATAAGAAACAAATGAAAATGAAATGAAGGAAGCAAGAGCGATGATCAATAAAACTAAAAGCTGGTTCTTTGAGAAAATAAACATAATTGATAAACCATTAGCCAGATTCATCAAGAAAAAAAGGCAGAAGATTCAAATCAACAGAATTAGAAATGAAAAAGGAGAAGTAACAACCGACACTGTAGAAATACAAAGGATCATGAGAGATTACTACAAGCAACTCTATGCCAATAAAATGGACAACCTGGAAGAAATGGACAATTTCTTAGAAATGCACAACCTTCTGAGACTGAACCAGGAAGAAACAGAAAATATAAACAGAACAATCACAAGCACTGAAATTGAGACTGTGATTAAAAATCTTCCAACAAATGAAAGCCCAGGACCAGATGGCTTCACAGGCAAGCTCTATCAAACATTTAGAGAAGACCTACCACCCATCCTTCTCAAACTCTTCCAAAATATAGCAGAGGGAGGAACACTCCCAAACTCACACTACGAGGTCACCATCACCCTGATACCAAAACCATACAAGGATGTCACAAAGAAAGAAAACTACAGGCCAATATCACTGATGAACATAGATGCAAAAATCCTCAACAAAATACTAGCAAACAGAATCCAACAGCACATTAAAAGGATCATACACCATGATCAAGTGGGGTTTATCCCAGGAATGCAAGTATTCTTCAATATACACAAATCAATCAATGTGATACACCATATTAACAAATTGAAGGAGAAAAATCATACGATCATCTCAATAGATGCAGAAAAAGCTTTCGACAAAATTCAACACCCATTTATGATAAAAACCCTCCAGAAAGTAGGCATAGAGGGAACTTACCTCAACATAATAAAGGCCATATATGACAAGCCCACAGCCAATATCATTCTCAATGGTGAGAAACTGAAACCATTTCCTTTAAGATCAGGAACAAGACAAGGTTGCCCACTCTCACCACTATTATTCAACATATATTTGGACGTTTTAGCCACAGCAGTCAGAGAAGAAAAAGAAATAAAAGGAATCCAAATCAGAAAAGAAGAAATAAAGCTATCACTGCTTGAAGATGACATGATACTATACATAGACAATCCTGAAAGTGCTACCAGAAGACTACTAGAGCTAATCAATGAATTTGGTAAAGTAGCAGGATACAAAATTAATGCACAGAAATCTCTTGCATTCCTAACACTAATAATGAAAAATATCAAAGAGAAATTAAGGAAACAATCCCATTTACCATTGCAACAAAAAAGTAAAATACCTAGAAATAAACCTACCTAAGGATACAAAAGACCTGTATGCAGAAAAACTGTAAGACACTGATGAAAGAAATTAAAGATGATACAAACAGATGGAGAGATATACCATGTTCTTGGATTGGAAGAATCAACGTTGTGAAAATGACTGTACTACCCAAAGTAATCTCCAGATTCTATGCAATCCCTCTCAAGCTACCAATGGCATTTTTCACAGAACTAGAACAAAAAATTTCACAATTTGTGGAAACACAGAAGACCCCGAATAGCCAAAGTAATCTTGAGAAAGAAAAACAGAGCTGGAGGTATCAGGCTCCTGGACTTCAGACTATACTACACAGCTAAAGTAATCAAGACAGTATCGTTCTGGCACAGAAATATTGATCAATGGAACAGGATAGAAAGCCCAGAAATAAACCCACGCACATATGGTCACCTTATTTTTGATAAAGGAGGCAAGAATATACAATGGAGAAAAGACAGCCTCTTCAATAAGTGGTGCTGGGAAAACGGGACAGCTACATGTATAAAAAAGAAATTAGAACACCTTCTAACACCATACACAAAAATAAGCTCAAAATGGATTAAAGACCTAAATGCAAGGCCAGACACTATAAAACTCTTAGAGGAAAACCTAGGCAGAACGCTCTATGACATAAATCACAGCAAGATCCTTTTTGGTCCACCTCCTAGAGGAATGGAAATAAAAACAAAAATAAACAAATGGGACTTAATGAAACTTAAAACCTTTTGCACAGCAAAGGAAAACATAAACGAGACGAAAAGACAACCCTCAGAACGGGAGAAAATACTTGCAAATGAAGCAACTGACAAAGGATTGATCTCCAAAATTTATAAGCAGCTCATGCAGCTTAATATCAAAAAAACAAACAACCCAATCCAAAAATGGGCAGAAGACCTAAATAGACATTTCTCTAAAGAAGATATACAGATTGCGAACAAACACATGAAGGGATGCTCAATATCACTAATCATTAGAGAAATCAAAACTGCAATGAGGTATCACCTCACACTGGGCAGAATGGGCATCATCAAAAAAATCTAGAAATAATAAATGCTGGAGATGGTTGGAGAAAAGGGAACCCTCTTACACTATTGGTGAGAATGTAAATTGATACTGCCACTATGGAGAACAGTATAGAGGTTCCTTAAAAAACTAAAAATAGAACTACCATATGACCCAGCAATCCCACTACTGGGCATATACCCTGAGAAAACCATAATTCAAAAAGAGTCATGTACCACAGTGTTCACTGCAGCACTATTTACAATAGCCAGGACATGGAAGCAACCTAAGTGTCCGTCAACAGATGAATGGATAAAGATGTGGCACATATATACAATGGAATATTTCTCACCCATAAAAAGAAATGAAATTGAGTTATTTGTAGTGAGGTGGATGGACCTAGAGTCTGTCATACAGAGTGAAGTTAAGTCAGAAAGAGAAAAACAAATACCGTATGCTAACACATATATGTGGAATCTAAAAAAAAAAAAAAATAGTTTTGACAGCCATGACAGCAATAAAGATGTAGAGAATGGACTTGAGGACATGGGGAGGGGGAAGGGTAAGCTGGGATGAAGTGAGAGAGTTGCATGGACATATATACACTTCCAAATATGAAACAGATAGCTAGTGGGAAGCAGCCGCATAGCACAGGGAGATCAGCTCAGTGCTTTGTGACCACCTAGAGGGGTGGGATAGGGAGGGTGGGAGGGAGACACAAGAGGGAGGAGATATGGGGATATATGTATATGTATAGCTGATTCACTTTGTTTTACAGCTGAAACTAACACACCACTGTAAAGCAATTATACTCCAATAAAGATGTTAAAAAGAAAAAAAAAAGAAAATGGCAATTAAGAGTGCAGGTGAGAAGAACATTGTTTACAGAAGTGCTAGAATAGCAAAGGTGATTAAAGGAGTATCCCTGGGATTAGACTATGGAGAGAGAATAACTCAGCTATTTATACAGACGCCTATACAGCAATGCATGTTTTCCTAAAATTTAAATACTTAAAAGTTGTATACTTTGAATATAGAATGCTCTAATATCTAGCTAAATTCCTTTAAACCCAACGGAACTCAAAATTGTATTAATTTTCTGTGATAGTCAATATATTTGAAAAATGGAATAACTAGACACTCATTTCTCAAATTCAAAAAAGTAAAACTGTACAACTGACATCTCCTACGATTTAAAATTACTCTGTTTTTTCATTCCCTGGCTCCAATTTAGGTAATTATATTATTATCAATATTACTTTTTAATTCCTGAATTGAGGTCCCAGAGTTCATTTACACATTAGTTGAGATCTTAGTTAGGAGTTTTAAGAGAGTCATAAAATTATATCATTTAGCTGAAAAACCAATATGTGAGGCAAAAATGTCAAGAGTGACATATTTTTACTTACATGATTAAATTTGTTTGTGTTCTTAATGAACTAGAAATTTCATTAATGACTTTTCTTTTCCAGCTGTAGTTCAGCTATGTGCATAAACATTGAAAGTCTTAATCTTAACATAAGCAAAGTCACTATATGAAGAAGACCCCTGCTTCAGTGTAAAATTGATAATTATTTTTTAACTTGAAATCTAATATTTATAATTAATGGCCAGTTATTGAGCAGATAAAGTATTTTATAAGGGAAAACACAGCATTTTCAAAAAAAGAAAAATTGTAAATATTTTAGTTCATAGCAAGGCGTAACTATTAGAACTATTAAAAATATTTATGCTACAGAGAATATGAGAGAACTATATAAGCTGAAATGATGGTTTTTATCATAAGTATAGCACGAGCTTAAGGATGATAACTCAAAAAGCCTTATAAATAGTTTGCCTTGGATGGAAGACCCTAGGAATTGGACTGGGATTAGTACACAGCATCAGTCTTAGATACCATGATAAGGTGCATATCCCAGTATTTCTTGATATTTTGTTGCGTTTACCATCACTGTTTTCCTCCTAAGGTTTTTGTTGCTGTTTTTTACTGTCTTTGTCTTTTCTTTCTTTAATACTTTTTCTTGAGATGTACATAAACTGCACATGTCTTAAGTATACATGTTTATACATTTTTACATGTGAATACACGCAGGTATTTATCACCAAAATAAAGATAGAGGATATTTCCAGAGGGTTCCCTCACTCCCCTTCACATTTATCCCCTACTTTCCCCAACCTGAGGTAACTACAATTCTGACTTTATCACTCATTCATTAGTTTTGCCTGTTTTAAAACTTTTTATAAATGTGAACTTACAAAGTATGCTCTCTTCTGACATTTTTTGATCAACACTATGTCCATGAAATTTAGCCACGTTACTGTATGTATCAATTTTTTTACATTTAAAACTTGCATACATGTCAAGGTTTTCTCTTTTTTTGGGGGGTGGGCATGATTATTTGTTACATCATCTGATGGGTTCAGAGCTCTGGAGATGACACATTTGAGCCCTACAGTAGAGAAGGTGTTAACAGAAGGATACTGGTTGGAGTGCATAGTCCATTTCTAAGTCAAGAGCCAAGCGTGTCAGGATTAAACCTAGAAAACACACCCCGTCCGCAGTATAAGAACTCTCAGAACCAGACATGGAAGTATTAACCATATTATCTACTATCACAATTTCTTCATTAGACTCCACAAACTTCTTTGCAATATTAAACATCAAAAAAATTTTACAGGACTATATGTACAATAGTCTTCTAAAATGGTCCATGTGCTACTTCAAGAGGCTTATGTCATGTCCAGGGCTGGCCTGTTTTGAATCAAATCTGTTTGACTTCATGAACTTCTCAGGGGAGTCGGTCTGTGGACTTCCTGATATTATATACATCCCCTGTCACTGATGGAACCATAGCATTGAGGATTCTCCCTACTTTCCATGAATCTTGTAAAGCATGATAGGAAGGTGCTTGATGTCAAAAGAAAGCTGTCCAGTATTTCCTTTGAATGGTTAAGGTTTCAGATAATAGAGACTCAGTTTGTCTCCTTCTAGAATCAATCTCTCTTACCACTTCCAACATGCAGGGGGTCTGCTAAAGTACATGGTTCACATCCTTCCCTCTGCTCCACTCAAAGCTGGTTACCTTTCAGGCCACCAGTAATTGGGCAACCAGTGTCCCTAAGTGTGGAGCGCAATGAATTCAGAACCTAAAAGGGTTCATCAAGTAACACACTTCCTTTTCACACTAAGCGGTTCAAAACAATAATTAGCTCTTACCCTAGAGGACACATCCCGGACTGACCGCCGGACTCCTGGGCTCCTAAAATTTATGCCTGTGTCCAGATTATGAATCTGTAGCATTTGTCCTTCACCCTCTGGAGTACACCTGTCTCACCAATGCCTTCAAGGTGCTGGTCACCTCTTGCTCATCTGGACCAGGTAACGTAACGTCATTAATGGACTGGACTGTGGAATGCTCTGCAGGATGTGCAGGTGGTCCATATTCTTTTAGGCTGTATTATGTTAGAGGGTAGGGAAGCTAACAGAGCCTGGGAGAAGAACTGTAAATGTTTGGATTTTTTCCTCTCCATGTGAATCTAAAGTGTTTCTTATCCTTTTATTTTTTTTCTTATTGTGATAGAAAATAACTGATTCAGCAAATCACTGGCTGCATACCACCTGCCTGGGGTCATACAAGATGGATACAGCAAATATACTACAACTGGAGTCCCAGCTGCAACAGGGGCAACTACTTCACTGAGCCTGCAGTGGTCAACAGTCATCCTGGGGGATGTTTTTGCAGCCGACCCGTCAGTTCGGGTTGGGTTCTATCTAATGGTGGGTAGGGCCTTCCCTGCAGCCATGCAGTGAACGATCCAGTTCTAAAGCCCCGTCTCCTGCACGTTGCTGCAGTCGGGTTGTGTAGACACAGATCCCGAGAGGGATTTGGCTGCAAGATGTTAGGGACTGGTACCTGTGAGAGGAGGGGAAGTAAGGAGGATTGGGTAGAAGGTGAACTGCAGTGTAGACCAGGGAAAGCTCTGGCCAACCTGGCAGAGGACTCAAGAGCAACTACTGCCCAGCAGGTGGTTCCCTACGGTGGACGTGGCTGTGCCTTTCACCCCCGTCTTGCTCAGAGAGGAGACACAGGTTTCCCCAGGAGGGTGTGGCACTGGACAGTGGGCATTTTACTCTACAAAGGAAAGGTCTGCTGAGTGTACTTCTCACTGCCGGGAAGCAAGTCCCTCCTTACAGAGGGGTCTGGGTGGAGCCTCTTGGTGTGTACCACAGATGATAATCTCCGTTCTAGGATACCCTCTCAACCTTGTGCTCGTGGAGTCCTAGCTCACCTGAAGAGTGGGTCAGTCAATTCCAAAGGGAAGAGAGTTCACCTGAGTCCACTTGCCCAAATATGACAAGGCACCTAAGTTCATGGAAGTAGTTATTAAATGAATTGTACATATTACGGCACAAAGAGAGAAAACTCTTTACCCATCTCCATGGACTACTTCCTCGTCAACTTTCACATTTTCCTCACTCTCAGGAAACAGATGTATTTTCTCAGGAATTAGAACATCCAGTCCTGTGTAAACTAAAACCCCACACTCGCAGCGTGGGACATCCTCCATCCCCTGGCTTTTCTTACTCTACCCTGGGAGGTCTGCAGGTAGAAAGGTGTGTGGTCTCTTCTTTCCCTGCATCTCCTGTAGTAGCCTGGGGCCATCCAATCTCAGGAAACGCAGCTTCTAACTGAAGCTTAGAACTTCCACATTGGGTTCTGCATCTGAATATTTATGCCAACACAGACCTGCTGAGGTCACCTGCCTCTGGGAACAAGGCCCTCTTATGGCTGTCCCCGCACACCCACCAAGTCCTCAAGCATCCTCTGTTAGTCTTCAGCCCCAAAGCAGATGCCAAACTAGACATTTCAGAAGGGAGTCGGAAATCTTTCCCTGAACTAGTTCAATTCCAAAGCATACGTGCCAAAGGCCACAAATGGCTATCTTGAATTTTCCCTTACATAGCTTAAGGTGATGTAGGTTTATCTCCCAAAGCACAGCAGACTGGCATTTCTTCTGAAATAAATTCACACTCTCCAATCTCTACAACTTTCAAACAAATCTTATTTCTGTTCTGAGTTGGATAATAAACTAAAGGTCACAAAACATTTTCGATATCTCTTATCTAGTCTTACTTCGGAGGTACAGCACTCATTTTACCTTTCTGTACCTTTGGGTATCTTTGCCAAAACTTTAAGATAACAGGAAACGCCTGATTTAATATACTTGTAAACACAGACGAACCTCCCCAGCCATGGTGACACCAAATCACCCTCAGGTTGTTCTTCTGCAGAAGAGGGAAAATGCAGTTAGGAGAGGAGAATGGCCCAGGAGTTCACGACAGAAAATGGCAGAAGTAATTAAATGTCAACATAGATCACATATAAATAGTCTGATGGTTCTATATCTCTCACCTTGAAGGTGTTGTGAGATAATAAATGGGGCAAGCCTGCTACGCACCATGTGTTCCATCCAATCTCACAATATCTCTGAAAATGTGGTCCCATAAAGACCTGTTTTTGACAGAAACAGACTCACAAGCTTAGACAACGAACTTATGGTTACTGGGGGGAAGGGCAGGGGGGAGGGATAAATTGGGAGTTTGGGATCGACATGTACACACTGCTCTATTTAAAAAGGATAACCAACGAGGACCTACTGTATAGCACAGGGAACTCTGCTCAATGTTATGTGGCAGCCCGGATGGCAGGGAAGTCTGGGGGAGAATGGATACGTTGTATATATGTGGCTGAGTCACTTTGCTGTGCACCTGAAACTATCACAACATTGTTAATCAGCTATACTCCCATATAAAATTAAAAAAAAATTTTTTTTAAGTCCTGTTTTTTGGATAAGGAAACTGAGGCTCCATGATTTGTAAGTTTCACCACAAGGAAATGGTGGGTCAGGTCCAAGTCCAGTTCCATCAGCATGCAGAGCCCAAGCATTTCCAAGGACATTTTTCTAGTCGGTACTTTTGTGTGACCAGCAATGACGAGGTAGAGTAAAGGCCCTGCTAAATCTGCTGACTTACAGACCTAGGTTATTTGAGGCACTCTTTAGTTTCAACATAACTCCTGTTGCGGCACTAACAATTTTTCACCCAGGCATTAGTGTTTTTTAAACAATGTAATGTGTTTGCACTGAAAATATATTATCCAAGATTGAAATGGGTAAACTCAAAGAAGGCTCTTTGGGGGATGATAAGGGGAATATAAATATTAGTAATATATTATTAATATTAATACTATTAATATTAATGACTCCACAATGAAGGTGTATAATAATATAATTATATTCTAATCGGTGGAACCCAAGGAATATACATATAAGATATTTATATGTATATGTACAAGTACATGTGTATACACACACACAGATACAGAGGGAGAGAGAAACACACACATATATAAGAAAAGACACATTTGCACAAGGAACCAGAAAACAAAATGAGAACACAGAAAATTATTTAGATTGGTAAAACAAGCAGGAGAGAGTTGTTTATTTGGGCCGCCTCTAGACATTCTAGCCACAAAAAAATACTTTTAGGCACATGATATATAAGAAGTGAATAAAATAGACACATTATCTTAATGGGGCTTATATTTTACCAGAATTAACAACTAAATGAGTGGTGATGAGTCTCTGGGGTTGGGTGTATGGTGGCTGCTTCCTCAAATTTCACCACTTACTGCATACATGTCAGTAATTAGAGGTCATGTTATAACAACCCCTGCGTTTCAGACAAACAATTTTAACTACACTTGCCTAAGGCTTTCCAAGATATTTAGGAAAAGGCGACTTGTATTGGCTCTCTTAACAAAAGCCCATCTTAGGTTGGAAAGAGAGTATTTCCTCAGCAGGCAAAATAATTCTTTAAGAAAAATCCACAAAATGAACATTTAACAACTAAGCCTATGAAATGGATCAACCTACCACTTAAATACTTATTAGAGCCAAATGATTTCAGAGATTCAGACCAGTGGATACGTTTTATCTGTCAAGAACTCCTGGATTGCAAACCATAGTTATGAGACTTAAAGTAAGATCTTCATCATTTGGACGTCAGATCACTAATTCACATTTTCAAAACATCCGATTCAGTAGTTACTTTGGTTTTTAACTGAGCATGAGGAGAGACTGCATGAGAAAAAGTTACATTATTTTACCCTGAAACTAATAGGAACCTAAATATCGTGTGTTACGATTGCTGAACAAGCTCAAAATGCCCGAGCAGCCAGGTCACTGCTGCGGCCACTGCTGTTGCTGTGAATGGAGACCCCATACCTGTGGTGCTAGCTGATAGGTGAGCCCGTCGCGGTCGGGGTCCACCAGCCGCGGGGACCCGCCTCCCCAGTGACAGCTGAGATGCTGTGATACAAGCACGAAACTGTAGGTGCACGGATACCCAGTGGGGACACTGACCAAGGGGAGGCGGGTCAGGGAGCTTCAGGATGAAGTCTCCTCCCTCCTCACCTGGAAAGGACCCTTTCACGACCTAGTCCTCCACGTGACCTCCTTAAAGGCATACGGGGAGAAGGGTACCTGGCTACTTCATGCTGGGGCAGGATCTGCTAAGAGTCTCTTTCTCGCATGTCCCCCTCATCATTTGATGAAGACTCACCCAGTCTGCTTTATTAGTAAAAGATCTCCTATCAATTTCCCTGCAACCAAATCAACCCTCTCATTTTCATTTATTTCTTATTTTATTTAAAAATATATGGATATGGGCTTCCCTGGTGGCGCAGTGGTTAAGAATCCGCCTGTCAACGCAGGGGATGAGGGTTCGCGCCCCGGTCCGGGAAGATCCCACATGCCGCGAAGCAACCAAGCCCGTGCACCACAGCTACTGAGCCTACGTTCTAGAGCCTGCGAGCCACAACTACTGAGCCTGCACTCTAGAGCCCGTGCGCCACAACAGGAGAAGCCACCACAATGAGAAGCCTGCGCACCGCAATGAAGAGTAGCCTCTGCTCACCGCAACTAGAGAAAGCCTGCACACATCAACGAGGACCCAATGCAGCAAAAAATAAAATAAATTTTAAAAAATATATATGGATAGAGTGCCTCCTCTGTGCTAGTTACTATCCAGGATGTAGCACCAAACATAACTGAGAAAGTTTCTGCCCTCATGGTGCTTACATTCTAACATTAGGGAGTAAAATCAAGACAGCAATGCGTTCATGTAGCAGTAAGCGCTGGGACAGAACGGAGCAGCAGTGGGGAGGGATATGCCAACCAGGTGAGACCTTCTCAAGGATCTGACGCTTGGCCACTTGGCCGGAGACCTGAGTGACCCAAGGGAGTGAGCTGGATGAGCCAGTGAAGGAAAAAGACATTCTAGAGGGAAGAGCTAGCAGCTAAGACCTGGTGCAGCCAGGGAGCCGTGGACCCTGGTAACCTCTAAGGACGCAGGAGAGCAAGTACAGGCATGATCACAGCAGGTTTTCTGCACAATGAGGGACTGTTTACAGATCCCACTAATCTCTGCCAGAATGAGTGTCATGCATCCCAAAGAGGAGCAGGGCAGCCCTGCAGGATGTGAGCATGTGCATCTGTAGCTAGTTAATGAACTAGGCCTCATCCCTCCAAAATACTCATTACATCACATCTTTTTTTAAAATAAATTTATTTATTTATTTTTGGCTGCGTTGGGTCTTCGTTGCCGCATGTGGGCTTCCTCTAGTTGTGCTGAGCGGGGGCTACTCTTCGATGTGGTGCACAAGCTTCTCCTTGCGGTGGCTTCTCTTGTTGCGGAGCACGGGCTCTAGGAGCGCAGGCTTCAGTAGTTGTGGCATGCAGGCTCAGTAGTTGTGGCTCATGGGCTCTAGAGCGCAGGGTCAGTAGTTGTGGCACACGGGCTTAGTTGCTCCATGGCATGTGGGATCTTCCCAGACCAGGGCTCGAACCCATGTCCCCTGCATTGGGAGGTGAATTCTTAACCACTGCGCCACCAGGGAAGCCCCAGATCACATTTTTTGAGAATGAGAAAATACTGTGATGTCCCAAGATGTTTGTGGTTATTAAAAGTATTAAGGTTGGGGCTTCCCTGGTGGCGCAGTGGTTGGGAGTCCGCCTGCTGATGCAGGGGACACGGGTTCGTGCCCCGGTCCGGGAAGATCCCACATGCCGCGGAGCGGCTAGACCCGTGAGCCATGGCCGCTGAGCCTGTGCGTCCAGAGCCTGTGCTCCGCGACGGGAGGGGCCACAACAGTGAGAGGCCCGTGTATGGCAAAAAAAAAAAAAGGATTAAGGTTATAAAAAAATGGTGTGATTATTAAATTTTTTCAAATTCTATGAGACCTTAATAGATTTTTTTGTGATAGACTGAAAATTTGTTAAATTGATAGGCTGGTCATTTAACAGTCTCTACCAGAGGATGTGAATATGGTCTCAATGGAGGTATGAGTGATTTATAGACAATAGGAAGGGAAATGCATATACATTTTTAGTTATATTTCCTCCTTGACAATGGCGGTAGTGTAGATGGTCCTCAAGTCAGATGGTCGTCTCTATTCAAACCAGACTTTGTGATTCAAAAAAATATTTACTGTGTGCCTAGTAAGTGCCACACACTGTTCTGGATACTGAGGACGCATTAGGAGAAAAACACAGGAAAAGCTCTGTCCTCCAGGACTGAATTCTCTGTGTCATACTTTTAGATTTTAGATCTGTACCAGATTTTAGGTGTAATGGGGATTTCCTTTGTAAAGTAGTAAACAGTCTGAAAATTTATTGACTGCCAACTTGGGGCATAGAAACAGAGAATTAAGACAGCCACCATGGACACGAGTTCCATTTAAAAGATTTGTCTTTCTCTCTATATGGGTGGCAATATAAAAATATAATTTTAATAAAATGGCATACCATTTTATTACCATTTTTACTAAAAGAAAATATGTTTGTGGTTAGAGCCATTCTCAGTTTTAAAGAGTGTCCATTATGGTGCCTAAAACATCCCAGCAAGTTTTACATCAAGCTCTTTATTTATACTGCCCTTGGTAGGCTTACCTACAGTATTTTTCAAAAGCAAATCTTTCTGATTGGTGATAGAGCAATTCCGCAGTACTTTTTCAGAAGTTCACTCAAATGTACATTGATTTGATTACTCTCTTTCATTCTTTTTGAGGTACCCGTACAAAGAACTTGGTTAAGTGAGCCAAAAGCAATCCATAAATTTCTTGTGATTTATTGGTAAATCCACCATGACATTGCTAAAATAGTGCAGAAAAAGTGAACCAATGAAACAGGCATGCGTAGGAATAAAAGTAATGGCTATCTTCTCAAACAGTTAAAGGATGGTGTTTTGCACGATTACAGGGCTAGTGCTGTGCTGGAATCCTCTAGATCTTATTTACCCAGATTTTCATAACAAGGAAAAGTTGTTAATGCCATTCTTCTCAGATTTGTCCCCTGTCATTTATTCAACATATGTTTAAATAGTGCTACTGTGGTCCAGGTACTAGGATCATAAATAAAAGAACATATGAATTATGGTTCTTATACATTAAATTCAATTAATTGAGGCTGACTTACAAATAATTACACTGAAATGGGACAGGTACTCCTGTGGCCATATTCTTTTATTGAGCAAACCCACTTTTATCGGGTGTGGGCTATGATCCAGGCTCTATGGTTAGAAAACTAAGAAGCATGGAATCTGTCTATGGGGAATCCATGAAATAAACAGTTGAAACGTCTCAAGATGATAATGTGGAGATGTACTATCAGTGCATCAAAATCAGACAGAAGGGAGGGGTACAGGGAGGGGCTCTCAGAGGATGTGGTTTCTAACCCACATCATCAAGGGCAGGGAGCTTATCAGTGAAGAGGGAAAAAACAGCCCGAGCAATGGAGCAACATGTAAAACAGAAGAAGGATCGTAGAGCCCTGGAAACCACAAATTTGTCAGGATGGCAGCAGAAAGGCGTGATTTTAGGCAGGTAGAGATTTCCACTCCAGTACCAGTGGGGCGAACAGTTTCAAGGGAGCTAGTCTGAAGGCAGCAAGGTACTGGAAGCATTTGTAATAATCCACGGAGGAACTAGTGATGCCCTGACTTAATAAAGAGGAAGCAACGAGAAAAAGCATTTAAGAGAGTATAGGTAAAGACTTGATCGTACTTGGTGAGAGAAACTGAAACCTAGCAGGACCCTGTGGGCTCCCGGGCACAGAAACCTTTCTGTCCCGTTTCTTGTTTGTAGGGAACAGACTCCATGACCTTCCCTGAGTCCCAAAGGGCAGATTCGAACAGTTGCTGATCAGGGAAGGGAGGGGATGCAGAGACAAGGGAGGAGACCACCTGAGGCCAGATTAAAGGAGGCCCTGCACACACCCTGATCCTTATCAGCAACACTGCCCTTGGACCGTTGCTATAAAACCCCTCACCCAATCCTCCCGGGTTGGGACACACAGTTTCGAGGGCACGAGCCTAACGTGTCCCCCTCTTCCTGGCAAAGCAATAAAGCTCTTCTTCTCTACTTCATCCAACGCTCTGTCTGAGATTCGATTCAGCACCAGTGCACAGAGGCCAAGCTTTCGGCATCAAGAAAGACTCCCAGATTTCAGGAGCTATGGTTGGAAAAACTAGCAGCGTGAGAGCAGCACTTCCTGACATACGAGCCTTCTTAAATGGCAGAGATATTGGGTAAGCTGTACGTTGACACTGGCAGATTGGGACCAGCTGGACAGAAGGCAGGGGGAGCAGGAAGAGTGGTCACCCCTTGCCAAAGGCAACAGGAACGGCAGGCCATGAGAACTTGGAAAGCAGCCCTTGCGTTTCCCAAGCAGGACATTTCTGAGGACCTGGGAGGAGGGGTTTCCACGGCGCCATGAAAGAAAAGTTACGATGGCCGTGAATCTGACATCACAAAATCTGCACAATACACATAGCTTTTCAAGCAAAAGGGCTTCACAGTAAGCAGAACATTTATGTTTTAGATATGTCATTGTTATTTAAATATGATAGTCTTGAAATACATTTATGTTGGGGAAAAAAAGAGCCAGTATAGAATTTGAAGATAAAGGTAGGAATAAGATTAAATAAGAAAATGGCTCTGAATATACAGGAAATTATTCAAAATATTACGGAAGTACAAAGGAGGAAGCCACCTCTGCCTGGGAGTGTTAATAAATGCTTAATGGGTAAATGTCCTGTGCTATGTACCTTTTTCAAAGTATTTAGTAACATGCAACATAGTCAAGTATGCGTGGTGTTTTTGTTTTTTTTTTTTCTTTACATACAGAGACATGAAATATTTCTGGGTCAGGGCTCTCTTCTGTGGTCCTTTGCGTGGTGTGTCCAATCCAGCTCTCTCTGGCCTAAATATGTCTATTCACAGAATAGGGAGAGAGTGGAAGACCCATGAATGATTTAAAGCTTCTCTGCTGGTAAGTTTTACCCAATAAATCTCATTTTCTATCGACAGATCACGGTACCACTGGTATGTGTGTCTGCGTCCCCTTGGCTCAATCATCTTGGAGGTTTACTAACAGCAAAAAGACGAATGAGCACTAATTTAAGGAAGGGAAAAGAAAAAAGGTGAAGTTGTTTAGTTACTGGCCTGTTTGTTTATAGGATGGGGAAATGCGAATATCATTTCAGACATCTGGGTGGCTAAGCTTTTCTTAGAAATACACTGAAGGTGACTCTGATCCCAGTCTTTGAGGTTCTGCTGCCCAAGTAAATGCAGATTAATACTATGGACTTGCAGGAAGTTCGTCCTCAAAAGCATCTCCAGTCTGGTTTTTTAAGAATAGACTTGTCACAAGATGTTAATAAGTAACACCTGAGAAAAAGTACCTTGCGCAAGACAATCAGAAAACGTGAAGTGAAACACCTTTCACGGTCTTAAATTTTTCAAAGCATCTGTACTGGCTTTAAAACACGCCTGCATGTTCTCTGTCTTCTCATTGGAAGGAGTCTGATGCGCCTCCCCTAAATCTGAGCGGGTCCAAGCAACTCACTTCAAACCATAGCATGAGGCGGAACTGATGCTGCTCTGTGCCTGCAGGTCACAGGAGGCCCCGTGGCGTCCCCATCTCTCCCTCTGCTCCTGGGACCCTCCTCCTTGAAATACAGCCGCCGAGCTGTGCAGAAACTAACAGCCAAGCGGACTGTCCCTGTGATGTGCCCCCAGCAGCTCCAGGTGAGGCTGCTCCAGCCCACAAGCAGATGTACCAGGAGACGTACGACCCAGGGAAGCAGAGGGGGCTCCAGCCTCCAGCCTCTGCCCAGAGCCAGCTGAGGCCCCTGAGCTGCTCTGTCAACCCTCACACTGCAGACTCACAAGCAAAATGAATTCAGAATAGTTTTAAGCCTTGCATTTTGCAGAGGTTGCTATTCAGCAACAGATACTAAAATGACCTTGCATGAGTTAATGATGCAATACTTCCTAAGAGGTAAGAAATGGAATATCTCCTGCCACATCATTAAACAAAGGACTTCACAGTCATCAGCGATTGCAGCCCTCCAAAGTGAGCCGGTGAGCCCTGAGGGAACTCAGGAAGGAAAAGAATACCTGCCATCCAGCAGCCATCAGACTGCAGCCATTCCCTGCGGTGAGCCATGCGGAAACTCAGGATGTGAAAATACAGGACACTGGCCCCAGAGAGCTGAGGTGCAGATCACAGGAATGATTTCAGTGAGCCCAGACTCTTGAATCGTCCCATACAGAGAAAAGCGCTACATTTCTTAACTTGGGATATCTCATTTGTTTATATTAACAGTAATCTTTTGTTCCTACTACCTGCCCTTTGTTGCAGAAACTCCTGTATGTATCCTGGCTTTCCCCTCACCTCCTCAGAGCAGTTCTCTCAGGGTTACTTGAGATGCTGCCTCCCAGGCTTGAAGTCCTAAAAATTCCCACCGAATAAAACATCCCTGTCAACTTTTAGGTTGTGAATATATTTTTTTAGTCGACAGAGGGATAAACCACACATTGTTCTGGAATTATTCTCTCAGGGATGCTTTCTGCACCAGCAAGTACAGCCCTGGTGCACAGAGAACCCACTTCACTGATCTTCAACATCAGGATTTACTTTTCTCTGAAATTTCTGGAATCACCGCTTTTTCTTTTTTTCAAACTTTTGCTGAGTGTTATTTGGGGTCTATATCTTAGTAAGTCTATGATTTCTTCCGTGATTGTCAAGACACAAATAGTGCAATGTTCTAAGGAGCCCATCGCTTCCATTGCACTATTTTTTTTTGCAAAATCAGAATTAAATACAAAGATACAGAGTAGAGGTTGCCCTAACCTGTTGTTCTGATTTCTGAGAGAAGACCTTGTGGACAAAACCATTCAGGAATTTCTCAGACACTGTTTGAAGCAAACCAATATCCAACAGAGCCGCCTGTTTCAAGTTCCTCTATGAAGATGTTGTCTTCTATCAAAACCCAACTCTTTCCATCCACAGAAAAGCAAATCATACATCCCATTATTCATGTCATTTGTCTTGTTCTCCCTTGGTTTTCAGCAAGTTTCTACCCTCACATTTATATATTTCCATGAAGTTGTATGCTTTCAAGAACTACATTTTTTTCCTCTGCCTTTCCTCTTAAGAAGTAAATGGGTGGGAGACCTAAATAGACATTTCACCAAAGAAGACATACAGATGGGCAAGAGGCACATGACAGGATGCTCAACATCACTAATTATTAGAGAAATGCAAATCAAAACTACAATGAGATATCACCTCACACCAGTTAGAATGGCCATCATCAGAAAATCTACAAACAAAAAATACTGGAGAGGGTGTGGAGAGAAGGGAACCCTCTTGCACTGTTGGTGGGAATGTAAATGGATACAGCCACTATGGAGAACAGTATGGAGGTTCCTTAAAAAACTAAAAATAGAACTACCATATGACCCAGCAATCCCACTACTGGGCATATACCCTGAGAAAACCATAATTCAAAAAGAGTCATGTACCACAATGTTCATTGCAGCACTATTTACAATAGCCAGGACATGGAAACAACCTCAATGTCCAATGACAGAGGAATGGATAAAGAAGATGTGGTACATATATACAATGGAATATTACTCAGCCATAAAAAGGAATGAAATTGGGTCATTTGTAGAGATGTGGATGGACCTAGAGAGTGTCATACAGGGTGAAGTAAGTCAGAATGAGAAAAACAAATATCGTATATTAATGCATATATGTGGAACCTAGGAAAATGTTACAGATGAACCTATTTGCAGGGCAGGAATAGAGATGTAGACGTAGAGAACGGACATATTGACACAGTGGGGGAAGGGGAGGGTGGGATAAATTGGGAGATTAGGATTTACATATTATATACAGTACCATGTGTAAAATAGATAGCTAGAGGGAACATGCTATATAGCACAGGGAGGTCAGATCAGTCTCTGTGATGACCTAGAGGGGTGGGATATGTGGGGAGAGAGGGAGGCCCAAGAGGGAGGTGATGTATGTCTACATATAACTGATTCATTTCATTGTACAGCAGAAACTAACACCACACTGTAAAGCAATTATACTCTAATAATAAAAAAAAAAAACTCAAAAAAGAATATCTAAGGAAATGAAAGACAGCCTCCACAGAGGGGAACATTCAATGTAGTTGAGGTGCCAGTACTACTCAAAGTGATCTGCAGAGTCAATGCAATTCCTATCAAGATTTTTTCTTCTGCATTTTCTAATTGGTCCTTGTTAATCCCTTGCAGTACATTCCCTTTCAGACACTGTAGTTTTCATCTCTTAAGGTTAGATTGGGTCCTTTTTATGTTTCCCATGTGTCTACTTCACTGCTTGAACTTATGGAATATAGTTGGAATAAATGTTTAAAAGTCCTTCTCTGGTGATTCTAAAAAAAAAGAAAAAGAAGTGTATTTCTCTTGATGATGGAATGCCCACAGCACATGGCCATTTTCCAATCTTGATTTTCATTTCACAGTAAGATTATAATTACTGTCCTGTTTTAGAGTCTCAATTCAGGTTTATTTCTTACCCATCCTTGGTGTGGTAGATACTGAACCCTCAAATCTACCAAAATGACAGCATCTTCAGCCATGGTCCTGAAATCCAGTTTCAACTCATGAATTATCTTTTCCAACACAGATACCTCCTTATAGGGTTTCTTTTCCATTGTCCCAAAGCTCTAGGATAATCGTCATGAAGCTGGTATAATATCATAGAAGGTTTCATCAGTCCTATCAGTGTTCTGGATTTAAGACTCAGAGTCCTAAAAAAGGACACTGTACTTTGGTTTTATGTTTTTCTTTCTTTACATCTTCATATCCCTATCTGTAGTCAGATGTTGTAATTATATTGTTTTAAAAGGTTTTATATCTAGGCAAATTCTTTAATGGATGCATATCTAATCCCTCCTAAAAAAGCATCACACTTAAGACAAAAAACCTTGTATTAACGACGGGCCAGACTTTTATCTCCATGTTGTTATTTCTGTAGATTATCCATGAATGAAACCAGACCATGCAAAGATCTGGAAGAAGAGCATTCCAGACAAAGGGAAAAGCGATTCAAACAGCCCAGCTTTGCACACAACCTGGAACGCTGAATAAACCAGAGAAGAGCAAGCCTGCCTGCAGAAGCAGGAGCTCAGCGGACGGGGAGGCCAGACCCCAGGGTCAGGGATCCCCTTAAGTCACGGCTCCACCACCATGTGACCTGGGGCCACCTGCTCACTCCCTCTGAGCTCCATTCTCTCACCTGCTGCTAGGGAGAGCAGCACACCTGTCTCCTGGCATCACCGCAGGTGCTGGGTGATTAGCAGGTGGACCAGAGCAGGCAGATGAGGCGGGAGTGTCCTCAGCTGCACCGGCGGTGGGTGGGGTCAGGTCAGACCACTGCAGACCAGGCAAAAAGTCCAGATGTTATTCCAAATGTGATGAGAACATTAGAGAACTCCAAGCAGGTGACAGATGTGAACTGAATTATATTCACTTTTTTGGGAAGTGTAGGCTCAGAACATGAATGGAAGGAAAGGGAGCACACTAGGAGAGTATTTCAGGATCCGGACCAAAGGGAGGATGGGCCCATGCGATCGTAAGATGAAAACACTCGTAATTTGGTTTTCTTGACCCGAAATTGCCTCAAGCCCTGAAAACTATCTCCTGGACTTGGGACCAGATGTAATGGGACATTGAAAACACACTCATCTTTAAAGGACAAGAAGGGGTTTGTGATGTGGGTCTGCATCTGCCATTAGCACACTGTATTAACTTGGGAGAGTCATCTGATATTCCTAACATCATTTTGCACAAAATTTGGTCACTTTACTAGATGATAATGGAGGTTACTTCTGGTTCTAAAATTCTACACTAAATTTTATTTGGTGATTTGAAAATTTATCTTAATATGAAAAGAGAAGTGAAATGTTACATATCATTATATCAAAAATTAAACTTTTAAGTTATTGGTCTACTTAATTTAGCTCTTATTTCCATTAATTTTTTTTATTAATTTTTTTCTGTTTGAAATTTGAACTTTTATGTCCAATAATTGTTTTTAATCACCTAATAAATTCCTCATGTATAATAAGGCATGAAGAGTTCCATAATCTAGGGTCATGGACTAAGGGTAAGACACTAAACATTTCCAAATTTGCACTTAATAAAGCATTCGATTGTTTTCAGAACTATACACAATTATGTCTCAAAATATTTTCAGGATACAGCATCTCAAGATTTCATGTGAGTATTGATTTCGATTACTTCTGGAGCCCACAGCACCTCCCCAGCATTGATCCTGTCTTCTTCTGTGTTAGCTGCTCTACTCATTTCTCCTCCTTCATGCATTTCCCCACTCCTGGCACATTTCCGTCTACAGCCCACCTCCCTCCTACCTACATAAATTGTCTTTTGCTTTTTCTTATTGTGTCTCGTCTTATCTGCTGGGCATTACGGCATTTTAGGGAAATAAATAAGCATTGCAACCTTAGTGATGAAAATAACTTAAGAACCTCTATGTTCTAGAGTTGTAATTCCTTCTGAGGCTTTAAATTTCCTGGTTTTTCTGATTAAACCTCAATATCAAGAATATTTTTCATAAAAATACAGCCATTTTTTCATTTGTGGCCTGTTTCATACTTTAGTTTTTACCAAATGATAACATTCAAAATTGCAGCTATAAAGCTTTTAGTATTGGCCACTAGTTATTTAAAATATTGCATAGCCCAGGGGCATTACATCAGGAAACCTAGTATTAAACTAATCTGTGTAATAGTTACTTAGTAGTAATTTGTGCCTTGGTCTACATAAAATGCAGAATCCATTTTCTTCCAATGATATTGTACATGGTGATGGGTGTTAGGAAGCAAACAATGGTTATCTTCATCCGGGTCTAATGTACATTTTACTTCTTTCCTCTTTTATCATTTTTATCACTTTAAAAATGATAATGTTAATGATATAGGGAGTTTCTCGTTATTAGCAAGTACATTTTTTGGTAAGTAGACATAAACTTTTGATAATGTTTTAAACAGAAGTGTTCTTGGAGAAAATACTAGATACTATTAAGACATAAAAATGACTGTGAAATAAAATATATGAGAAAGAAAAGGAGAAGGCTAGTTTCAAAAGTATATTCCAAAATTTCTCTGCATATCATTAGAATAAATGTTTTTGATAACAGTGAAAAGACAGAAAAGAAGCAATAATCCATTTTTAAATCCTTCTAAACGGAAATAATACCATTACTAGAATACTCCATAGAATATTTGAATTTATATGTTCTCTGAAATTTCAATATATTCAAGAAAAAATTACCTAGATGGTGTCTATTATTGTGTTGTCTTGAATATGATGAGGCAATTTTGGTCTTTACTATGAAAAGAATATCTCTGTGAATATTAGCAGTAGCCTTGTAATAAAGGGATATGATTACCCTCTCACTTTTATATATTTTCTCTTTCTTTGTTAAAATAGACTATACGATAATTAGGCAAGAGAAGAAGAGGTTCAGTGGTAATTTTGTTAAAATGCTAAAATAACGGCATCAATTCCTTCTTGTTCCAGTGATATGAGGGGACAGGAAACAGCAGATAGATATTTGCTGGGCTGAGAATGACTCTTGAGAAATAAAAGCTTTAAAAGCATACGGACTCCTTATCTTTGACAAAGGAGGCAAGAATATACAATGGAGAAAAGACAGCCTCTTCAATAAGTGGTGCTGGGAAAACAGGACAGCTACGTGTAAAAGAAAGAAATTAGAACACTTTCTAACACCATACACAAAAAATAAACTCAAAATGGATTAAAGATCTAAATGTAAGGCCAGACACTATAAAACTCTTAGAGGAAAACATAGGAAGAACATTCTATGACATATATCACAGAAAGATCCTTTTTGACCCACCTCCTAGAGGAATGGAAATAAAAACAAAAATAAACAAATGGGACTTAATGAAACTTAACAGCTTTTGCACAGCAAAGGAAAACATAAACAAGACGAAAAGACAACCCTCAGAATGGGAGAAAATATTTGCAAATGAAGCAACTGACAAAGGATTAATCTCCAAAATATAAAGGAAGTTCATGCAGCTCAATATCAAAAAAACAACCTAATCCAAAAATGGGCAGAAGACCTAAATAGACATTTCTCCAAAGAAGATATACAGACTGCCAACAAACACATGAAAGGATGCTCAACATCACTAATCATTAGAGAAATGCAAATCAAAACCTCAATGAGGTATCACCTCACACTGGGCAGAATGGCCATCATCAAAAAATCCAGAAATAATAAATCCTGGAGAGGGTGTGGAGAAAACGGAACCCTCTTGCACTGTTGGTAGGAATGTAAATTGCTACAGCCACTATGGAGAATAGTATGGAGTTTCCTTAAAAACCTAAAAATAGAACTACCATATGACCCAGCAATCCCACTACTGGGCATATACCCTGAGAAAACCATAATTCAAAAAGAGTCACGTACCACAATGTTCATTGCAGCTCTATTTAAAATAGCCAGGACATGGAAGCAACCTAAGTGTCCATCATCGGATGAATGGATAAAGAAGATATGGCACAGATATACAATGGAATATTACTCAGCCATAAAAAGAAACGAAAATGAGTTATTTGTAGTGAGGTGGATCAACCTAGAGTCTGTCATACAGAGTGAAGTAAGTCAGAAAGAGAAAAACAAATACCATATGCTAACACATATATATGGAATCTAAAACAATGGTTCTGATGAACCTAGGGGTAGGACAAGAATAAAGATGCAGACGTAGAGAATAGACTTGAGGAAACGGGGAGGGGGAAGGGTAAGCTGTGACAAAGCGAGAGAGAGGCATGGACATATATACACTACCAAACGTAAGGTAGATAGCTAGTGGGAAGCAGCCGCATAGCACAGGGAGATCAGCTCAGTGCTTTGTGATCACCTAGAGGGGTGGGATAGGGAGGGTGGGAGGGAGGGAGACGCAAGAGGGAAGAGATATGGGGATATATGTATATGTATAACTGATTCACTTTGTTATAAAGCAGAAACTAACACACCATTGTAAAGCATTTATACTCCAATAAAGATGTTAATAAAATAAAATAGATGGAGAACTGAAAAAAAACGGACCCAGGTTTGATCTAGGAAGGGCTGTAAAATATTCTCCCCTCAATGTTATGAAAAACTGGCTCTAGAGGCAAAGGAAAAACCATTAACGTTACATATTAGGACCCTCTTTTACATAATTTCTCCATAAAGATTCTTCAAATGTCCTCTTCCATAATTTAGTTATCAATTTGTAACTCTGTTTAACAGGGTATCATTCTATAAGATAGTCACGATATATGAGGGAAGTTGGCTTTCAAATATTAATAATATTTAAGCTGATTAAAGAGTAGAGATACATCTACTGAAAAAATTAACTTACTCATGCATATTCTCCATAGATGTCAAATTACAGGGGTCCAACAGTTTGACAGGAGTCTTTTAAATCAAAATATTTACCTTCTAAAACACAGAAATCATATGAAAATTAAATGTCCAAAACCAGTGCATTTCTTTAAGTTGGCACTTAATTTTATCTTTATAATGAATTCCTCTGAGGAGAGTATAAATGAAGAAAACCGTGAACATGTGTTCAGATGGCGATAAAGACCTGTGGATTCATTTAGGGAAAACAAACTGGAAAAACAATGTGACCCTTAAATCAATGTTTTATAAATTGGCTTATTTGCTTGGATAAAAATCACTAAAACATTTAGATCATAAAAGTACACTAATGTCAGACTACATTCTGAAGTGAAATATTTTAAAAATTACACTATTATTCTTCAACTTCTGTGGCTCTGCATCAGTGCAAAATTGCTTATATGCAAACAGAGTTTTGTTACATGACTGAGGTGCTAAGCCTTCTTATTGACCGTAAGGTTCAATAAAGTCTATGTCTAAGAATACTTGTTGAACTCATAGCACTCTCAAAGCAAAAATTTCCCCACACACAGCTGAACAGGCAAGGAAGACTTCATCCAGGGCCGTTACACAGGTGAGAGGAGCCAGACTCCGTCTGAGGTTAACTCCACTGAAACGAAGGGCAGGCAAGGTGTGCAGAGCTGGACTGGGAAGATGCTAGGTCACGTGCATTTCCTCAGTGGTGCTTCCCAAAGGCAAATTAAACTGTCTCTTACCTTCAGGAAAGGAAGCCTCTTACATCCTGCAGCAAGGGACCCACAGGAGTCAGGCTCCTCCCAGCCCCAGAGCCCAGGGGGTTATCATCCTGTTTGATCTCATTTGAAAGGGTTGGTCAGTCGGGACCATTGTCTTGAGAAAGACAATCCTGGGTTGTAAAACTGGCCAGAGGCTTTTCCAAAGATTAACATCTCCAAGGGCAGGGAAAGATGTGGAAAGTTTTCTAAATTAAATGCTCTAAGCCAGCAGTCCCCAACCTTTTTGATACCAGGGACCGGTTTTGTGGAAGACAATTTTTCCACGGACCAGAGGCAGGGAGATGGTTTCGGGATGATTCAAGCGCATTACATTTATTGTGCACTTTATTTCTACTATTATTACATGGTAATACATAATGAAATAATTATACAACTCACCATAATGCAGAATCAGTGGGAGCCCTGAGCTTGTCTTCCTGCAACTAGATGGTCCCACCTGGGGCTGACGGGAGACAGTGACACCCGAAGTGTGCTGTTTACGTCCAGTCTACTCCACGATCTCATTTTGGCTGCGGTCACTGCAGAAAACCCCGCTTCTCGAGGACAGGGTGCTGGAGATGGAAGCAGGCTTCTCAGTGCTTTTGTGGCCATCTCAGGATGCCCCACCTTGACTTTAATCCAGAACATATGGAGATGTGACATTGTCTCAAACACACTTTTCAGGCCACCGTCACTTGCGACCTCAAGCAGTTGATCCTCTTCTAGCACGGACAAAGTCGATTCGCCTGGCTTATTCACAAATGGGTCGCGGATCCAGTCCTTCCCAGTTCAGGGGTCTTTTGTGGTTGGGAGGTAAGGCTCAAACTCTTCTGAAAGCTGAGATAGGTGATCACGCACCAGGTGGGAGAAAGAAGGCCCTGGCTCAGTCTCTTTCAAAATCTCTGCTCATGTTTGAAACATGTCAAAAATCCCCATGTTCACTCGCCACCCCCGTAATTCCAGCTGGGCTTTGCATGCAGCCACTTTATCTGCTGACTTGAACACAGTTGTCATTCTCCCCTGAAGTGACAGATTGATGTCGTTGAGCAGGTGGAATATGTCACACAAGTAAGCAAGTTTTGCGACCCATTCTGTGTCACTGAAATGTGCTGCCAGTGGTGACTGTTCTTCTAAAAGAAATCTCTGGAGCGGCTCTCGTAACTCAGAAACTCTGGCCAGTGACCTACCTTTAGAAACCATCTCACTTCTGTGTATAAGAGAAGACGTGTGTGTTCTGTGTTCAAATCCTCACAGAGCTGCGCGAACAGACGTGAGTTAAGGGCATGTACTGTAATGTGGTTGATATTTTTAATCACATCCTGAAAAATGTTGTTAAGTTCAGGTGACATTTTTTGGCTAGCCAGCACATCTCTACGGATGACACAGTGTATGGACTCACATTCAGAAGCAACTTCTTTGACCCGAGTAGTGAAACCAGAAAGCTGTCCACTCATGGCAGCCGCTCTGTCCATACATATACCGATGCAAAATGACCCATTCAGTTTTCCTGATATGTAATCATTCAAAGACTTGACTAGTTCTGCAGCTGTGCTGTGGTGTTGTTTGGCAACAAAAGCACACATAACACATCCTCAGGCACATCCTCCTGAAAAATATATCACACAAAAGCAAGCACTGTTGCCTTGTTGTCAACAGCGGTAGACTCGTCAACCTGGATTGCGTACCACGGTGACTCACTGATCCTAACAATTGTGCCTCAGTATCCTCTGCTATTTCATCAATTTGTCTAGTTATGGTGCTAGCCGAAAGAGGAACACGTGCCACCTTTTGAACTGCAGCCTCTCCTAAAAGTTCACGACAAATGCCCTTAGCAGCAGGCAGGATCAACTCTTCACCAACAGTAAGGGGCTTCTTAGCTTGAGCAATGTGGTTAGCCACTAAGAATGATGCTCTCAGGGCAGACACATGGGATGAAGGGGTGGCCTTCAGTAATTGCTTCTATTCTTCATGTTCATGTTTTTTTCTTCTGAAAAACTCCAAAGGCTTGTCTTTTAAAGCAGGGTGCTTGGTCTCCATGTGGCGAACCAGTTTTGAAGGTTTCATGGCTTCGTTGGATAGCAGGGCACCACATAATATATAAAGCAGGCTTGGAGAATGTGAATCACCTGTTGCGATGAACCCGTAATGTAAGTAGGACTCTTGGTATTTTCTTTTAAATGCAGCTTTCTTTTTGTTGGCAGTCTTAGAGTCTTCTGCTGTCTCATCATCGGTTCTTTCCCCCTTTTCAAAGGAGCTCTCCAGTGACATTTGTTTTTTACTCATTTTGACTAGGGTTAGCTTGTGGGCTTACTAGAACTGTGTCTGTGAAAAGTGCGCAGTGCAGGAAAGAGGCACGGATGGAAGTGGTAAATAAAATAATGGGTGGGCCACACACGGACTAAAATAGATGTCAGATTCTGACTTAAAGCCTGCCACCAGACGCAGCGGAACAACTGAAGTACATCAACTCACCTGCCACTATAAAGCCTGCCACCAGATGCAGCTTAATTGTCACTTGCCACTCACTAATAGGGTTTTGATATGAGTCTGCAAGCAGTTGATTTATGATGGTCTCTGTGCCGTCAGACCTCTCTGCTAAGGATCATCTGTATTTGCAGCTGCTCCCCAGCGCTAGCATCACCGCCTCAGCTCCACCTCAGATCATCAGGCATTAGATTCTCATAAGGAGCACGCAACATACATCCCCCGCATGCGCAGTTCACAGTAGGGGTCGCGCTCCTGTGAGAATCTAATGCCATCACTGATCTGACAGGAGGCGGAGCTCAGGCGGTAATGTGAGCGATGGGGAGCGGCTGTAAATACAGATGGAGCTTCGCTTGCTGGCCTGCCACTCACCTCCTGCTGTGCGGCCTGGTTCCTAATAGGCCACAGACTGGTACTGGTCCTTGGCCTGGGAGTTGAGGACCCCTGCTCTAAGCCAATGGAGGTCAGGGTCTCGAGTCAGGAAGGAGCCTGGCTAGAATTTACCTAGGCCAAGGTCAAGGCCGTCTGGTCAGTGTGCACACATATGCCCAACAAGTCCTCAGGTCCCAGCAAAATTATAGTAGTGAATAAAATACCTGGGAATAAACCTACCTAAGGAGGCAAAAGACCTGCGCGCAGAAAACTATAAGATCCTGAGGAAAGAAATCAAAGATGACACAAACAGATGGAGAGATATACTGTGTTCTTGGATTGGAAGAATCAATATTGTCAAAATTACTATACTACCCAAAGCAATCTACAGATTCAATGCAATTCCTATCAAATTACCAATGACATTTTCACAAAATTAGAACAAAAAAATCTTACAGTTTGTATTGGAAATACAAAAGACCCCAAATAGCCAAAGTAATCTTGAGAA
The DNA here is from genome assembly GCF_003676395.1 of Aethalodelphis obliquidens. Lineage (NCBI taxonomy): Eukaryota > Metazoa > Chordata > Mammalia > Artiodactyla > Delphinidae > Aethalodelphis > Aethalodelphis obliquidens. The sequence continues at coordinate 2,421,580 of NW_020838047.1, forward strand.
AGGAAAACAGAGCTGGAGGAATCAGGCTCCCTGACTTCAGACTATACTACAAAGCTACAGTAATAAAACAGTATGGTACTGGCACAAAAAACAAAATATAGATCAATGGAATAGGATAGAAAGTCCAGAGATAAATCCACGCACCTATGGTCAATTAATCTGACAAGGGAGGCAAGGATATACACTTCAATAACTGGTGCTGGGAAAACTGGACAGCTACATGTAAAAGAATGAAATTAGAACACTCTCCAACACTATACACATAAATAAGCACTAAGTGGATTAAAGACCTAAATGTAAGACTGGCTACTATGAAACTCTTAGAGGAAAACATAGGCAGAACACTCTCTGACATAAATCGCAGCAACATCTTTTTTGATCCACCTCCTAGAATAAAAATAAAAACAAAAATAAACAAATGGGACCTAATTAAACAAAATCTTTTGCACAGCAAAGGAAACCATAAACAAAACAAAAAGACAACCCACAGAATGGGAGAAAATATTTGCAAACAAAGCAACCTACAAGGGATTAATCTCCAAAATATACAAACAGCTCATGCAGCTGGATATCAAAAAACCAAACAACCCAACTGAAAAATGGGCAGGAGATCTAAACAGACATTTTTCCAAAGAAGACATACAGAGAGTCAAAAAGCAAATGAAAAGATGCCCAACATCACTAACTATTTGAGTAATGCAAATCAAAACTACAATGAGGTATCACCTCACACCAGTCAGAATGGCCATCATCAAAAAATCTACAAACAATAAATGCTGGAGAGGGAGTGGAGAAAAGGGAACCCTCCTACACTGTTTGTAGGAATGTAAATTGGTGCAGCCACTGTGGAGAACAGTATGGAGGTTCCTCAAAAAACCAAAATAGAGTTACCATATGATCCAGCAATCCTACTCCTGGGCATATATCCAGAGAAAACCATGATTTGAAAAGATACATGCACCCCAATGTTCACTGCAGCACTATTTACAATGGCTAAGACATGGAAGAAACCTAAATGTCCATAGACAGAGGAATAGATAAAGAAGATGTGGTACATATATACAATGGAATATTACTCAGCCATAAAAATGAATGAAATAACACCATTTGCAGCAACATGAATGGACCTAGAAATTGTCATACTAAGTAAATCAAAGACAAATATCATATGGTATTTCTTATATGTGGAATCTAAAAAAAAAGGTATAAATGAACTTATTTACAAAACAGAAAGAGTCAAGGATATAGAAAACAAACTTATAGTTACCAAGGGGGAAAGGGGATGGGAGGGATAAAATGGGAGATTGGGACTGACATATACACACTACTGTATATGAAATAGATAACTAATAAGGACCTACTGTCTAGCACAGGGAATTTTACTCCATACACTGTAAAGACCAATATGGAAAAAGAATCTTAAAAAGACTGGATATATGTAAATGTATAACTGAACCACTTTGCTGTACGTCTGAAACTAACACAACATTGTAAATCAACTACACTCCAATAAAAATTTAAAATATATATATAGTCATGAGCCTACTAATACCAGGTAAGTGCTCTGTGTTCACTATCCCACCTACTAATCTGATTTTATCCTCAAATGAACCCTACACTCTCCTTCCGATCATTATTCCAGTTTTCAGATGAGAATTCTGAGGCTCAGGTACTTGAACTTGCAGAAAAGTATTAGAACATAAATTCAAACGCATGGGCTTGACTTCAGACCCCAAGCTCTTCAAAGCAGGTTCCTGGCAAAGTGCCTTGGTTCCTTCCACACCTCTGGCTGTTGCTGGGGCCCTTTCTACAGGAGATGAAGGACACGAACGAAGTAAACGCAGGCTGCTTCCACGCAGGGTGGCACGTGGGTGGCTCTGGTCCCGAAGACAGATGGCACAGAGAGGCTTCCTCCCTGTTCCCTGGGAGCTGGGGCTCTCCATCCCTCCTCCCAGGAGAGCTTCCCTGGCTCTGCGTCTCCAACTCCTGCGAGCATCTGAGATGCGTCTCCAGGGCATCCTGTTCCTTCTTCTTAGAGACAGTGACCCGAGGGGGAGCGGGGGCCCAGGCCTGAGTGGGAAGGACTAGAAATACCTGCCTTGTTGAACAGGAAGAAGCAAGCGGAGGTGGACCCGTCGGGAGCAGTTTCTAGTTTCAGGGCCTGCACTGGACACGCCCGGAGGTCCCTCTCAAGTCCTCTGTGCGGAGGTACATACGTTACTCGTGGCTCCAAGTCGTATCCTTTCTTTACTAAAATTTCATCAAAGTTATTTCCATCCCTCATCCCTACAACCCAAGAGCCTCATCTCGGTTTAGCCAAATGCACTTCCACTTGAAAGCACAAGGAATGCGGTTCTTTGAGCCTCGCCCAGGGGGAGGTGATGAAGAGAGCCAGGCTTGGCGGGAGCGGAGAGCGGGTCTTGGCTCCAATCCGCCCAGGGCTGGTCCTTCAGCCTGCTCCACGTTGGAGGGAGATGTCAGCTCCAACCCTCCTGCTGAGGTTCTGTTCCAGCGAGTTAAGCCAACGAACACACTGGTGACAGGTCAGGGGATGGGAGATGGATTCCCCACAGTGTTGAGGGCTGGAGGCCCAGGACCAGGGTGGAATGGGGTCCCTGCTCCCGGCTCAGAGCAGGAAGGGGCGAAGGGTCTTCCTGGAGCTTCTTTTAGGAGGGCACTAACCCCATCGCCTCAGGACTCAATCACCCCAAAGGCCCCACCTCCTAATACCATCACCTCCGAGGGGGTTAGGATTCAACACGTGGATTTGGGGTGGATGTATTCTAACCAAGTCAGATTTCTTTCTGTCCTTTATTCCCTTGGACCGCTATCAATGGCTCTAACGCTGAGAGCAGCAAGTTGAGGAAGAATACACCGAGGTATATATGAGCTGGATTCAAAAGGCAACTGCACGGAAAACAAAGATCACAGAGACAATGGAGAGAGAAGGGCAAAAACAAGCAGCAGCGGGAAAAACATCTTCAGAAATTGTTACTTTGGAGCAGGCGAAAATGTTTGACCGTATATTTCACCATGAAATGAAAGCCGTCACTTGTATAAAAGTGAGCACGAAGCAGCATCAGGCAGATTGTGAGCTCAAGGAGGAGACAACAGGAAAGAAAAAACACGAGATGACAGGGTTCAGAAGCAAAATGTGAAAAATCATAACACCATGGAAACTGTGAAGAGCACACACCTCGAATCTAAAGACTAAAGTGTGAACTTGTATCTGAGAAAGAGGACTTGAGAGCTAAATAAAGAATCTTTGGTTCAGCCGGTGGAAAGAACACGTTACACATGAGGAGAAAAGTTCCTGGTGGGCCCTCAGCCCTCCCAGCAACGTTAAATGTTAGAAGTCATCGTAAGAATGTCTGTAAACTTCTCAAGAAGTGATAACCAAGAATGTCATCATCAGCCACTCTGGCATTTGAGTAGAAAGGCACCAGGAAAAATTTTCAAGCATTGGCTTCAATGAGTTCTTCCTAAAGTCACTAGAAGATGAACTTGAGCCAGTGAAGGCACCTGTGGGCGTGAATACGGCAGAAAAACCGAGGCTGGCTCTTCTCTCGTTGTGCTCCAGGAACAGAATGTAAATGTTATAAACTCGACCAGAGCTTTTATGCTCTGGATATTAATAGAACTAGAAGCAGCGGGGAACTAAGAGGTCCTGGATGTGCGTTCACTTTCTCTCTCTTTTTTTCTTGGCTGTGTGTCTTGAGGGATTTTAGTTCTCCGAGGAGGGATGGAACCCGGGCCCTCGGCAGTGAAAGTGCCAAGTCCTAACCACTGGACCGCCAGGGAAGCCCCTCTCATTTTTAACAAAAGAAAATTTTAAATCTTCCAACAAAAGTGTAAGTATATTTAAAATATAAAAATTTATCAAATAACATTAGTGATGCTCCCTCAGGATATGGACAGGAAGGCTGAAATAGATAAAGCTGTGTATTCTCCCTATGATCTTTTCTGAATTTAATATAATCTCCTTAAGAATTCCAGTTATTTTTTAATTTAATGAAGCCCATGTTGTAAGTTCTTACAGAAAACTAACTGGAATAAAATAAATTGAAAAGAAGAGAAATTCAAGCAAGAGGGCTCGATAAGGCATTTGTATAGGATAAAACTTGCATTTTCACTAAGTTGGTCAACTATACATTATCCAATAAATGCTGCCAGTATATGGATCCACGAAAATAAATCCAGACGGATTAAAGAATGACACAATAAATGCACTTAAAACTGAAAGAAAAGTTTTCTTTTGTTCACTCACTATTTTCTTTCTCGTAGAAGGAAGGAGTGTTCTAGACATAACTTAGATGTCATTCCTGGTGGCACTGACCCTCTTAGGTTGGGTTCCCTGGGAGACAGATGTCTGTCTGCTCCAAGTGTGCTGGGTGGTCCCAGGACAGCACCTCTGAGGGGCTCTGGGGGGACCAGCAGAAGAGGGAGGGGAGACAGCTAAGATCCAGCTGCACAAGAGGGAACTGGAAGGTTCTGTGTGCAGCCCTGGAGCTAAAGCGACCGTGCAGAGTTGTCCTAAATTGAGGTCAGGGCTTATAACCGAGCAGGACCCTATGGGGCCTTCCCAGAATAGACCCTCACCCATGTCCTCCGCCTGCCTTCTGTCTGTAGAAAAACTTTAGTCAAAGAATACATTTAATCAGAGAAGTGAGAAAATGCAGAAAGAAAGAAAAACAGTCAAGCAAAACAGAATAATAATAGTTTAGCCATTGAACATAGCCAAGGACCTTTGGTTCCTCCTCGAGGGCTGTAGATAATATTCTGAGCCATGCCCTTTGAGCTGTTTTGCAGACAGTGAAGCCCCTACCAGCTGGGAGAAGTTAACTGTATGCTGCCCACAAGCACGTAGACCCCAGACCAGCTGGAACCAGAAGGTTGATGATGCTGACCTCCACTTACCTCCCCACCAGCCAATCAGAAGAGTGTCCACCAGCTGACCACGCCCTGCTCCTTGAACACTGTTAAGACCCATCACTACCCGCTCCAGAACGGAACACACAGTCTTGAGGGCATTAGCCTGCTGTGGCCCCCTCTGCCTGGCAAAGCAAGAAAGCTTTTTCTTTCCACTTCACCCAAAACTCTGTCTTCGAGATTTAATCCAGCATTGGTGTACAAAGGCCGAATTTCGGCAACAGTCTTGAGTCTTTGCTTCTGCGCATGGACAGTCATGGGGGTGGACGGCCCCTGAGGAGGGCGGGTCCCTGGATGAGGGTTTCCTTCCATGGAGAGAAATTCCTGGGAGGACCTCGGGGCTGGGTGGTCAGCAGGTGGCCGTCCTGGGAGCTGAGGGCCTGAATGGGAGGCTTGGGGGGCAACACGGCGGTCACCTCATCCGCACGCTGGACCCAAGGATGGAGAGAGGAAGAGGCACGCGGTCAGGACCCAGGACGGCAGGCGCACAGGCTCACTGACAGCCGGAGGAGGACAAAGGGCAGAGTCCCCTGCTCCCTGGAGACGGAGGATTAGGCTGCCGACGGGAGAGCGGAGGCTCGGGGAGGGTCCAGGGAAGGCATGAGGGTTTTACCAAGGGTTTCATCAGGATAAAATGAACCAAGAAGCAAGAGCCCAGGAATCTCACAGGATAAGAAGAGTGGCAGGGAAATGAGATCATGTTTGAGAAAAAGCGGCAGGACCAGCAGATATATGCAGGGGTAACAATAATGAAAACACTCAATCTTCTAATCCTGGGTCACGGTCTCTCCCAAATCTCCGTGTGTTTTCCTTCTCTGCTCATCCCATTAGAGACACCAGTAAACCGAGAGCAAAGGACGCCCCAATTTCATAATTCAGTCAATACTAAGTTCTCTACACAAGAAATAACGTAACTAAACAAAAGTATATTTTAACTCTCCCTGCCCCAGTTTCACTGGGAGGTTTCCAGTCACAAATGAAGTTCATAGGAAGAAATTATTGGTACTTTCCAACTTTAATTAAGGAGAATTAAAGAAAGACAAGTTTTCAACGTTACGGTTCCTTGTAAGTATACTGATAAAACGTGAAAATATCTTTTTCTGTAAAGAACACTTCATTTTTAATGGGCTAACTTGGTTTTAATAGTGCTGAGTATACATTATCTGTTTACATTTTATGACACAATAGCTGCACTTTGCAGTATTTGAAAAAATTTCCAAGGGACATTTCAACATTATCCACAGGTTAATTTCTATATTATCAAGTAACATAGCTTACCCAACATTTAAATGGAAATGTTATGAAATTCTATGAACGACTGCTTGATATGCCCAGGCAATGACCTCAGGTTTATAATAATTTATGTCATGGGTCTCCTAACAGCAATCTGAACCGTTAAGAATTGATTGTAACTTTCTAAGCTGTTCTTGTGAGTTCTTTTTTTTTTTTTTAACCAGATAAATCCTCTCATTGCTGAGCTCTTAACTGACGTTAGAGGAAACTTTTTTTAACCTATGATTTGAAATTTCAGCTGTAAGATAAAGTTTATTCATGAAACCCTTACCATTTCTAGAACCTTCTTACAAGACGAGTGTTAATTTTCCATGAAAAACAAAAGCCACTCTGCTTATTCATGTAACAACTGGGGCTTTTAGGAAACCACAATCCGTGGCGTATTTTTCTCATTTGGGAAGCAATGGACAGAATACATAAACGTGCACATTTTATTGAACTGTGTGTGTGTGTTTAACATTTCTGTGCAGGTTCTATTCCTTTTAAGTTAGGGCGGAGAGCAGGGGTCACTGTAGGGGAAGAATAATATTTAACATCTGGATTTGAACTCTTCCTCTTCTTTCTGAGCCTGGGTGGCCCTGACCTGACTATAGGTCATGAGGCGTGAATCCACACACCAATAATTAGTATAGGAGCCTTGAAGGTAGTTTGATCTCTCATATCTAGCTCAGTCCATGACTGTAAGATTTCCATAATGAACATAATACTTTGTCCCCAAGGACGGGGCAATGTTTAATACATAAATCACATCCCCTAAGAAAATCAGTTCATTATTAATTAATTTGGCCAATCAGACCAGCGCCAGCTCCCCTTTGCCCTTCCCAAGCCTGCGATAGGTTTGTAGTTAAGATATTCATCCAGGTGTAATGTTCACCCATCAGTCACTGTGTTTCTCTGTGTGTTTCCATATGTTGTAAGGTTGCTTCCTTTAACTACTTTTCTTACCAACCTCATTTCCCTGAATCAAAGCTATAGAGAAAACACCTCCTCACATAAACCTCTGATCAAAATGTGCAGCAGTGAAAGGAACTGAAGCGGGTTTACTCCTAGGGGCAAAGAACCCCATGTTTCCCACAACTGCACACACAGCCACAGACGGGCAAAACTGTCCGCAGCGCTTCTCTGGTCCAGCACTTTGAGTGTGTGATGATGGGGGCTAACTAACAAAAGCTCCCAAAGGTCCCAGTACACAGTCCCATGCTGGGGGCGGGGGGGTGTGGGTCTCTGCAGTTAGATGTTGGGACACAGTATCTGTGAAAGATGCTTTTCTTTAATGCTATGAAGGATGCGACCTTTAAAATGTCTACAAAAGCAAACGTTTCACTACAGGTTGAGGAAAGCAGTGTTTACAGTGCAAGTACTTCTGTTCAGATAGGTGAGAACATCCAGGGTTACCTCGACTGGTTTCAGAAAGTTAAGCGCAGTGTAATCATCTCACAATGTGCTGAAATCTATTCATTGCACCCTTCTGCCTGCAGGATGCTCAGTTTACGGGAGAAAGTAAAGCAAAGGGGTGACTAAGAGCCAGGGACTGATGGAAATGACTTAAGACGACAAATCTCAAGGAATACTGAACAACTGGAAGAAGAAGTGTTTGAATGTACCATTTAGGAATACGTAAGACTAACAGACATTTTAAGACATTAAAAGCCAAAAGAAATACACTTTGAAAGCAAAACCTCTTCCTGTATTTACCATTGACACCTTCAGGGAAATGTCCCTGACTTTCCAACACTTGACTTGCATATAACCCAGACTTCCATATATTAAAGTTTGATTCCTAAAATGCAAAGTGTTGTTTCTTGTACATCCTTTGACAATCATTTCAACCCTGCCTACCAGACTCTGATGTCGGAGGACAGGTCTAGGTCTCACCCAAACGGAAAGGTGTTCGTGGACCTCGGATGCGCTCACGGGCTGCGTGACCAAGGAGGTCTTGGTGAAGACCAAGGGTCTTCACACTTGCGGGTGAAGACCCGCAAGTCGCTCCCATCCCACGTGAGGCACAATTTTACACCACAGCTTTAAGGTGGTCTTGACTCTTCCTTACACGGTCTCCCTCATAAAATACATCTAAAGGTTTTCTTCAGGGTCAGCTTTCTGTTTTCATAGATGCATCAGAGACACATCAGAAACCACCTCTGCAAATGCAAATTAACCCAGGCTAATGTGATTCATCATATTATTCATCTTGATAAGGGCATTTCAGGAAATCCCTTTCCTTATAGGCTCCATTAAAAGGTTTTCAATAACACCAGTCATTACCTATTTCTTACAATACGAACTGCCCTTCCTGACCCCATCCTGCCATTCATCGGAGCAGTTATGTGATAACATCCCTGGAGTGCCCAGAACACCTTCCTTGACTCTAACAAACAGTATATGGTATTTTCACAAATCATAAAATTCTTTGGCTTGAAGCACTAATAAAAACAATGTTTAGCAACTGTCTCGAAATAATGATATCCTTTGGAATAGATTCGTTGTAAAGAATTCCTAATGTTAAGTCCCTCCCCTCCAGTGTTTCAGAAAGGCAATGGATTGTATAAAATAAATCTTCTTTATTGTTATGTTCCATTATCTAGAATTGCTCTGACCTTAAGAACTTTCATTCTTTTCTGTCTGATTCATTCATTTCCCGCCCCCATCTCTCCAGTTTGAATCTAGAACTGGTGTTTCTTCTCCAAATCCTTTATAAAATATTGACGGGTTTCTAAAAAGCACAAATCCCCACTCACTTGGTAAATTTAACCTGCAAAGCTGGGAGCCAGAGGAGCCCCAACACCAGGAAATAAAGAGTCGGTTAGTGAAACGTGACGTGTGCTTCTCAGGAGGAGCCCTACCTGCCAGGCGTTTGGGGTGAGAGTAGAGAAGAGAGAGAAGGAGACAGCTGGAGAGAGCCCTACATTATGGCTTCCTTCTAAGGGAATCCTGCAAGAGTGTAGTGATTATGAGTTCCTGCATCTGCTGCTGAGCCACAACGTGTGAAACCTGCTTTGCCAACTCCTAGCTATGGATTGGGGGCTGAACATCCTGCACCTCAGTTCTGACATCTGTGAAATGGGGATGAAACTAGTAACACTCATCTCACAGGATGTTCTAAGAATTCAATGAGTTAATACTACACCATTAGTACAGAGTCTGACAGGTGAAACGAGCACAGTGATGTGAGGGATTGTGACCTTTGTGTGTGTGGTGTCCTACTGAATTACCTCCTACAAAATGTCCGGGTCGGAGGAGAAGGGTCCCCGAGGGCATCCAGCACGACTAGGCAGCCCCGCTTCAATGTCCTCAGCATCCCCATCCCATCATCACTTCACCACCGCCTCCACCATTTTTTCTGTCTGCTCCTCACATGATACATTCCTGAGTGCCATCATCATCCCAGGCCCTCGGCCGTGACCTCAGGCCACTCTTGAAAACCTCATTAGGACGTGCGCAAGAGCTCTATGTGCACTAGGACACAGGGGGAGCCTGGCCCCCAAGGGCAGCCTCTGGGTATCACTCTCTCTGTGCAGACCCTGTGCCCACGGATCCCACTGTCCAGTCAGTAAGCTTCTGTCACTTCAACAACTTTCCAGCAAGTAACTTTGTGATGGACACGAGGCCGAGAAGTAGGGGTGCAAGTGAACACAGAGAAACTCAGTCTGGTAAACACACCCCCTCGAAACTCTGTGCTAGGAGCCGAGGCAGTCTCTGCTGAGGAAATCGCTGGATGGTCTCCTTCATCAGGGCTACTAACACATAATCTTCCCGTATTTGTTTATTCATCACTCTCAGGAACAAAATACAAGAACTACTACATTTTGAGTTAATAATTTTTCATGTAACTGCTTTTGAGCCATTGACCTATTCAGACTAGCAGAAACATATCTGTTTATTTGATGTGTATATTATTTCCAATATTGATATGTTTAACATGATCACACCTCCCCTCAAGTAACTGATGAAAATACTCAGCACGGTAATGTCTAGGCTCACTCCCTGACACACAATTTTCCACCCTGCAGCCAGAGTGCTGTTTCTGACAAGAGTATTTATTTATCTTTGTAATAGGCTGTTGATAGGAACTGCACACATTTTCTGGGAACTGAGGCTAAAGGCAAGGTACTGAACTTCAGAGAGTTTGGCTGCTACCATTTGGCGCTGGTCCCTGTCCCCCTGGTGCCGGAGCTCACCCGCCCTCTCCCAGGCAGTGAGGAGGGGAGAGGCGGGTGTGGTCAGCCTAGTGGACGAGCATGAAGTGTGCAGTCCCGTGGGACTTTTTTAGATTGAGTACATGTTTTTTAATTGTTTAAATTTGTTTCATTTTATTTTTAACTTCTCCTGGAGGACATTACGCTATAATATCCAAGAGCCTGCCTTTAACACAGATGGGCGATTTTAACTCTGTTAACTAGTTTATCTCATCAACAAGCAAAGCAAGGCCCTATCACATGGGGAAAATTAAATTAAAATTTTTCAGTTCAAATTGTAAAATGCTCCTTTACCGTTTGTAGCCCTCAGTCTTAGGTTTTCTTCACTGTGGACCGGAAAATTTTTCCCTCTCCTTATTCCTGTGCTTCCTGCATATGGGTCTTGTCTTTCTTGGTACAAGTCCCTGTAATATTTCAGAATGCACCATACTGTTTAATAGATAGAATAGGGGTTTTGTTTATCTGTTTGCCTTTATTACTTCCCCACATCCAGTGTGGCAGGATAAAGGGAGATGGATATCCATTCACAAAAGCTCCAGCTGTTACAACATTTCCTAGTGTCAACTTAATAGGGTGATGAACAGTGATCATGACACTGACAGCCCCTCCTGCCCACACCACCTGCACCCCCAGGAGTAAGGAGAAGTTGTTATTTTTTAAAAGTTGTATGATTAAACTAATATGTTTAAAATGTCATTGATTCTAAAAGAATTGAAAGTTTAAGAATTTACTACAATTTTTTGTAATTCCCTGATGGTCCAGTGGTTGAGACTTCACCTTCCAATGCAGGGGATGCGGGTTCGATCCCTAGTTGGGGAGCTAAGACCCCACATGCCTCGTGGCCAAAAAACCAAAACATAAAACAGAAGCAATATTGTAACAAATTCAATAAAGACTTTATAATTGGTCCACGTCAAAAAAAAAACTGTAAAAAAAAAGAGAATTTACTACAACTTTATAAAATTAATAAACCTATTGCTTTTTATTTTAAAAAAGGTTTGGAGGTAGAATTAGGAAAAGTCCGGCTTTTCATATTTTTTTTTATGGCTTGGAAAATTTAACCTGAATTGTAAACCTTAACAAAATAAATAACAGTATACACAACAGACATTAAGTGTCTCAAATATCCTGAGCTAACTTCAATAAATACTTTAAAAGTTAAGCAAACAAGACAGACAGTAAGCTTATACTAATTATAACACAGAGATTTATAACCATCTACAGAGTCAAACACTGTTATTGTGTGAAAATATACATGGAAATATGAAAATGACATAAATACAGCATATGGCATCTGAAAATTTGTGAGGGACGATGGAACTGAAAGCTTTTTCTAAATTAGTAATTACCTGTAACATCTGCCTTTTTGCCTTTTCTACATCTTTAAACTAGACATGCAAAATTCTGTTCATGACTTATTAAGTAGCAATTCTAAAATTGATAAACCTTCAACCAGACTCATCAAAAAAAAAAGAGAGGGCCCAAATAAGTAAGATGAGAAACCAGGAGGACGAGAATTTACAATCAACATGACAGAAATACAAAGCATCATAAGAGACTACTATGAACAATTATACATCAATAAAATGAACAACCTAGAAGAAATGAAAAATTCCCAGAACTGTAGACTCTCCCAAGACTGAATCAGGAAGAAATAGAAAATATGAACAGAGCAGTTATCAGTAATGAAATTGAACTGGTAATAAAAATACTGCCAATAAACAAAAGTCCAGGACCAAAGAGCTTCACAAGAGAATTCCACCAAATATTCCAAGAAGAGTTAACACTTATCCTTCTCAAACTATTCTAAAAACTGAAGATGAATGAATGCTTTCAAACTCATTCTGACAAGGACAGCATCACCTTGATACCAAAACCAAAGACACCCCAAAAGACAAAAGTACAGGCCAACACCACAATAAGTATAGATGCCAAAATCTTAACAAAATATTAGCATACTAAATCCAATAATACAATAAAAGGACTGTACACCTGATACACCATGATCAAGTGAGATTTATCCCAAGGATGGGATGGTTCCCATGGTTTCCCATGATGCAGATGGTTCAATATCTGCAAATTAATCAACATGATATACCATATTAGCAAAGTGAAGAAAAAATATAATCATCTCCTGGATGCATAAAAAACTTCTGACAAAATTTAACATTCATTTATGATAGAAATCTCAAAAAAGTAGGCATCAAGGGAACATAGTTCAACATAATAAAGTCCAAATATGACAGACCTACAGCTAATATCATATGCAACATTGAAAAGCTGAACGCATTTCCTCTAAGATCAGGAACAAGCCAAGGATGCCCACTCTCACCACTTATATTCAAAATAGTTTTGGAAGTCCTGGCCACAAGAATCAGACAACAAAAAGAAATAAAAGGGATACTAATTAGAAAGGAAGAGGTAAAACTGTCCCTGTTTGCAGATGAAATTATACTATATACAGAAGATCCTAAAGATGCCACCAAAGTCTATTAGACCTAATGAATTCAGTAAAGTTGCAGGATACAAAATTAAATACAGCAATCTGTTGCATTTCTATTCACTAATTTGAACTATCAGAAATAGAAAGTAAAAAAAAAAAAAAATTGGATCAAAAAGAATGAAATACCTAGGAATAAATCTAACCGAGGAGGTAAAATACCTGTATCTGGAAAACTGTAAAACATTGGTGAAAGAAGCTGAAGACGACACAAAGAGAAGGATATACCATGCTCAGGGATTGGGAGAATTAATAATGTTAAAATGACCATAGTCCCCAAGGCCACCTACAGATTCAATACAATCCCTATGAAAATACCAGTGTCATTTTTCACAGAATTAGAACAAATAATTCTAAAATCTGCATGGAATCACAAATGACTCTGAATAACCAGAACAATCTTGAGAAGGAAGAACAAAGCTGGAGGTACCCTGCTCCCTGATTTCAAACTATAATTCAAAGCTACAGTAATCAAAACAGCATGGTACTGGCACTAAAGCCAACACATAGATCAATGGAATGGAATAGAAGGCCCAGAAATAAACCCACACACTTATGGTTAATTACTCTACAACTAAGGAGGCAATACTATACAATGGAGAAAAGACAGTCTCTTTAATAAATGGTGCTGGGAAACCCGGACAGATACATGCAAAACAATCAAACTGGACTACTTCCTCACAAAATATACAAAAATAAACTCAAAACAGCTTAAAGACTTAAATGTAAAACCTGAAAACATGAAACTCCTGGAAGAAAACATAAGAAGAATCTCCTCAACGCTGGTCTTATCAATGATTTTTTTGCATGAGACACCAAAGGACAAGCAAGAAAAGAGAAAAAAAATCAACAAGTAGAACTACATCAAACTCAATAGCTTCTGCACAGCACAAGAGACAACCAGCAAAAGGAAAAGGCAACTTACAGAATGGGAGAAAATATTTGTGAACAACACAACTAATGAGGCATTAATATCCAAAAATCTATAAAGAACTCATTCAACTAAATAACAACGGCCAAAAAAAAATCCTCAATCCAATTAAAAAACAGGCATATGAACTAAAAAGACATTTTTTCAAAGAAGATATCCAAATGACCCAAAGGACATGAAAAAGTGCTCAATATCATGAATCATCAGGAAAATCAGGTCAAAACCACAATGAGTTATCACCTCATACCTGTCAGAATGGCTATTATCAAAAAGATAAGAGATAGCAAATTCTGGTAAGGATGTAGAAAAAAGGAAACCATTGTGCACTATTGGTGGGAATTTAAACTGATTCAGCAACTATGGAGAACAGTATGGAGGTCCTCAAAAATTAAAATATATAACCACCATTCAATCCAGGAATGCCACTTTGGGGCATACACACACACACAGACCCCCAAAGAAAATGAAAACAGGAGGTTATGGAAAAGGCATATGCAGTCCTGTGTTTACTGCAGCATTATTCACAATAGTCAAGACATAGAAAATTTAAATGTCTGTTGTGAGATGAATGGATAAAGAAGATGTGGTATGTATACACACACACACAGACACACACGCACACACGCACTCATACACACACAATGGAATACGGTTCAGCCATGAGAAAGAAGGAAATCCTTCCATTTGCAACAGAGGGCATTATGCTAAATGAGAGAAGTTAGACAGAGAAAGACAAATACCTTGGAATTTAAGAAAACCAAAATCATGAAAGCAGAGAGTAAAATGGTGGTCCCCAGGGGCTGGGGGTTGGGGGAATAGAAGAGCTGATTTTAAGGGTACATACTTGTAACTAGTAGATAAATAAATCCTGGAAACCTAATACACAGTACAGTGCTTATAGTCAACAAAAATGTATTATAAACATTAAACTTACTAAGTGACTAGGATCTGAATTGTTCCCAAAACTAAAAGAAATAATTTTCTGACACAATAGAAGAATTAACTAACACTACAATGGCAATCATATTGCAATATAAATTATCTAATATTAAACCTTAAACTTACACACAATGTTGTATATCAAATATATCTCAACAAAGAATTTTTAGTGAAAATTTTTGTCAGCAGAGAAGGGAATTTCTATAATCTAGAAAGTTAATTTATTTTGACATAACTGCAAAAGAATTCATTTTTCTTCACAAAATATCTATATGTTTGTTAAAAGAACAGTAACCACAAATGTATACTGGCCAAAGGAAAGGATGAAAACTACAAGACTCTAAGTAAAATACTATGTTTGAAAGTTCAATTTGCAATCACCTCCTGAGTCAGTTTATTAATCTCAAAAGAAAAGCAGTATCATCTTTTATAAGTTACAACAGTAATTTCGTACGTTAAGTGCACAACCCATGTTGATTGCTCAAATGACTTTTGCTTAATAGAGTTATTTATTACTCTTACATGGCAGAAATTATTGCCCAAACTGAAAAGATCTAAAAGTACAATCTAAAATGTATATGAAGGCAAACAAAGAAAGTCCTCAAGCACCTGTACATAAGAGCATCACAGGGATCTCCAGAACTGGGTCACAGGCACCATTCTGGTCAACACAGAGGCAAGGTTTTCTGCCCCACAATACTAAGTGTTGTAGCATTTGTAAGGTCTCTTCCACACTATGAAATATGCCAAACTGTGAGAACGTTTTTGATTTCTACACTGCATTTCTGTTTCATTACATACAGTCCTACGGTGCCAACAAGTGTGCTCTAAAATTTTTAAATAGCTAACTGTATATTACTGAAATCAATAATAATGTTAGTAACACATGAAAAGAGGTGAAACATTAAATCCATGTAAGTGACTTTTAAACTGTCTGCTAGTTTAGATTATCGACTCAAATGTTCCTATATGGCCATCAAGCACTGACTCTAAGAAGTCCATAAAACACACAGCCTGCTACCCTCTTCATAGAGATTTTTACTACAGGAAGATAATTATTAGTATTGCCTTTGCCTTGGGATTGCATATTCCCCACAACTACCACGATGTTGAAACACACACACACAGTGTATATGTGTATATATACACTTTAAGAGGAGGTTTAACATTACACCTGCAGATTGCCTGAGTTCACACCCAGCTGTACAACTGGCTGCGAAACCACGGTCCACTTTCTTAATCTCTGTTGCCTCTGTTTCATTTGCTGTAAAATGAGAATATTACAAAAGACGTCTCGTGCGGTTGTGCAGATGTTCAAACTAGATAATGATGTAAAAGTGTTCACCTCAGGCCCTGTCTACTGGTACATGATTACGAACGTCACCTGTTCTCACCTGTCCCGATTTTCACCTGTCGATGGCGGAGCTCTGTTCCATGACAAAGAGACCAAGAGCAGTGGTCAGGGCCCAGCCTCGACCTTTGTGGACACAGATCGAACTAGAGGCCCCCTCTGTGTGTGGATGAGTAAAAACGATAGGAGGGATGAAAATGAGCAAACCAGAGCCGTGCTTCCAGTATGGAGAAACTGCTGGGCAGGAGCAGGGGCATGAGTACGTGCTGACCGCTCTGTCCGGCAGGCCCGGCCTCCCGTACGGGGACGGCAGCCCCCTTTCCTCACAACGGCCTCAGCAGGACAGCACCTCTGAATGGACAACCTGCTTAGTGCTACTCTCTTTGCCCTTATCTTGCTCTGGCTATTAACTAATTATTAAGTAAATAATTAATTATGTTTTATTTTTTCCCGTTAGCGAGTCTTGACAGCAGTGGCTAACTTTTATTTTTCAATGCCATAACTCCAATGAATAGAAAATTATCTTCTACAAAGTAGGCACCACATAAATATTTGTTGCATGAATGGATGGATGGATATTATTTGAAAGAAGAATATTACTGTTTTTGTTCTATATTGTAGCCAAAGGCAATAGTTCCAGCTAAGACCTTGTCTATGTCATATATACGTCTGTGCAAGCAAGCATGGCTAAACTTATCTACTATTAAAAACAGGGCATCGGGCTTCCCTGGTGGCGCAGCGGTTGAGAGTCCGGCTGCCGATGCAGGGGACACGGGTTCGTGCCCCGGTCTGGGAAGATCCCACATGCCGCGGAGCGGCTGGGCCCGTGAGCCGTGGCCGCTGAGCCTGCGCGTCCGGAGCCCGTGCTCCGCAACAGGAGAGGCCACAACAGTGAGAGGCCCGCGTACCGCAAAAAAAAAAAAAAAAAAAAACAGGGCAAAATTTTCTGCCACCAATTGTCCGTGCGTTATCTTATTTAATCTTCACAATGCCTCAATGAAGTAATGTTTAGATTCCAATTGGGCTGAAGAAAGTGAGGCTTAGAGAGGTTAAGTAACTCGCCCAGTTAGTGAGTGGCAGAGCCGAGATAATTACTTTGTATCTGATTTTATTTCACAGACAAAAAAATACAGATGTGAATCATGCAACAACCTATCCTCAAATCCACCATAAAAAGCAGTTCAAAGCTCACATCCTCCCGTGATGCCTCAACAGCACTATTTGCAGGTTCAGAGACGAATACATTATAAAATACACTTAAAATCCTGATCCACTTAATGCGAAATCAAAGAGTTATGTGTATTAGCTAATTAGGAACTAAATAAAGTTCTTTAAATCCTCTAAGTAATGTGCTTCAGAGAGAAATTAGCAAAACCATTGCCAAATTGCTGGTTCATTTGCCTGAAGTCAATTTCTGCTATTAATAACCAGTGTTCCAGGTTTTGAAAGCCTTTTACAATCAATGAATATTGCTCCTGTGTAATAGTGAGGCTTCGGACCATACAGCACTACACCGTAGCTTTTCAATACGGTGGTAGCTGTGGACAAAATTTCAATGACAATTTACTCAGTAGTGATGTATTTTCATAATGCCTGTGGTCACTGAGAATTGTTACCAGCTCCATTATTTTCAACAATGGCTGAGAAGTAGGACGTTATGGGTTGAAGTTAATGGACTGTTAAGGTTCTATTATAATCATCACCCTTGCTCCTATTTAAGGGACAGGGATTTCCGATATTCAAAATACCACTGACCAAGAGAAGGTGATTATCTTCTTGGCATCTTATGATGTGAGTAAGTCAGTGTTTATTCCTGACTCTCACTGTGAAACACAATTATGAATACCATTCTCAGAATCCATATAGTGATATGTGTTATCAGACACTGGAACCCATGTATAGTTTGTCGACTTAAATCATCTCTAGAAGAATGACCCAGGCAAGCCAAAGACTGAAAGAATATCAGCTGTGGTTAGAGAGATACCACAAGTTATTATAGTTATTCCATATGCTTTGAAAATATGGAAACAGTGAACATCTTCAAAAGTTAAGTCCTGGGCTTCCCTGGTAGCGCAGTGGTTGGGGGTCCGCCTGCTGATGCGGAGGACGCAGGTTCGTGCCCCGGTCTGGGAGGATCCGGCATGCCGCGTAGCGGCTGGGCCCGCGGGCCATGGCCGCTGAGCCTGCGCATCTGGAGCCTGTGCTCCGCAATGGGAGACGCCACAAGAGTGAGAGGCCCGCGTACCGCAAAAAAAAAAAAAAACTTAAAAAAATAAAATAAAATAAAAATAAATTTAAAAAATAGCATAGACTGGAATCAACAATGGAAATTCGTATCTCACAGCAATGGAGGCTGAGAATTCATAGATCAAGTTGCCAAAAGATTCAGTGTCTGGTGAGGGCTCAGTTCCTAGTGCACAGACGACCACCTTCCTGCTGAGTCCTCACAGAGTGCAAGGGGTGAAGGAGCTTCCGGGGTCTCTGTTATTAAAGTACCAATCTCATCACCTCCCAAAGTTCCTAATGCAAATACCATCACATTGGGGATTAGGATTACAGCATGTGAATTTGGAGGATACAATCAGCCTATAGCATTCTTCCCCTGGACCCTCAAAATTCATGTCCTTCTCACATGGAAAATACATTCAGTCCATCCCAATAGCCCTGAAATTCTTAACTTGTTCCAGCATCAACACAAAAGTCTAAAGCCCATCTAAATACCATCTAAATCACATATGGGTGAGACAAAGTATTTTTCATTCTGAAGCAAAAATCTATCTTCACCTACAAATGTCTGAAGCCAAAAACGTTATGTGCTCCTAATTTAAAATGGTGGGACAGGCATAGTATAGCCATTTCTACTACAAAAGCAAGCAGCAGAAGACAGGAGAAGGAAGAGGTCCCAGGTAAGTTCAAGACCTAAGGGGCAAACATTAAACCTTAAGGCTCAAGAACTATCCTCATTGGGTTCCCCAAAAAACTAAAAATAGTGTTACCATATGATCCTGAAATCCCACTCCTGAGCATATATCCATATAAAACTATAATTCAAAAAGATACATGCACCCTTATGTTCATAGCAGCACTATTTACAATAGCCAAGACTTGGAAGCAACTAAATGTCCACTGACAGATGAATGGATAAAGAAGATGTGGTCCATATATACAACGGAATATTACTCAGCCATAAAAAAGAATGAAATCATGCCATTTGCAGCAACATGGTTGGACCTAGAGATTACCCTACTAAGTGAAGTAAATCAGAAGGAGAAAGACAAATACCATATGATATCACTTATATGTGGAATCTAAAATAGGACACAAATGAACTTATCTACAAAACAAAAACAGACTCACAGACATAGAGAACAGACTTGTGGTTGCCAAGGGGGAGGGGGTTGGGGAGGGATGGACCTGGAGTTTGGGATTAGCAGATGCAAACTAGTACATATAGGATGGATAAACAACAAGGTCCTACTGTATAGCACAGAGAACTATATTCAATATCCTATGATAAGTAACAATGGAAAAGAATATAAAAAAAGAATACACATATGTATAACTGAATCACTTTGCTGTACAGCAGAAATTAACACAACATTGTAAATCAACTCTACTTCAATAAAATTAAAAAGTGAATTATCCTCCTTGGCTCAGGGCTCTACCTTCCAGGCCCAATGTGAGGTCAGAATCACCCCATGCTCAGCGGGGCCCCCAGCATCCCTTTGCTGGAGCCCTGGGCCCACGGTTCAGCCCAGCAGCCCTGTTCTTTTAAATCCATGTGGCGGTGTCCAGGCCCGTGGCTTCAGCCCTGGCCACACCAGCAAGGACCACATCCGTGTCCTTCAGACACACCTGAGTGCACTGTGTGCACCCTCCAAGGGCAGCCGCGAGGGCCCTGCTGCACGGGGGCCAAAACGTGGGCAGCTAGGGAGCGTGGCACCAGCGTGTGGGGAGGGGCTGCCGCGTGAGCTGGCCTGGGCGGCACGGGGCCCACCAGTGCCAGGGGCCCCTCCTTTGAAACCGCTTTGGCCCCAGCTCCTTGCTCCTAGTTCCCCTGCCACACACAGGCACAGACACACACAGGCACACAGACACACACACAGGCACACAGACACACACACAGACACACAGACACAGACACACACACACAAGCACACATACACACACATGCATACACACAGGCACACATACACACACGCAGTGACACACAGACACAGACACACACAGGCACACATACACACACAGAGACACACACAGGCACACATACACACAGACACACACAGGCACACATACACACACAGAGACACACACACAGACACACAAACACATACACACACAGACACACAAACACATACACACACAGACATACACAGACACACAGGCACACATACACACAGACACAGACACAGACAGGCACAGACACACACACACACAGGCACACACACACAGACACACACACAGACACACACAGGCACACACACAGGCACACACACACAGACACACACACAGGCGCACACACACACACGAACTCTGGACCTGAACTGCCGTGCGCTGGAGCAGAGCCCGGCTCCTCTGGCTGATCACGCTCAGCTCTCTGTCCAAAGCCCTTGGCTACACCCTGAGGGTCTCTCCTGAACAGGCTTCCTCACTCTTTCCATTCTGGACAGGCTGTGAACTCTCCTAATCTTTACATTCTGCTTCCTTTTTGATTTGATTTCTTTCCTCTCGCCTTTTACTAAAAGCGATCAAGAGAAGCCAGGCTCCTTCAACACTTTGCTAAGAGATTTCCTCACCAAACATTCAACTTCCCAGCCTGTAAGTTCCACCTTCCATAAAACACGGGGCATGAACACAATTCAGCCACGATCTTTGCTGCTTTCTAACAACAAGGGCCACCTTTCTTCCAGTTTCCCATCACACGTTCCTCGTTTCTGTCTGAGACTCTTCAGAATGGCCTTTATCAACTGTATTTCCACCAACATTCTGTTCAAGACTACTTAGGTATTCTCTGAGACGAAAGATCTCTCTCGGTCCTCTTTTCTTCCAAATTCTCACCAAACTGACCTGTGATGGTCCACCCATAGAAACGGAGGCTTTTCACCTCCAAGCTCTTTGACCTCTAATCAGGACCCATTTCCAAAGCTGCTTACACATTTCTAGGTATTTATTACAGTGGTGCCCCACTCCTCATACTGATTTCTGTCTCAGTCTGTGCTGGCTGCTGTAACAAAAATATCTCACTGGGTGACTTATATATAACAGGAATTTACACTCACAGTTCTGGAGTCCAAGATCAAAACGCCGGCAGACTCAGGGTCGTGTGGGAGCCCACTTCCTGGTGCCAGGATGGAGGATTTTTTTTGCTGTATGTCACATGGCAGGAGGGGGTGAGGGAGCCTCTGGGGTCTCCTTTACTAAAGCATTAATCCCATCTGTGAAAGCTCTGCCCCCATGACCATCATAATCACCTCCCAAATTCCTTACCTACAAATACATGACATGGGGGGACAGGATTTCAACCTCTGAACCGTGGGGCCACACATATCCAATCTACAGCACACCCCGATGGAAGGCAGTGAGGGAGCATGGTACGTTCCCCAAGAACAAATAGTAAAAGCTGCCCATCTGTGATTCTAGAAAGAAAGAAACTTCAATTCATTTTTTAAGACCTGACATTGCACACAAAGAAAGAAAGAGAGACTGATGCTTATAAACTTGAAAAAAACCTGGGGGTACATGGGCCCTGCCCGCCTAGGGCCTCCTACGCCACTGTTTATGTCATTACTTCCCTGTGTTAACTGAAAGTCAAGTTTGCAAACAGTGAGAATCAGCCATATTAACATATTACTTGTTTTGATGTATTTCTGAATATGATCAAATGATAGTGCCTTACAATAAAATAAAATTGAACCCAACACCTAGATCCCTGTGTCTTACTTTATATGGTCTTAGAACAAAGTTTTTCTTGGTCTAGTTCCCATAGGGTAAATGTAAAATTTCTTCATTTAGGGATTATGTAATCACTCTAAATTTCTTGGAGCTGTACTTTATGGATATATGACAGTTTTCATTAGTGGAAGCAGGGCTTAGTAGATATCAAAATTATTAAGTTGTTTCAGTCTAAGAATTTCCTTGATATCACGAAAATTTAATTGAAGAAAAATGTAAGTTGGATGAAAGGCAAAATTATGCTGGAAGGTGGTATTATTAACCTTTTCCTCATTAGAAAGCCAGAAAAAATGTCACAATTATATAATATTAATAATTAACCAATTTAAAGATGTTCCCTTTAGTTATGCTGCCAAAGTACAAAAACTGATAGAAATTAATTGTACTCAAAGCAAAAGTGTCAGAAGGTTTCAACAAACCTCTTTGTAGAAAGGAGGCTTATATCTTTAGGACTCAATCAAACATTTAATAAAGGATTACAACTGGGACTTACGAAAAATAAAGAACTCTATGTGGATTTAGCCTGAGAAAAATCATTTAGACTGAAACACTGATGATTTAACGATTTTGGGATTTAAGCAATTCACTTTCTTGTGTGTATGAAGATTATTTTGTAAGACCTTCGTTAACTTGTTTGAGCCATTAAGGAATCATTTGCAAAACAATTTTTCAGCTTTCTCCAGCTATACTGGGATTTTCCCTTTGATTTTGCAGATTAGAAATCTCTTATTACAACTGAAACTATTTCATCTCAGTTCACATCACTTTTTCTTGAATATCAAATCTACTAAAGCCACCATCATCCTAATTTTAAAGGCATGGAGTTATTTCTCCTGGCTCATAAGCATCACCTGTCACGGTTGCTCACACTGGTAACTTTATGGATATTTCTTACTACTGACGTTTAAAAATTGATAAGCACTTTAAAACCTTATCATTTGCTCTTGTTATGTTTTATTTCAAAAATGAGATTTTTTAGAAGAAATGATTTAAATTACTTTCTTTTATGAACATATAAAGGTCCATCAGATACTAAAGAAATAAAGAAGATAAAATTTCAATGGCAGATTTAACTGTTAGGTGACACATAAGACTTCGGGACACCAAGAATCTAAGTGCCAGACTCAGTCTGGTAACATGACTTCACCTAAGGACTCAAGTTTCCTCTATTCATTGCAATGTGAAAAACCAATTTTTCCACATTTTGATATTTGTGCTATTATGGTTTCTTTCATATAATTGCTTATTCAGAGATGACATTCAACTCGCATTTAAAATCTTGTAAGATGGACTTTCTCTAAGTGGGAGACATTTGCAGACTCTATGCTGAGCCCGCCTGGAGCTGCATACAGTCAGGCCAGACCTTTTATTATAAAGACCTGCTGTCTTTATAATCTAAACTGGGGCAAGAAAGCAAACGGGTTCGCGGTTCATGATGGGAAGGAAGTGTCTGAATGTCAACTAGTGCATACAGATGACCATCTGAGTCGCAGGCCTGCATTGTCTGACATTAAATGTTTTAGCAGCTCATTCCTGTGAATTACTGTTGTTCTCATCATTCAGCAAATGGACTACATCAGTAAAGTAATTAGCAGACTCCTCTCTTGGTCCTCACAGCTATTGTGTTGTCAAAGAGCTTAGCATACGACTTAAAGAAAAATGAATGGTGGGATTTGTTTCTATTCCATTGCTAAACAGAGGATAACCATCTCGGTCTTAGGGAAACAGTCAGCAGGTTTATGGTCTCGATGGGGTGGATATAAAGCTATTGTCTCCCCTCTAGAAGGAGGAATAATGATCTGTTCATTTGGGGAGATTGGAATGTAAAATGCTCCCAAGTTACCTCAAATCCTGTACTTCTAATAGTGCAACTAATTTTAGTCAGACGGGGAAAAACAATTTTTAAAACAGTTGCCACTTTACAACCAACTTTCTATCTCTTCATTATTACTGATAGTTATAACTGAAAATATTTCACTTAAAAAATACCGTAAACAATTCTCACCTAAACAAATGCTAAATGCCTAAAAATAATAGTCCATATTATGGATATTATAGTTTGATTCTCTTTCTGGTTTTTAACCCCAGTTTGGAATTTAGTGAAAATGTTGAGACTTCAAGCATCACTGTTGCCTGGATTATATTTAAGAGTTCTCAAGCAGAGAACAGTATGGTATACAGGAAGAATCCTTCACAATTTTAATAAACACTGCTCATTATATTATAATCATAAAATTTCTTAAAGTAATTGATATTGGAAACAACTCAGGTTTTGCAAAAGTCTAGTATCCCTACTAGTCAAGTGATTTGGGCTTCAAACATCCTCTATGAAGAAGGTCACTTAATCTGGAATTAAAAATCATGTCAGTTATTCCTCTACCTTGCCTAAGGGAACATCAGAAAGAAAGGCCCAGGATTTCTCACAAATAGCTCTGCAGCAATGTGTCTGCTTCTGCTGCAGTAGAATTGTTTCCATCAGCCGAGGGATTGCATGTGTTTCTAGGTCCTGATGTTCTGGGAAAGTTATGAGTCAATGCCGAGGAGTACACCAGAAAATATCTCCCTTCTACCTATGTGCTCACGACGTCCATAAGATGATGAAAATAACATGTGCTTCTATCTGTGGTACCCAGACACCAGGCTGTCAGAGCAAGAGCTGGGGGACCAGGAAGTAGCTTTATTGACTGACACTAACCCCTAGTAGCTTGAGAGGCATGTGGGCCTTTAGGACAACATTACATGGAAGCTGTTTTTGCCCTAGAAAGTTTGAAATTTAAGGCAGCCAAAGCTGATCCTGGCAATCATAAAAGATACAATACAGATCATGAATACAAATGTTGAACAAAAAAGTAATTCAAGATAACACATCAAGTGGGAAGAATGCAAGTTTTTTATGGACTGGTCATAAGTGCCTCTCTATAAGATTGAAAGCAGTAACTATGAACTCTGTGACTACAGTCGAGGGCTTTTTATTTCATGAAAGCAATCCCTTATACTACTCAATACTCTGATTCCCCCTGAGACCTCACGGGGAGCTTGTTACGTGCATCACCCCATCCCCCAATCCTGAGCCGCTGGAACCAGCAGGGATCCCCTAAGAGGGGTGTTACCCCATGGGGAGAAGGATGGCAGGAGGCCCCAGCAGGACTCACTGCATGGACATTTGTAGCTTTTGCTCCCAAGGACCCCAGTCCACACCAATGCTGACCACAGCTGACAGAGCTACCATATGTCCCCATCCAGGGATGCTGTTATCACTGCTGTGAGACCTTCTCCCAGGGGCTCCAGTCACTGCTGTGCCCTCTCTTTGGGATCAGGAAGTCCAGACCCTAGCCTTCTATGGGACCAGAACTGTTGCTGCCCTGATCCCTGCTCCTGGGTCCCAAGTCATGGCTTTAACCCATCATTACTGGGGCCACCCTACTGCTGCTCTGCACCCCACCTCAGGTCCTACTGCTTCAGAGAGTGCACCCGTGCCCAAGGACATAGGTACTGTGATAGCTCCAAGGGAAACTGATCCCAGGACCCCAGCTCTACTGTCACTCTGAGCATCAGTGCACCACACCTGGTGTCAAGAGGAATTCACCTCGGCCAGAACTTCCTCCCAAGGGCAACAAAAGGAAAACAGGAGGACCCCAGTAGCCCTCATGTGTCAGGACCCCAACAGCCTTAGCCACTCCTGCCAGACACAGGACCTCAACATTCTTGTCCACAGAAGACCGCCACAGTCTTTGCTGATGTTGGCCTTAGCTGATGTAACTGCACAGACACTATGGTGCTGTAGTGAATTAGGAATCAGAGACAGTGTACCCCACCCAGCTGGCGTGCTCACAGCCACCTTCCAGTCAAAGCGTTTCCCTAACAAAGCCCGTCTGGGTCCAGAAGGCATGACTGATATCTCAAGTGTGCAGACGTCAACATGAAACCATCAAAAACACAAAAAAGCAAGGAAAGATGACACCACCAAAGGAACAATTTTCCAGTAACAAACTCCCCAACCAAGAAAAGGAAATCTGGAATTACCTGAAAAGGAATTCAAAAACACAATTTTAAGAAATTACAGGGACTTCCCTGGTGGTCCACTCCCAATGCAGGGGGCCCAGGTTTGATCCCTGGTCGGGAAACTAGATCCTGCATGCATGTCACACCTAAAAGTCTGCATGCTGCAACTAAGAAGCCCGCATGCCGCAACTAAGAGTCCACATGCTGCCACTAAGAAGTCCGCATGCCACAACTAAAGATCCCACGTGCTGCAACTAAGACCTAGTGCAGCCAGAATAAACAAATAAATAATAGATACATAAAAAGAAATTTAAAAAAGAAATTACAGCAATATTTGGGAGTACACAGACAATGAACTCATGAAAACAAAGCATGAACAAAATGAGAAGAAAGAGCTAGAAATCAATGAAAAGACTGAAGACCAAATAGAAGGTCTGGAGCTGAAGAATACAATGAATGAAATGAAAAATGCAATAGAAAGCTTTACCAACAGGTTCAATTGATCAAAATGAATAATCTGTGAACTTAAAGACACATCTCTCAATACTATACAATCCGCGGGAAAAAAGAAATAAAAATGAAAAAAGCAAAGAAAACCCACATGAATTATGGGATGCCAAGAAATGAACAATATTTGCACTATGGACATCAGAATGAGGGCAGGGAGAGAAAGGACCAGAAAACTTATTTTAGGAAACAGTGGCTGAAAACTTCCCCAATCCAGAGAGAGTGATGGCCATCCAGGGACATAAAACTTAAATTGCCCCAAACATATTTAATCCAAAGAGCTCTTTACTGAGACACATTATAATCAAGTCCTCAAAAATCAAAGAAAAAGAGCATTTTGAAACTAGCAAGAAAAAAAAGACTCATTACTTACAAGGGAATCTCAAAGAGGCTATTAGCAGATTTCTTAGCAGAATCTTTGCAGACCACAAGAACAAGGGGATGATATATTCAAAGGGCTCCATGGAAAAAAAATTGCCAACCAATAATACTTTATGAAGCAAATGTGTCCTTCAGAAATGAAGGAGCTATAGGGCTTCCCTGGTGGCGCAGTGGTTGAGAGTCCGCCTGCCGATGCAGGGGACATGGGTTCGTGCCCCGGTCCGGGAAGATCCCACATGCCGCAGAGCGGCTGGGCCCGTGAGCCATGGCCGCTGAGCCTGCGCGTTCAGAGCCTGTGCTCCGTAACGGGAGAGGCCACAACAGTGAGAGGCCCGCGTACCGCAAAAAACAAAAACAGAAACAAAAACAGAAATGAAGGAGCTATAAAGACTTTCCCAGACAAACAAAAGCTGAGAGAATTTATCTCCACTAGACCTGCCTTACAAGAAATGCTAAAGGTTGTTCTTTAAGCTGAAATGAAAATATGCTGACTAGTAACATGAAAATGTGGAAGTATAAAATTCACCAGTAAAGGTAAATACATAGTCAAATTAGAAATATTCTAATACAACCATAATGGTGTGTAAATCACTTCAAACTCTAGCGTGGACGCTAAAAGACAAAAGTATTAAAAATAGCTACAGTTTTTTTTGGGCTTCCCTGGTGGCGCAGTGGTTGAGAGTCCGCCTGCCGATGCAGGGGACACGGGTTCGTGCCCCGGTCCGGGAGAATCCCACATGTGGAGCGGCTGGGCCGCTGAGCCTGCACGTCCCAGAGCCTGCGCGTCCGGAGCCTGTGCTCCGCAATGGGAGAGGCCACAACAGTGAGAGGCCCGCATAACGCAAAAAAAAAAAAAAAAAAAAGTATTAAAAATAGCTACAGTTTTTTAATGAACCCAATATAAAAGGATGTAAACTGTGACATCAATATAAAATATGGTGGAGGACAAGTAAATGTGTAGAAAATTTTTCTGCAAATGAAGTTGTTATTAGCTTAAAATAGGCTGTTATAGAAAAAATATAGGATATTATGAAAACCTCATGGTAATGATAAAGCAAAAACTTGTAATAGATACACAAATGATTAAGATAAAAGAATGAAAGGATATCACTATTAAAAAAATCACCAAATCACAAGGAAAAACAGCAGAAGAGGAAGAAAGAAACTACAAAACAATCAAAAAGCAAAAAACAAAATGGTGATAGTAAGTTTTGGCCTATCAGTAATTACTCTAAATATAAAGGAAATTTTCTAAGTAAAATACAAAGAGTGGCTGAATAGTTTAAAAACACCCAAAAACCAAGAGCCAACTATATGCTGCCTACCAGAGACCCACTTAAGCTTTAAGGACACACACAGGCTGAAAGTGAAAGGATGGAAAAATGTGTCCCAAGCAAGTGGAAACCGAAAGAGAGCAGGGGTAGTTATATTTATATGAGACAAAGTAGACTACGTCAAAAGCTGTAACAGGAGACAAAGGGTCAGTTCACATAAAAATTATAAGTACATGTGCACCCAAACTGGAATACCTAATTAAACAATTATTAACATATCTGAAAGCAAAAACAGCATTGCAATAATAATTGGGGGATTTATACCTTACTTTCAACAATGGACAAATCATCCAGACAGAAAATCAGTAAGGAAAGAGACTTGATCTACACTTAATTCCCAGGAGACCTAATAGACATACAGAACATTCCAGCCAATAACAGAAGAATACACTTTCTTCTCAAGCATACTCACAGGATTCTCCAGGATAGACGTTACATTCAGTCATAAAACAAGTCTTAACAAACTTAGGAAGACTGAAACCATGTGGAGCTATATTGCAAAGCTATAGTAATCAAAACAGTATGTTACTGACATAAAAGAAGGCACATAGCCCAGTGGATTAGAATAGAGATCTGAGACATAAATCCATGTGCATAAGGTCAACTCATTTTTGACAAGGGAGCTAAAAACCCCCTTGTGTTTTAAAGGACAGTCTCTTCAATAAGTGGTGTTGGGAATACAAGATAGCCACATGCAAAAGAATGAAACTGTACCCTTATCATACACCACTAACCAAAATGAATTTGAAATGGATCAGAGAATTAAATGTAAGAACTGAAACCATAAAATTCACAGAAGAAAACACAAAGAGAGGAGTCTTGACATTGGTCTTGGCAAACATTTCTTGGACAAGACACCAAAAGCACAAGCAACAAAAACAAAAATAAGCAAGCAGGACTAGATCAAACTAAAGAGCTTCTGCACAGCAAAGGAAATCATTAATAAATTAAAGATACAATCTACAGAATGGGAGAAAATATTTGCAAACCATATATCTGACATGGTTAATATTCAGAATATATTAAAAAAACTCATACAACTCAATAGCAAAAAATAATAATAATCCAATTAAAAATGGGAAAAGAACAGACATTTTTCCAAAGTAGACATTCGAATGCAAATAAGCATATGAAAAGGTGATTAACATCGCTAATCATCAGGGAATTTCTAATCAAAACCACCATGAGATATCACCTCACACCTGTCAGAATGGCTACTACCAAAAGACAAGATAACTAATGTTGGCCAGTATGTGGAGAAAAGGGAACCCTTGTGCACTGTTGGTGGGAATGTAAATTGGTGCAGCCCCTATGGAAAACAGCATGGAAGTTCCTCAAAAAAACTGAAAACAGATCTACCATATGATCTAGCATTTCCACTTCTGGGTGTCTATCTGAAGGAAATTCAGTAAGTATTTCAAATAGATATCTACATACCCATTTCCATTGCAGCATCATTCAAAATAGCCAAGATATGGGAAAAAACCAAAATGCTCTTCAGTGGATGAATGCATAAAGAAAATGTGGTATATATACACAAAGGAATATTATTCAGTCATAAAAAGAAGGAAATCCTGACATTTGCTGCAACATGAATGAACTGAGAGGGTATTATGCTTAGGAAGATAAGTCAGACAGACAAATACAAATACTGTATGTTATCACTTATATGTGGAATCTAAAACAAAACCAAAATTATTCAATATTTCAGAGAAACAGAGAATAGAATACTGTTTACCAGAGTCTAGGGGGAAGGGAAAATCAGGAGATGTCAAAGAGACCAAACTTTCACTTATAATAAGAAGAATAAGTTCTGAGAATCTAAGGTACAGCATGGTGACCATAATTAATAATGAAATGTTGTATAATTGAAAGTTTGGGAGTAGATCTGAAGCATTCTCACCAAACACACACACACACACACACACACACACTCAATTAACTATATGAGGTGATGGACGTGTTAATTATTTTGATATTGGTAATCACTCCACAATGAATATATATATCAAACCAACACATTGTAAACTTCAAATACATACAATTATATTTGTCAATTATTCCTCAATAAAGTTAGTTGCAGGGGGAGGATGAAGTGGAAACATTAGATAAAAATATGAGTTCAAATAAAGTACCAGATAAATAATTGTAGAATTGAAATAACTGTGTAATCACTTAGAGAGTTGGAAGAACAGACTGAGGAATTCTGTAAGAGAGCAGCCAAAATAAAAAGAGAGGTAAAATTTATAACATAAAGCTAAGCAATCTGGAGAATGAAAACAGATTTGGTGGCATCATGAAAACAGAAGTCCCAGGAAAACAGAACCTAAAAATAGAAATCATTAAATATTAAAGAAGTAATTCAGGTAAATTCCCCAGACCTAAAGAAGTTTTCAAGTTCTCAGATCAAAAGAGCATATAATGTTCCAGACAAGGATGATAGGAGAAAACCAACATCTGGATTTATAATAAATTTAAGATAGTTAAATGCAAAGATAAAATGCTAGAAGCTTAAAAAGAGAATGAGATTATTCAAGAAGGAACAAGAATTAGATCACTCGTAGAATTTCAGCAGCAATTTTGGTTATAGAAGCCAGGAGAGTGACCATTTTTAAGAACAAAGGTTAAGGAAAAAAAAAAAAACTTTGATGCTAAAATTTTATACCCAGCCAAAATACCACACAAATGTGAGACCATAATAAAAATACTTTCAGGCAAACGTGGCCTCAGAAAGCCTGCCACACCAAAACCCACATTCGAAACTCTTTTATAGGAAGTATATAAACAGGTAAAGAAATAAATCCAGAATATTTGGCAAAAGATGTGGAAAATAAGGGAAATCAGCTATGTTGGTAATAATAATTATTCTAAAGATATTATAGGGCCATCAGATCAAGTATATACATTATAAATGTAAAATATTTACTTGTATTATCTAAAAATCGACGATACTGTCTCAAATTTTATACACTATCAACAAGAGGAGATAAATGGGTAGATAAAAGAAATATGGGAGCACATTGGAGAGTCTGGCTTGTTTAGGGGAATATATAGATAATGATAAGTTTAAGAAATCAACTGAGATTAAAATATTTTAGTATTATTTGAAAATTAGCCACATCACATAGTAAAATGGAATGTATCACAAATCATCAGAGGAAAAATATTCTATTCAAGGCATAGCACAAAAGGAAGAAAAACAAGAAAGTATACAAGAACGTTATGGAAGAACAAGCCTGATGAAAAAACACATGATGTAGTCTGACTCAGGCCATTTTTTAACTGATTGTTTTCATTCCTACTGCAAAAGTGCAGTTGTTTCTCAAAAGGAACACAGCCAAAAACTGGTTACTAATTCACTGGGCAGAGAACTCAATTTTTTATTTTTCAAATTAGTTTGTGTGATAGATATGGCCTCACAATTCCTAAAATGCAGAAAAGGAGTTATAACTTAGTATTCTATCGAAATGAATACTTCAAATGACCATCTACTTACTAACAGCTTTATTATTTCGATGACAAATCTATTTTTTTCTCCATTTAGAACTATGGAAGTTTCAAACATTCACTTGTTCCAAGTGGTACTCAATGACTTTCAGTATCTCTACCCACAAACTTTCTATAGCTTTATACTCTAAGTGCTATACAATGTCAAAAAATACAAAAGAATATTTTTTCAGAGAAGTGCTTTTAAAATCTGGAGAGGGAGGAGCTTCAAGATGGCAGAAGAGTAAGACGTGGAGATCGCCTTCCTCCCCACAAATAACATCAGAAATACATCTACACGTGAAACAGCTCCTACAGAACACCTACTGAATGCTGGCAGAAGACCTCAGACCTCCCAAAAGGCAAGAAAGTCCCCACCTGGGTAGGGCAAAAGAAAAAAGAATAAACAGAGACAAAAGAATAGGGATGGGACCTGCACCAGTGTGAGGGAGCTGTGAAGGAGGATAGGTTCCAAAACACTAGAAGCCCCTTCGCGGGCGGGGACTGCGGGTGGCGGAGGGGGAAGCTTCCGGGGGAGCCACGGAGGAGAGCGCAGCAACAGGGATGCGGAGGGCAAAGCGGAGAGATTCCCGCACAGAGGATCGGGGCCAACCGGCACTCACCAGCCTGAGAGGCTTGTCTGCTCCCCCGGGGCGGGTGGGGCTGTGAGCTGAGGCTCGGGCTTCGGTCGGAGCGCAGGGAGAAGACTGGGGTTGGCGGCGTGAACACAGCCTGAAGGGGTTAGTGCGCCACGGCTAGCCGGGAGGGAGTCCAGGGAAAAGTCTGGAGCTGCCGGAGAGGCAAGAGACTTTTTCTTCCCTCTTTGTTTCCTGGTGTGCGAGGAGAGGGGATTAAGAGCGCCGCTTACAGGAGCTCCAGAGACCGGCACGAGCCGCGGCTATCAGCGTGGACCCCAGAGACGGGCAGGAGACGCTAAGGCTGCCGTTGCCGCCACCAAGAAGCCTGTGTGCAAGCACAGGTCACTCTCCACACCTCCCCTCCCGGGAGCCTGTGCAGACCGCCACTGCCAGGGTCCCGGGATCCAGGGACAACTTCCCCGGGAGAACGCATGGCGCGCCTCAGGCTGGTGCAACGTCACGCTGGCCTCTGCTGCCGCAGGCTCGCCCCGCATCCGTACCTCTCCCTCCCCCTGGCCTGAGTGAGCCAGAGCCCCCGAAGCAGCTGCTCCTTTAACCCTGTCCTGCCTGAGCGACGAACAGACGCCCTCAGCGACCTACACGCAGAGGTGGGGCCAAATCCAAAGCTGAGCCCCGGGAGCTGTGTGAACAAAGAAGAGAAAGGGAAATCTCTCCCAGCAGCCTCAGGAGCAGCCAATTAAATCTCCACAATCAACGTGATGTACCCTGCATCTGTGGAATACCTGAATAGACATCGAATCATCCCAAATTGAGGAGGTGCACTTTGGGAGCAACAATACATACATTTTTTCCCCTTTTTCTCTTTTTGTGAGTGTATATGTGTATGCTTCTGAGTGTGATTTTCTCCGTACAGCTTTGCTTTTACCATTTGTCCTAGGGTTCTGTCTGTATTTTTGCTGTTTTTCTTTTTTACTTAAAAACATTTTTTTCCTAATAAATATTTTTTATTTTAATAACTTTATTTTATTTTATCTTCTTGTTTCTTTCTTTCTTTTTTTCTCCCTTTTATTCTGAGCCGTGTGGAGGACAGGCTCTTGGTGCTCCAGCCAGGCATCAGGGCTGTGCCTCTGAGGTGGGAGAGCCAAGTTCAGGACACTGCTCCACAAGACACCTCCCAGCTCCACATAATATCAAACAGCGAAATCCCAGAGATCTCCATCTCAACACCAACACCCAGCTCCACTCAACTACCAGCAAGCTACAGTGCAGGACACCCTATGCCAAACAACTAGTAAGACAGGAACACAACGCCATCCATTAGCACAGAGGCTGCCTAAATTCATTTTAAGGCCACAGACACCCCAAAACACACCACAAGATGTGGACCTGCCCAGCAGAAAGACAAGATCCAGCCTCATCCACCAGAACACAGGCACTAGTCCCCTCCACCAGGAAGCCTACACAACCCACTGAACCAACTTTAGCCACTGGGGACAGACACCAAAAACAACGGGAGCTACAAACCTGCAGCCTGCAAAAAAGAGACCCCAAACACAGTAAGATAAGCAAAATGGGAAGACAGAAAAACACAGAGCAGATGAAGGAGCAAGATAAAAACCCACCAGACCTAACAAATGAAGAGGAAATAGGCAGTCTACCTGAAAAAGAATTCAGAATAATGATAGTAAAGATGATCCAAAATCTTGGAAATAGAATGGAGAAAACAGAAGAAACGTTTAACAAGAACCTAGAAGAACTAAAGAGCAAACAAACAGTGATGAACAACACAATAAATGAAATTAAGAATTCTCTAGAAGGGATCAATAGCAGAATAACGGAGGCAGAAGAACGGATAACTGACCTGACCGATAAAAGGGTGGAAATAACTACTGCAGAGCAGAATAAAGAAAAAAAAATGAAAAGAATTGAGGACAGTCTCAGAGACCACTGGGACAATATTAAACGCACCAACATTCGAATTATAGGGGTCCCAGAAGAAGAAGCGAAGAAGAAAGGGACTGAGCAAATATTTGAAGAGATTATAGTTGAAAACTTCCCTAATATGGGAAAGGAAATAGTTAATCAAGCCCAGGAAGCACAGAGAGTCCCATACAACATAAACCCAAGGAGAAACACGCCCGGACACATACTAAACAAATTATCGAAAATTAAAGACAAAGAACAAATATTAAAAGGAGCAAGGGAAAAACAGTAAGTAACACATAAGGGAATCCCCATAAGGCTAACAGCTGATCTTTCAGCAGAAACTCTGCAAGCCAGAAGGGACTGGCAGGACATATCTAAAGTGATGAAAGACAAAAACCTACAACCAAGATTACTCTACCCAGCAAGGATCTCATTCAGATTTGACAGAGAAATTAAAAGCTTTACAGACAAGCAAAAGCTAAGAGAATTCAGCACCACCAAACCAGCTTTACAACAAATGCTAAAGGAACTTCTCTAGGCAGGAAACACAGGAGAAGGAAAAGACCTAAAATAACAAACACAAAACAATTAAGAAAATGGTAATAGGAGCACACATATTGATAATTGCCTTAAATGTAAATGGATTAAAGGCTCCAACCAAAAGACATAGACTGGCTGAAAGGATACAAAAATAAGACCTGTATATATGCTGTCTACAAGAGACCCACTTCAGACCTAGGGACACATACAGAGTGAAAGTGAGGGGATGGAAAAAGATATTCCATGCAAATGGAAATCAAAAGAAAGCTGGAGTAGCAATTCTCATATCAGACAAAATAGACTTTAAAATAAGACTATTACAAGAGACAAAGAAGGATACTACATAATGATCAAGGGATCAATCCAAGAAGAAGATATAACAATTGTAAATATTTATGTACCCAATACAGGAGCACCTCAATACATAAGGCAAATGCTAACAGCCATAAAAGGGGAAATTGACAGTAACACAATCATAGTAGGGGGCTTTAACGCCCCACTTTCACCAATGGACAGATCATCCAAAATGAAAATAAATAAGGAAACACAAGCTTTAAATGATACATTAAACAAGATAGACTTAATTGATATTTTATAGGACATTCGATCCAAAAAGAACAGAATACAAGTTCTTCTCAAGTGCATATACTCAAGGGCATATACCCTGAGAAAACCATAATTCAAAAAGGGTCATGGGCTTCCCAGGTGGCGCAGTGGTTGAGAGTCCGCCTGCCGATGCAGGGGACACGGGTTCATGCCCCGGTCCGGGAAGATGCCACATGCCATGGAGCGGCTGGGCCCGTCAGCCATGGCCGCTGAGCCTGCGCGTCCGGAGCCTGTGCTCCGCAACGAGAGGGGCCACAACAGTGAAAGGCCCGCGTACCGCAAAAAAAAAAAAAAGAGTCATGTACCAAAATGTTCATTGCAGCTGTATTTACAATAGCCAGGACATAGAAGCAACCTAAGTGTCCATCAGCAGATGAATGGATAAAGAAGATGTGGCACGTATATATAATGGAATATTACTCAGCCATCAAAAGGAACGAAACTGAGGTTATTTGTAGCAAGGTGGATGGACCTAGAGACTGTCATACAGAGTGAAGTAAGTCAGAAAGAGAAAAACAAATACTGTATGCTAACACATATATATGGAATCCAAAAAAAAAAAAAGAAAGAAAGAAAATGGTCAGAAGAACCTAGGGCCAAGACAGGAATAAAGATGCAGACCTACTAGAGAATGGACTTGAGGATACTGGGAGGGGGAAGGGGAAGCTGGGACAAAGTGAAAGAGTGGCATGGACATATATACACTACCAAACGTAAAATAGATAGCTAGTGGGAAGCAGCCGCATAGCACAGGGAGACCAGCTCAGTGCTTTGTGACCACCTAGAGGGGTGGGATAGGGAGGGTGGGAGGGAGGAGCTGCAAGAGGGAAGAGATATCGGGACATATGTATATGTATAACTGAGTCACTTTGTTATAAAGCAGAAACTAACAAACCATTGTAAAGCAATTACACTCCAATAAAGATGTTAAATTTTTTTTAATTAATTAATTAAATAAAATAAAATCTGGAGGAAAAAATGTATATTAGCAAAGCAGATGCATAATGGAAAGAACACCAGAATCTGCACCAGACTTTGATTTGAGCCCCAGGACTTACAAGACACCATAAAGATGGGCTGTGTAAATGGATGTTTAGAAAAGTTGTACTTTATAAAATCTATAGTGTTAGAGAAAGAATTTAGGTGTTAAACAGCATTAATTTACGAGATAATCTCAGACAGTGAAAGTCCATCAATATTTTAGATGTCCCTTTTTGGGGTAGCCCTTGGTGCTCAGAATTTGAAGAAAATGTGGAGAGAAAGCAGATATGGTCTCAGCCATCGTGGGGCGTGTGACCTTGTGAGTGGGGCAGATACTCAACAGGTGTCCAACAGCCACGTGTGAAATCCCAAAGTTGGTACATGTGATGACGGAAAGATTTCTGATGCCATCAATGCTTCTAAGAGGGAGGTCTGACCAAGTCTCACATTTGCTCCTTTTTCTATGATTTTAAGACCTTAAAAGGTCTAGCAATTTAAAAGAGAAATCAATCCTTCTCTCCCTCTCACCCCACATTTATACTTTTTTCTCTCTCAACTCCTAATCTAAAAGGCAATATACCATTATGCAATTTATTCTATTTTAAAGAGGTCCTTGCTTAAACTCTCACGATAGTGGTGTATGGCTTTGCTTCATGTTTTATGAACTACAGTTTAATATTAATTTGCTTAAATGTACTACATCTTGCTCCTACACCGCCCATTCTGTCATAGATATTTCTCCATTCGAATGAAGGTGCTTTCTCCAAAACATGAAATAGGTGTGTTTTACCAAACCTAATCGTACTTGTCAGAAAACTGTATTGTCGTTCCAAAAACTGTTAGAACAAATTAAGTCATAGAGAATGTGATATTTCATTTGGGAAATCAGGTTTTACGAGGTGTTTCATTCTGTGTACCTTAACATAATTCAGAAAAAAGAGAAATAAAAATATTTACACTCTTTAGAAAACGTATGCACACCATAAAGAATGACAGTTTTGTGAAAAGCTGTCTCTCGCTAAATGATATCTGCCTCCAAACTTGAAACCAAATAAATGAACACTCTGTTAAAGATTGATGTGAAATTTATTATCCTTGACTGCTATATAAACATCTTAGCAATGAGATTCCTTTAGAAGCTATGCTTAATCTCTCTACCAAGTAAGTTTATGAGAAAATATAGTTGAATGTCTGACCACCTTTCAGTCACAGATTCTCCAGTCACTTTCATCACTAGACAGAAAATAAAGATAGTGAGAGATGGAAAACAGTCTACTCAGCTTAATGATTAAATCATCGTCAACATCAGAATTCCAAATCATGCATTAAGGCCGGACAGCACCAGCATAGATACCTGACTTAAAAAACAGATGCAAGCTTTTAAGGGTATAATCAATTACACATACATAAAAACTCTAAGGTAATATTATTCTTACGAGAAAACACAGCCAAAAACAGCATTAGAAACATACTTTCAAATGTTCTACTTTTGTACTGGTACCTATTAGTTTAAGCGAGAATAGCTAAGGAGGCAGCAGAATAGAATGGGGAGAACACAGATATGGGAACCAGAAAAACTGGAGTGGAATTCTGCTTTTCCTACTTACTAACTATGCTGAATGTACGAAGCCACTACCAACACGCTCTAAGCCTCAGGGGGGAAAATGAGAAAAATAATGTTTATCTTTCCGGATTATGGTAAGGATTTTAAAAGGTAAAATATTTAAAGTGCCTGCAACAGTGCCTGGTACATAGGAAAAGGCAATAAAAGATGGGTTTTCATTGCTCAACAATTTCTCTGAAGAACTCGATCAAAATTTGACTGAGTAGTTCAATCATTTCAGGAAACCAATATCTGAAATTGATACTGGTGATATCTTCACGTTATCAGTCATGACTAAAGTAGGAATTCTTTTCAAAATATGGAATATTGTGTTATTTTACCTAACATTTTATTATGAAAAAATTCAAACATTCTGAAAAGGTGAAAGAATTTTGCAGTGAGCACTCATATAACCACCACCTAGATTTGAGTATTTACATTTATTATGCTTTGTCATATATCTATCATTGCTCTGCCATTAAGGCAGCTTATGTTCCATGCATTTCAAAGTGAGTTGCAAGTAAGTTGTAAATATCAGTATTCTTGTCCCTGAATAACTCAGCATGCATATTACCATCCAGACATGATTTTTCTTAGTTTTCTTCTTTTGATATAAAACTCAGATGCAATTAAATGCACAAATCTTGAGTGCACACTGACAGTTTCTGACAAATGAACACATCTGTGCGTCTCAAACCCTACAAAACACGGACCATAACCGCCTCTCTGGAAAGTATAACATTGCTCTTGAATACCAGACACGTTCATCTTGTGGATCCAAGTCAAAGATTTAGGCACTGATTACAAGTCACATTAAGAATATATGGAAAATAAATGAACTAAATGGCTCTGGCATTCATACCATGATACCCGGAGATGAGAGGAAATTGGACTTTATTACAAAGAGGAAGGTAAGTGCAAAGATGAAAGTGGATGAGATACTCATCCGAGAACGAGAAGCACAGTGACCAAATATTGGAGCAATGGGTAAATTTAAGCCCAGAAATCAGAATTCAAAGAACATGAAATCATCGTATATGTTTGTGGACCAAGTAACAAAATGCATTCATATTCACGTGCATGTACTCAATGCCCATACGTCTGATTTAAAGACTGAACAGCTGATTTTATTAAGGAACAAATGTAGGGAACATCCACCAAGCAAAACTAATACCAAGATGAGAGATCAATTACATAACTTTTATGGTAAATAACATACTTAACATTTTTAAAATGGGAACATAATGGATTATTTGGTGATGCTGACTGAAAAACAAACAATAGAGATCTGAGAAACATTTTGTTTGGCTCATTCTCAGTCCTCTATTTCCAGCCAGTCTTCAAGAGGCATGTAGCTGCAACCAGACAGCTTTCTAAAAATTGCTTCTTTTCCAAATTATTATGTCGACCTCCTTTTTTCCAGTGTTTTATACCTATGACTGTGTCATCCTGAAATAGGCTGCAATGTTTAAAGTTAGGAGATTCAAAGACTTGAGAGTTTGAGGTAAACAGGCTACACAGAACATTGAAATAGAGGGTGAGCAGAATATAACCACGGTTGTGCAGACACAATGTAGCTACAAATGCTCCCCTTGGAATCCCTACCAGGGGAGGCTGATGTCCTCAGGCCAGGGAGCTGGTTTCAAGGTCACTCATAGATAACTCAGGTCACCGCTTGTACACGTGAGCTTATCAGAAGGGTGCCACCCTGCAGTCACCACGCACAGCTCTCCACAAACACAGCAAGACAACAGCAGCTTTTAACAGCACGACTAACAGCCCAAAGTGGTCATTACAATAAGAAACCTAAGATGATCTTTGTGTATGTGGTATCCTAGCCTTGTCACTCATTAAGAAGCCTCAGTAGAATCATATTAATTAAATCCTGAATGATCTTCCTTCATTAATTTAACACACCCTACAGACACTTGCCAACACGTTTAGGTACCTACATGCACAATCCTTGATTCTGTGCTTTAGATCATCTATTTTCAGTTCATTCCCTGGTTTTGAGAAATCTCATCCCTAGCTACTTCATTTCTGTTCCTTCATGAAACCTCTGAGGTGAGCAGATGCACCGATCTCCTTGGCTGGTGCCCGGGTTCCTGAGAGTTTGGCATGACCCCACCGGGGCCCTGCACATCCGGCCTCCTATTGTCCCAAGAAGACCACTCCCTTTAGCATTCAGAATACGCTGCTCCATCCATTCCCCGAGATCTTCCAAACCAAGGACAACAGCACCGTTTCCAGCTACCCAGCAAGTGAAAGAAAAAGGACCTTCTCTGACCCCCACCCCCAAAGGATCCATTTTCCCAGAAAATACTAACATGTGCAGGGCCTCAGTGGTGGGCAGAGGGGCGATGCTGCAGCTGTGATGCCAGCCCTGTGACCGCCCTGCTCCTGGGCTCACTCCGTTTCCGTGGTTTTCTGCTAACTTGGATGCCTGTCCTCAGAAAACTGTGGCTTGAGCATTTTGAAGAACTGTTTTGTAACTGATTGACTCTTGTTATACATACAGCAGAAACTAATACGACATTGTAAAGCAATTATGCTCCAATAAAGATGTTAAAAAATATATAACGAGAAAGTAAAGAAGTTAAAAATCAATATGAGTGGTATATTATTAAAGATTATACTGAAATACATTGTAATATGTTCTGTAATAGTAGTTACAATACATATAGGGACCAGATTAACTTTTCTCTATCTAGCAAATGAACATATGCTATTTAATTTACTCTCAGTAAATAATATCAAACAAACATACAAACAAAAAAATCCTACAGGCCTGAGACACTGTAAATTGTGAAACCTCTCCCTTTATGTCATGGCCAATATAGTAAAATTTCCAAATATCCCACTTTAAACAGTTTTGCTGGAAAGCTTTAAAATGACTTATTGGTTAGAATTCTGTTAAAATAAATCATTTTGGTTTTGATACACATTTTATCAACTTCGTTGAGTTACAGTTCATTCGTTCATATGTTTAAATGTCAATTAATTTTTAATGTTTAATATTCATAATTTAAATAATATATTCTTATTTCTGTCTGCGTGTGGTGTGCATGTGTACACACGTGTGCTTGGCTGAAGTGTCAAAGAATTTTGTATGTTTTTGCAAAGCCGACAAACTTTGAATCCGGGGTTTATCACACCCAGTGTAGAAACGCCCTCTGCCGGCTCTGCACTGGTGACGTGAGCCCGAGCGGGTCTGCGGTACCTGTGGGCAGGGCTGGGGCGGGGTGGGGGTGGGGGAGCGCGGGAGGCCCGCCCATTCCGCCCAGGTTACACCTACAGCACAACACTTGGTCCAACACAAAAACAGAACAAGGTTCTGAGCCTCGCTCCTCAGCCACTTTGGCTTTTCTCACAGGTACTTTGCAAAAAAATGCCTTGCTACCTTCTTTATTTCTTCCAGCATCACGTCCCTCTTTCTCAGTATAACAAATTATCATTTCATCCTTTCTCTCTAGAAACCTCTCACCCACCCAACAGCTTTATATAAGATTCCAACCCATTCCTTTTAAAAACTGTTATTTTTCTATCATAAAGATAATATCAAAGCATAATAGAAAGTACAGAATATTAGAAACCAAATTATCTAGAGGTCTCTAATTCATATTTCAAATTCTTAATATTTTGGTGTAATAATTTTACATATTTTTGCATTTATACTGTGTAAAGAAATCTGTGTTACTACTTTCTTTCTTTCCTTTTTTTTTTTTTTTTTTTTTACTGCGCGGCTAATGGGACCTTAGCTTTCTGCCCAGGGACTAAACCCAGGGCCAGGGCAGTGAAAGCTCTGAGTCCTAACCACTGGACTGCCAGGGAACTCCCCTGTGTTACTACTTTTTAAATAGTCATTTTTTTCTGATTATAAAGGTAACAGTGGATCATCATAAACATTTTGGAAAAGTTTAATACATTAATTTATTTTTTTTATTAACTAAACTCCATGCTTTCTTTACTTTTCCTTAGTTTTTACCTAATGTCCTTTTTGTGTTCCAGGATCCCATACCATAGTACTTTTTTTAACATCTTTATTGAAGTATAATTGCTTTACAATGGTGTGTTAGTTTTTGCTGTATAAAAAAGTGAATCAGTTATACATATACACATATCCCCATATCCCCTCCCTCTTGCATCTCCCTCCCACCCTTCCAGCTGGTCTCAAAGCACAGAGCTGATCTCCCCGTGCTATGCGGCTGTTTCCCACGAGCTATCTATTTTACATTTGGTAGTGTATATATAAGTTCATGCCACTCTCCCACTTCATCCCAGCTTACCTTTCCTCCTCCCCATGTCCTCAAGTCCATTCTCTACGTCTACATCTTTTTTTTTTTTTTTTGCAGTACGTGGGTCTCTCACTGTTGTGGCCTCTCCCGTTGCGGAGCACGGGCTCCGGACGCGCAGGCTCAGCGGCCATGGCTCACGGGCCCAGCTGCTCCGCGGCATGTGGGATCTTCCCAGACCGGGGCACGAACCCGTGTCCCCTGCATCGGCAGGCGGACTCTCAACCACTGCACCACCAGGGAAGCCCTATGTCTGCATCTTTATTCCTGTCCTGCCCCTA
The DNA here is from genome assembly GCF_003676395.1 of Aethalodelphis obliquidens. Classification (NCBI taxonomy): domain Eukaryota; kingdom Metazoa; phylum Chordata; class Mammalia; order Artiodactyla; family Delphinidae; genus Aethalodelphis; species Aethalodelphis obliquidens. Next base: position 2,464,209 of record NW_020838047.1, read on the forward strand.
GGTTCTTCAGAACCATTTTGTTTGTTTGCTTCTTAGATTCCATATATATGTGTTAGCATACGGTATTTGTCTTTCTCTTTCTGACTTACTTCACTCTGTATGACAGACTCTAGGTCCATCCACCTCACTACAAATGACTCAATTTCGTTTCTTTTCATGGCTGAGTAATATTCCATTGTATATGTGTGCCACATCTTCTTTATCCATTCATCTGTCGATGGACACTTAGGTTGCTTCCATGTCCTAGCTATTGTAAATAGAGCTGCAATGAACACTGTGGTACGTGACTCTGTTTGAATTATGGTTTTCTCAGGGTACATGCCCAGCAGTGGGATTGCTGGGTCGTATGGTAGTTCTATTTTTAGATTTTTAAGGAACCTCCATACTGTTCTCCATAGTGGCTGTATCAATCTACATTCCCACCAACAGTGCAAGAGGGTTCCCTTTTCTCCACACCCTCTCCAGCATTTATTGTTTGTAGATTTTTTGATGATGGCCATTCTGACCGGTGTGAGGTGATACCTCATTGTAGTTTTGATTTGCATTTCTCTAATGATTAGTGATGTTGAGCATCGTTTCATAATACATTTATCTTCAATGCAAACAGCCAGAATCCCCTTAACACAACTATGTTAACATTTTTCTACATGCCTTTCTGTTGTTTCCACACATATTTTTATACTGTTGATATATTCTATATGAGTCTTTTAAAGCACAAATGATCAAAGAAACATCCAAAGGTACAACTCACTCCGATGCTGCTTATTCTTTATCCCACTCTCTCTACATATGTGCAGTTTTAAAAAATGGATTGGTGAATGACCGACAGTCATGCAGTAAACTGGAGAAGGGTGTGGAAAAGCTACGTAGAGCTTAGTTACTACATTTGATTACTAAATTCAGCTCTCAACTTCCTTTACTAAATCAATGCAATGTAACGGATGACATCTTTTCTCAATATCTAATAAAGGAAAATTTCTAACCTTTGGGAAATATTCTTGATAGTAATACATTTCTGATATTAAACCCTAAAAATATTTTTTCATTTGGAGAAATATTTTACATTAAAATACTTTTAAGATATCAGTATCTCTATAGCAAATTTCTAAGAAATGTGGGAAAGCCCTCCACAAGTTTGATTTTCAGAATATCCACATCCCAGGGCCTCTGGGATGAGCCACTAACAGAGCTAGTGATGGAAGGTGCGAATGCCTCACAGGCCCTCCTTCTCAGCAAGGGGGATGCGGCTCCTCGAGTTGTGGGCCTCCACCTGCCGGCAACAGGACCGGCACCCGGCCTTGCCACGGTCCCAGACCCTAAGAACACCAGCGTGTGACTTCCAGGAGACTACAACAGACCTTTCCACTCTGAGAGTATCCCACTGGCCTTCACAGGATTGACACTTCTAGGGGCCTGGGCCTGCCTTCCCTCCTGTATTGTTACTGCTACCATCACCACCCAGGGCTTCTCCCAGGGGGGCTGATGTATCACAGGGATTTCACTAGGGGCTGCTTCAAGGCAATACTATGGAATCCACTGATCTTTCTAGTTAGTGCATCACCTTCATGCAGCCAAAGAGACCACAGGAATGCACTATTAAAGACTCACCTAGGGATTTCCCTGGTGGCACAGTGGTTAAGAATCCACCTGCCAATGCAGGGGGCATGGGTTCGAGCCCTCGTCCGGGAAGATCCCACATGGCACAGAGCAACTAAGCCCGTGTGCCACACCTACTGAGCCTGTGCTCTAGAGCCCGTGCACCACAACTGCTGAGCCTGCGTGCCACAACTACTGAAGCCTGCGTGCCTAGAGCCCGTGCCCCGCAGCACGAGAAGCCACCACAGTGAGAAGCCCGCGCACCACAACAAAGAGTATCCCCCGCTCACCGCAACTAGAGAAAGCCCGCGCAGCAACGAAGACATAACGCAGCCAAAAATACATACATACATACATACATACATACAAGACTTGACTTAAAAAAAAAAGACTCTTTGAAGGAGTTAGCATTGCTGGGTTGGTGGGGACTAGCCTCAAGGATGGAACATCTGCATTCAGCCCGTGACAAATATCCTGAATCCAAGCCAGAAATTAGACGGAACTGCTTCCCCGAGGAAGGGTGCAGGAGCATGGAGTTTCGAGCATCCTGCAACCCATCTGTATACTGAGACTAGGAGAGTTCATACATAACCTTTTCACATCCTACAAGTAATAATAATAGCCAGGAACTAAAGACATCCACAAAGAAGAGCTTCTCGAAAAAAGAAATGTAAGCCAAACAAAACCCTACAGTGACAGTTCACAGACCACAACTTTGAGTAAAGACAACATTCAAAGGTCTGAAACTATAAGACAATCAAACCGCAATGTATTTTTTTCATATTACCAAAGTGTTCTTTTAAAAAAAGAGGATCCGAGAAATGTGTAGGAATAAATCTAATAAAACCTATGTAGGACATCTACACAGATAAAAATGTTATACCTCATTTGAAGAAACTGAAGAAGGTCTTAAGACGTGATGATATGTGTATAGACAGTAAGACTCAGTGTTGTAAAAATATCAGTTCTCTCCAGTTTACCTATAGATTCAGTGTAATTACAGTCAAAACACAGCAAGCATGTGTGTGTATATGTGTGTATGTGTGTGTGTTATGTGTGTGTTGTGTGTGTAGCTATGTATGTATGTGCGTGTGTATGTACGTGTAAACAGACAAGTTACAGTAACTTGACAGTAAGACGGAGGGTTCAACACCCACACAAAAATAACACAAAAAAAACAATAAACAAATAACTACAAACCAATGAAAACAGGTCTGAGAAAGCCCTGGGCTACAACAGAGCAGCGGCAGAAAATCTGCACAGCTTAAAAACTGAAGACAGCCTGGTAATTAGTGTAGGAAGCATGTTACCTGTGTCACCCTGCCCCCCAGTGCAGAGCAGCTGGGCCCCCAGAGCTGTCCCCTGGGAGAAGGACAGCAGGAGGCCCCAACACCGTTCACTGCGTGGACATTTGCAGCGTTTGCTCCTGAGGACGCCCCAGTCCACACCAGCGCTGACCTCCGCATGCAGAGCTGCCTGGAGGCCCTGCCACCATGTCCTCCCAGCACTGGAAAGGTCACTGCAGGGACACCTGTCGCCAGGAGCCTGGTCGCTACTGTGCCCACTCCCTGGGACTGGGGCACCACAGCGCCTTGCCATCCAAGGGACCAGAGTTGTCTGCTCTGCACTCCACCCCAGAGCCTGAAGTTGGGGCTCTGGCCCTCCCGAACCAGGCTCATGATGTTGTGCCCCCCCTAAACCTGGTCCTAAGTCCCGGCTTTGACTCACCATCATGGGCTGTGCTGCTGCAGACATGCGCCCCACCCAGAGTCCAAAGTTCCAGCTTTGACCTGTCATCACAGGGGTGAGCTGCTGCTGGTCTGTGGCTGCACCCTGGGGCCAGAGCTGCGACTCTGAACCACCATCCCCAGAATGTGCTGCGACTGCACCCTGCTTCCTGGGCCCAAGCTACGGCCGTGCCTGCATCACAGGGTTTGTGCTATAGCTGCTGCCCCAACCCTCCAGGGCCTGAGTCACTTAGGTGAGGCCCAAAGGTCCTGACCCCGGTTTCCTAGGAGACCCGCACCTGCACACCTGCACCAGGACAGCAAGTGCACCTAGCCCTAGGACCCAGGTGCTGTGCTAGTTCTATGTGCGCCTGATCCTATGACCCTGACTCTGCCGCCACTCTGGACGAAAACAACAAATTAGGTAACTTTAAAAATATGAATACGTTTCTAGAAACATATAACTTACTAAGAATGAAATATGAAGAAATAGAAGCTATGAACAAACCAATAAGGAACACAGATTGAGTCAAAAATCTCTCAAAAAAAAAAAAACAAAAAACCCAGGCCCACGTGATTTCCCTAGTGAAACCTACCAAACATTTGAAGAATTAATAGCAGTGCTTCTCAAACTCTTTGAAAAATTGAAGAGGAAGGAACACTTCCAAACTCATTTTATGAGACCAGCATTACCCTAAACACTGAAGCCACACAAACACTAAAAGCAAAGAAAATTACAGACCAATATCCCTGATGAACATAGGTGCAAAATTCTCAACCAAATACTAGCAAATTGAATTCAAGAGCACACTAAAAGTACTGTACGCCATGATCAAGTGGAAATTCCCTGCCAGCAAGGATGGTCAACATATGCAAATCAATAAATCAGATACTGCTTGTTAACAGAACGAAGGATAAAAATCACATGATCATGTCAACATATGCAGAAAAAGCACTTGACAAAATTCATCCTCACATAATAAAATTATCTACTAATTAGGTGTAAAAGAAATATATCTCACAAAATAAAGGCCATGTATGTCAAGACAACAGCTAACACCATACTCGAGTAGAAAGTTAAAAAGCCTTTTCTCTAAAAGTAAACCAAAAAAATCCTATTTAAAGTCAGGTCAAAAAAGTACCAAGGAACAAATATAATGAAGGAGGTGAACGACCTACACAGTGAGAACTATAAAACACTGATAAAGGAAACTGAAGATGATTTAAAGAAATGGGATGATACCCTATGCTCTTGGATTCAAAGAATAAATATTGTTAAAATGGCCACACTGCCCAAAGCAATCTACAGATGTAATGAGACCCCTATCAAAATACCCATGAGATTTTTCACAGAACTAGAACAAATAATCCTAAAATTTATTTGGAACCACAAAAGGGCCAGAATTGCCAAAGCAATCCTGAAAAAAAAAGAACAAATCTGGAGGCATATCTCTCCTAGATTTCAAACAATACCATAAAGCTGCAGTAATCAAAACAGTGTGGTACTGGCACAAAAACACATATAGATCAAGAGAACAGAAGAGAGAGCCAAGAAATAAACCCCCCATACCTATGATCAATTAATCTTCAACAAAGGAGGCAAGAATATACAATGGGGAAAACAGTCTCTTCAGCAAATGGTGCTGGGAAAGCTGGACAGCTGCATGAAAATCAATGAAGCTAGAACACTCCCTCATACCAGGCACAAAAATAAACTCAAAATGGCTTAATGATGTAAATATAAGATAGGATACCATAAAACCCCTAGAAGAGAACATAGGCAAAACATTCGCTGACGTAAATCATAGCAATATTTTCTTAGACCAGTCTCCCAAGGCAAAGAAATAAAAGCAAAAACAACAACAACAAAATATCAAACTTATAAGCTTTTGCACAGCAAAGGAAACCATAAACAAAACGAAATGACAACCTATGGACTGGGAGAAAATATTTGCAAATAAGGCAACTGACATGGGCTTAATTTCCAAAAGATACAAACAGCTCATACAGCTCAATATCAAAACAAACAAACAAATAAACAACCCAATCAAAAAATGGGCAGGAGGCTTAAATAGACATTTTTCCAAAGAAGATGTGCAAACGACCGATAGGCACATGAAAAGATGCTCAACATCGCAAAATATCAGAGAAACGTAAATCAAAACTACAATGAGGTATAACCTCACACTAGTCAGAATGGCCATCATTAAAAAGACTAAAGATAATAAATGCTGGAGAAAAGGGAACCCTCCTACACTTTTGGTGGGAATGTAAACTGGTGCAACCACTATGGAGAACAGTATGGAGGTTCCTTGAAAAACTAAAAATACAGCTACCATATGATCCTGCAATCCCACTCCTGCACATATATCTGGAGGACACTCTAATTTAAAAAGATACACGCACCCCAATGTCCATGGCAGCACTGTTTACAATCACCAAGACATGGAAGCAACTTAAATGTCCATCAACAGATGAATGGATGATGAAGATGTGGTGTATACATACAATGGAATATTACTCAGCCATAAAAAAGAATGAAATAATGCCATTGGCAGCAACATGGATGGACCTAGAGCTCGTCATACTGAGTGAACTAAGTCAGACAAAGAAAAATACCATATGATATCATTTATACGTGGAATCTAAAATATGCTACTAGCTTATTTATAAAACAGAAAGACACTCACAGACTTCGAAAAAAAGTTATGATTACCAATGGGGAAAGGGTGGGAAGGGGGCTTAATGAGCTTGGGATTAAAATATACACCCTGCTGTACCTAAAATAGATAAACAACAAGGCCCTACTGTAGAGCACAGGGAGTTCTACACAATATCTTATAATAAACCATAATGGAAAAGACTATATATATACACACATGTATATACATATATATGTGTGTGTGTACATATATATATATAACTGAATCACTTTGCTGTACACCAGAAAGTAATACTTTGTAAGTCAGCTATACTTCAATTTAAAAAAACTAGAAAAAAATGTAAATCACAGAGGAAGAAAAATGTTATAATTGAATTACATTCTTATTAAGAATTTCTGTCCCAAAGGCACAAGGAAATGAGTGAAATGGAAAACCACAGAACAGGGGAAGATACTTGCAACGCATAGGTGAATCTGATGAAAACTCATTCGGAATATATGGAGAACTACTACGAATCATAGCAGAGAAGAAAGATCTGTAGAAATAAAGACAAATTCTCTTAACACTTTATAAAATGGAATGTGTAACTGAATAAGCATACGGAAAATACTTCAATGCATTTGTCGTCAGAGATATATAAGTTGAAACCACCACACCCTCCCAGGGCAGCCTCCCTGAGACCTTCACGCTTCCTGGAGTGCTGGGGAGATGGCAGGGCAGGCACCCGTCCCTACCTGCTGGTGGGAGCAAGTGCTCACCCACGTCCGCTGAAACTAAACATGGCATAGTGTGGACCCAGCGATTCCTCTCCTAGTTATAAGGTACAATCCCAACAGAAATGTGTAATACATTCATCAACCAGCATGTATAAGGATGGTCGCAGCAGCATCACGAGTAGTACACAAAGTCTGCACACTCCCCACGTGCCCATCAGATGTCACTAGGAGCCGACTGGGTAAATAAGTCACACGGTAGAAGTGATGTCGCGTTAAGAATGAAAGCACGTCAACTATTCACACAACAATTACGGATGCATCTTATAAACAATCTTGATCAAAAGGAGGCAAACATAGAAGAGTTAATCCTGTATTGGTTCACTTGTATAGACTATAAAGCAGACTGCTGGAAATTGGGCCAGTGGGGGCACAGGAAGCAGAGCTGTTACCTCAAGGGGGGTCAGTGGGAGCATCGACACTGATGAAAATGTTTTACGACTGTATTTAGGTTCTGGTTACACAGATGACCTCATTTACTGTAAATTCATCAAGTTGTATACATATGAATTTATGCCCTGATCATGTACGTCTGTTTTACAGTAGTTTTTTTTAAACACTGGGAGATTCCTGTAAAGTGCATTTCCAGTGTAAATCAATGTGCAATTTGAAACTGTGGACATACGTCTTTAGGACAGAGTACTGTATAACGTGAACTTCATCTGAGTGAAATCAAGTAACGGGTAATGAGTCAGTCGGGACTGAACTATTCCTCTAGGCAGGGAGATGCTCTAAGACAGAGAAGTACCATCGTCCTCCTCCGCTGTCACCTGCGTGGTCCCTGCCCTCATCTCCGTGCACCGGGCCCCTCCAGCCAGCGACGTTGACCCTCCCTTCCCGCTTCCCTTTGGAAAAGTGCCTCTGCCCCCCCAGGGCGCTCCTCCCTTGATGGTCACTCATTGCCAAGTTCTGTCAACTCATCTCGTTCATTCTCACCGGGGCTCGTTCATTCTCACCGGGGCTCTCCCTACTTCGCCTGCAAATGTCATCCCAGCTCTTCTGTCTTCTCTCTACCACCAGGCCCCCAGATGTTTTCTGAACCATGCTTGATTACATCACTCCTCTAATAAAACGGAACAAAATTCCTCTTGAGTACCACCCTTTACGGGCGAAGTGTGCAACGGCCCGAGCCATTTGCTCCCTGCCTTCCCTTCTCTGTTCTCACCTGGGAAGCTCCTCTACCCCGAGCCCAGCCCACGTGGCCGAATTTCCACTCGTCACAGGGTGCATTTACCATCCAGCATCCCTCAGGACTCCGTGGCCTCCACGCGAATTTTATGCCAACTTTCTTCTTTTTGACACGCAACTCATCCTACCATGTGCACATCTGCACTCCTAGACCAGCACACACCGGGAAAGGTGGGAAGATTCCTGCTTCCCAAAAGCTATCCTAGATCCCCCTGTTCTGACCTCAAACAGCACGATAGCCCTGCCTCTGTGTCCTCTCCATTCCTTCCTCTCTGGACTAGATACTCAAGTTCTTTTTATTTATCTGTTTTTCTGTTTAATCATTACATTTGTTACTAGCCTCCATCTTTACCACTAGTTTTTGGATTTTCTCTAGTTTGTCAGTGACCCTCACAAGACACACTTCCAACTGAATGCCAGGCCATTTAATATTGTGATAAACCTGCATTTTATGTCTTGGTCCAAGTAACTGATTGACATATGGACTAGAATAGGGCCGAGGACACACCTCGTGATTTCCATTCAGCTTTTTCATTGTCATTAGGCCATGCCCTTTGAATAAATCTGTAATTAACTAAAAAACACTTCCATGCGCGTAATAGCTATTTATGCAAAAAAGCCAATAAATTTAGCATAAAATGTTTGGACAAATTCTCAACATTTTTCATCAAAAACCCACGGAGAAAGGAAAGGTAACTGATTATCAGTATAGTCTTAATGAATGGTATTTAAAATCTAGTTATACTTTGCTAAGTAACCACATAAACTATCTAAATAATGACCTAATACATCTTTTAACAAAATATGAATATGAGACTGATATAAATATTTCCAATTATAAGATCTGGCTTCTAAAAAGTTTTCCTCTGGAAATTCCTGATATCTGTCTATATTAAATCTTCTGCCAACTTGGTCATGCCTGTGAATCCTCAGATACACAGTGGTGTCTGGACCTGAAGTCACTTTTGCAAACCTTTGCTCCTATGATGTCACTCACCTCAGCCAGGAGACCTAGTTTATTTCAAGGGATGTGGTGAACTATCACCAAACCCTCCTCAAGCACATATTTTAATTCCAAATCTACTTTTACATCGTTTCATTTTTTTTACATTGAGGCTTATCTTTATTAGAAAATACAGAAGCTAACTAGAAAGGTGTTTTTTTTTCTTTTTCTTCCCTGTCATATGTTAACATATTGGCTATGCACTGGAGTTATTCATTTCTTATTTTTCTTTTATGTTTCAAGTGAAAGTGAAAAAAATGCTGTGCTTAGTTTGTAGTGATTCATACTTTGCAATTAATAATTCTGACAAATCATTATGGGTTTATTTTAGTATTTTGTATTTCCTCTTGTTTCTAGCTGCTCCCTTGTACACTGGTTCTTTCAAAGTCTGTACCTTTGTAAAAAGCCTGCCTCCCGTATTGATTTCTTTAAATACCTTCATATTTTCCTAATTAGAATTTTTGGTTATTCAAAATTTAGACATGTTATTATTCTACAACTTTTACATCGGTCACATTCCTTTCAAAGGAATATGTGAATATATACACCTCACGTTTCTTAAAAATTTCATTTCTTAATATATTTTATAGTTCAATGATCCAAGTTATTGATATGGAATAAAGAAATATGGTCAGAATAGAGATTATGACTTTATGTGAAATCCAGAGATGGGAAAAAGAGATGGATAGGCATACACTGAGTGCCCTCTGAGGAAGAGATTCATTTAATTCCTTCCAGGCACTCTTTGCAGTAAATGGAATATACCAGAGACCAAGACAAGTTCCTGCTCTCATGGGGCTGACATTCTGATGGCCTGAAGGGAAGAAAATGAAGAGGTTTCATGAAGAGGAGTGTGTTTTCCTGTTAACTCATGTCTTTAACGTTTAACAGAGACGCACACTTTACAACCAAGTCATTCCTAAATATTGGCGGAATAAAATTTTGGGTAGCGTGCTTTATAGAGTAGGCCCTGAACTGTTCATTGAAAGCCAAGTATATGTTTTGATTAAATATAAAGACTGACTTGATGCCCAGATTTGATAATCCAACTATGTGAGTTTTTAGCTCACATTTGGGTCTAGGCAAATAAAACCACCATACCGCTTTTGTTTCAGGCATCAGAAACAAAAATTGTACAGAAATATTCCTAACAAGTTTGGTTTCCTAGGATGCTCCAAAAGATAATTTAAATATGAAATGTGAATTCAAAATTCAAAGGTAAACCGAATTGAGAGAAAATTTTCACTTCAGATAGTTTTTGATCAACTGTGGGAACATTATGACGGAAGATACTAGACACCTGTGTAACTATATGCATTGAAGCATTAAATCACTGATTATCCCTGTTGACTTACCTGACATTAATGGTAGATACTGATGTGTTAGCCATTAATAGTAGAATCCATTTGCCCTCCTCGGGAAATGAGGAAGTCTGAGAACTGAGATACAGCCACGAAGAGTCAAAGGGCTGAGTAAGATGTGCTCAAATGATTAAATAAGGGTTTTCTTTCCAGGTACTTTTGCAGAACAGAAAGCTTTCCAAATCACACAGTTATGCAAGCATGCATATGTCATGCATCCTTTGACATAATCGGAGTAATTTGATTTTATTTCAATGTTATTAAAATTTGATTAAAATTATCTAAGGCAATTTATTGCTCTGATAGTTCTAAGATGCTATTTAAGCCATACTTCTTCTGAGGAAATCATATAATTTTCAGCCTGATCGTTCAGTTCATTAATTACTGTATCTTCAAAAATATGGTTCTTTTGTAAACATGCGAATGTGATCCTGTTCAGAAGCTAAGACTGAATGGCTGTGGATGATAATTCATACCGTATTTTCCAGACATAGTGAACACCACACTTATATGCAAATTATTAAAACCCAACACCTCATTGCTAGTTTCCACAGAACAGAGTGAAACTAGTTTATACTAGTTTATACTATATATGTTGAATATTTTTCCATTTTTATTCTTTATAATTTGTTAAACCCTCATAAAATAATACAAGCTCAGTTCAAAAATGCTGTTTCAGTTCATAGATCTATGCCTTTTAGATCAGCTTCATAAGCGCACACACTCCTCCTAAAGAAATACTTGTAGTCACGAGTGAGTTTTCAACGTACGTTGTTTGGTTATTTTCCGTTCAAGGTCAAAAGCAGGCAGTCTGTTGAAATGTGGGCATTCCATTTTTAAAGAGCAATGTAGTTCAATGTTGCGGGGAAGCTGAAAGCTTCAGAGTCTGGAAATAGCCCAGAAAAGCTGTTACTATCATTTCTGAGTATAATGATTAAATTTAATTTTTATTTCAATTCATTGGCTATATGAAACCAATAATGATCTACATTATATTCTGTAATTCTTAGCTAGGTTATTTTGATGGAAATTGGAGAATATGATTTTACATAATCTTAGACTACGTATTGGCCAATTATAAGAATGATAAAATCACATTAACTAGGGTATTCAAATTTTTGTTTTTCCTTTTGATTGATTTATTAATTTAGTGATTTTCAGTGTTTTTTGGACACTATTATAAAAGTGCTATTAGAGAGAAGTATAAACCAAAAATGCAAATGAGTGGAAATGAGAACAGCCAATTCTTTTTTTTTTTTTTTTTTTTTTTGGGGTAGCGGGGGGTTTTCTTTTTTGGGCCCTTCCGTTGTGGAGCCCAGGCTCCGGACGCGCAGGCTCAGCGGCCATGGCTCACGGGTCCAGCCGCTCAGCGGCATGTGGGATCTTCCCGGACCGGGGCACGAACCCGTGTCCCCTGCATTGGCAGGAGGACTCTCAACCACTGCGCCACCAGGGAAGCCCTACAATATTATATTAGTTTCAGGTGTACAGCAATGATTCACTATTTTCATAGATTATACATTACTCCATTTAAAGTTAGTACAAAGTAATGGCTATATTCCCTATCTGTACAATATATATCCTTGCTGCTTATCTATTTTATACATAGTAATTTGTGTCTCTTAATCCCTTACCCCTGTCTCCCCCCTCCTCCCGTCCTCTCCCCACTGGGTTCCACTAGTTTTTCTGCTTCTGTTTTGTTGTTTACGTTCGTTTTATTTTTTAGATTCCACATATAAGTGATAACATAGAGTATCTGTCTTTCTCTGACTTATTTCACTAAGCATAATAACCCTCCAGGTCCATCTACACTGCTGCAAATGGCAGAATTTCATTCTTCAGAAGAGCCAATTCTTAAAGACATCATTGTCAGAGGGCAAAATTTCACTTTTATTGGAAAGTGAAAGTAGTTAATTATGAGCTTTTTCATTTGTATGGCTTTGTTTATATCTGATATTACAATTACATGTTTAATAACTATTTAACCTTTTAAAACACATATTTAACATAAAATACTTTATTGGCAGTTTATAAAGTAGGTTGCTTTCAGAGTTGACCAATATTTTAAAATTTAAAGAAACAACATGAAAAATTCACAAGCGGGAATCAACCACAGAACTGAAAGAGCAGAATGCATGAAAGTGCCCAATAAAAGATAAGGCAGTACCTCTCGTCCAGGTGCTCCATGTAAACAGCTTGGCAGCCTCACTCCTCTTTTCACAGTGAGAAAAATCTTAAACCGAAAATCAGAACCTTCTCTTAGTCCATCCGAGGACTGCGGCTGCAGCGCAAACAGCCCATCTGAAATCTGAAAAGACAGCAAACTCAGGCTGTTACAGCTGAGACCACCTTACCCTGCGCAGAAGCTGCCAGCTGCTATCATGTCCCATCCCCAGAAACTGGTGGGAACACGTAAAGGTAATTTAAGCAAACTGCTAGATGCTGCGTGCGGACCAGTGTGAGAATGAGGCGCTCCTGTGTCCGCGGCACCGGCCAGCCATGATTCTCTGGCCGCCATCTCCGGAAGCACACCAGGTTGTCACCATGAAAAGTCGGGATCAATCCCCTCGTGGCTCCTTCTGGGAGAGAGGAAGAGTTCCCGTGGCGAAATGCTCCAAAGCATTCTTTATACAAACGCCTACTCTGTAGCGGAGAGACTATCAGAGATTTATCCAACAGGGAAAAAGCATTTCCTGAAGCCAAGGTCCTGTGTCCTTCCCGTCTCACATAATGGGTAGGGGGAGCTTTAGGGCTGGAGAAACCCTCCCGAAAGGCACAGGCCGGAGGACCAGCTGGTTGGGGGCCTGGATGGCAAACCTAGGTGTGCCTGGAACATCCTGTAGCAGAAAGTAAGAAAGCGCCCCCCAAAGACCCACCACGTCAAGGGCATACAGGACGCAATTGAAAGAGGCCCCCACTGGCCAAAGCTGGAAAAAACTTGAGCAACAAAATCAAGCAGTATTAGATTCTAACCAACAGTATAAAATAAATATCCTTGACTCCCTTACTCCCAACTGACCTCAGTCTGTGAGGGGACGAACCGATGCGGGAGCAGCGGCAGTGTGGGCGGAAGGACCGACGGCTCGTGAAAAAAAACCCTGACGCAGGCGCGTGAGTGAGACGCTGACGCAGGCGCGTGAGCGAGACTCTGACGCAAGCGCGCGAGCATAACTCAGCTCCGCCCGTGCGGCTTGTGTGCGCGAGCTCCATCTCAAGAGCACATATGGAAGGGGCTGAAGGGCAACTTTCCAGCAGGAAGCACACAAACGCACTCCTGCAGGTGTCCACGGGCTGCATCCACAAGGACCAGGCTGAGATCTGTCCCTCTCCTGTGAGGTTGTGAAAGTGGCACTTCGCCCCTGGTCTTCCTCTCCAAACACAAGCCTATCATGACACAAATATCAGACAAATCCCAACAGACGGACACTTTTAAAGACAGCTAACCGGCTCTCCTCAAAGGAGTCAAGGTCACAGCCATGAGTCACCTAAGGAAACGTGGATACTAAAGTCGTGTGGTCCTGAACAAAAAAGTACATTAGCCAAAAACGAAGGAAATCTCAGTAAATTATGTAGCTCAGTTAATAATAATACACTGATATCGGTTCATTAATTATAACAAATTCACTCCTACTGAAGTACGATTGAATAACAGGGGAAACTGTACTATCCTCACAATTTTGCTGCAAATCTAAAACTAATAAAATTAAAAATTAATTTTAAAAAAAGGATGAGGGGCTTCCCTGGTGGCGCAGTGGTTGGGAGTCCACCTGCTGATGCAGGGGACACGGGTTCATGCCCCGGTCCGGGAAGATCCCACACGCCGCGGAGCGGCTGGGCCCGTGAGCCATGGCCGCTGAGCCTGCGCGTCCGGAGCCTGTGCTCCGCAGCTGGAGAGGCCACAACAGTGAGAGGCCTGTGTACCGCAAAAAAAAAAAAAAAAAAAAAGCATGAGGCATGTTGAAAGGTCATAGAAACCAATGTGACTGGTCTCCCGTGACCAAAACTAGAAAAATTTGAGCAAGAAGATGAATAAAATCATAATATATTCAAAAAAGTCCATATCCATACTAATGTAAATGAATAACTGAAATAAATGTAGAAGATGTAGCTCTTTTTTAAAATATAAATTTACTTATTTATTTTTCTTGGCTGCACTGGGTCTTCATTGCTGCGCACAGGCTCTAGAGCACAGGCTCAGTAGTTGTGGCACAGGGGCTTAGTTGCTCCGCGGCACGTGAGATCTTCCCGGACCAGGGCTCCAACCCGTGTCCCTGCATTGGCAGGCGGATTCTTAACGACTGAGCCACCAGGGAAGCCCCGATATAGCTCTTTTTTACAGAGGAATTCAAATTAACGAATGTATAAGGACTGCAGGAAATAGAAAATTATCATTAGAACTGCACAGGGTATTTGTCGTCTTGTCAAGATCCACTGATGCATGCTAAAATCAGTGAGCAAAAGCTTCGGAGGAAACAGGAAACTAATAGATTCTTTGCATAATCTATTAGTATCTCCTCAAAGATATTTATTGATTAGTATGAGAAAATAGTTATTTTACAGAGGGGAACCTAGCAGAAACCATCTTATGCAAGTGATTACGGGTGACATTGTCAATAATAACACAAATCAACATTATGTACCCTCAGATATCACGAATTTAGAGAGTCCTCATTCTGTGGTATTTTTGCCAGAAATAACCTGAATCAAATCTTGACAAAAATCAGACAAACCCACTTGAGAGATCGCTGTTAAAATCAGTCACAGTCACCTGCAGGCAGGCGTGGCAGTGATGGCTGGACCACCTGTATGCCTCGAGCCAAGGTCAAGGAATCCTCCGTGTTCTGTTCCTATCGGGCCATAGCAGCTGTTTACTTAGATAACTGGGACTCATGGTGAGAACATATACTAGCAGGTTTCTTTTTAAATATTGACACCAGGAAGTAAACAAACCTAATAATAATAATATACAAATAAATAATGATGAATGCTTTGAGAAATGTCGAGTTCCATGGATGTGTTTCTTATCTGTTTAGCACTCTCTCTCCGTGAATCAGCCGTCATGATAAGAGTGTAATAAAAAGGAAGATAACACAGGACAGGGGAAGAGAGACATCAATGAATTGGATTCAAAATACGGCCTCTCCTCCCCATCCATTCTGAACACAAGCCCCCATCCATTCTGAACACACGTCTTAATGAGCATTTTGGTGAAGAAGGACGTACGTTTAATTCTCTTTGGTCAGTAGGGAAAACAAAGGTTTTGCTTTTGTTTTTTGTAATATTGAGGGCCCACGATAGGCACAACTCGTTTTATTGTGCTTTGCAGATACTCTGTTTTTTCAGTTACCGTGGTTTTTTTTTCCAAATTGAAGGTTGGTAGCAGCCCTGCATGGAGCAAGTCCACCAGCACCATCTTTTCAACGGCATTTGCTCACTTTGCATCTCTGTGTCACATTTTGGTAATTCTCACAATATTTCAAACCTCCACCAGGAAAATACTATGACTCAATAAAGGCTCAGATGATGGCTAGCAATTTTTAGCCATAAAGTGTTTTTTAACTAAGGTTTGTATGTTGTTTTACAGAGATAATGCTACTGCACACTTAATAGACTACAGTACAGTATAGTGTAAAGATAACTTTTATATGCACCGAGAAACTAAAATATTTGTGTGACTCATTTTATTGCCATGTTCACTTCATTGCAGTGGCCTGGAATCAAACTGCAATGTCTCTGAGGTCTGCCTGTCCAAGAAAACCTTTGTCCTAGAGAACAGACTTGTGGTTGCCTAGGGGGAGAGAAGGATTGGGAGTTTGGGATTAGCAGATGCAAACTATTATATATAGAATGGATAAACGACAAGCTCCTACTATAACACAGGGAACTATATTTAATATCTTGTAATAAATCATAATGAAAAGAATATGAAAAAACAATGTATTATACCTATAACTGAATCACTTTGCTGTACAGCAGAAATTAACACAACATTGTAAATCAAATATACTTCAATAAAATAAAATTTTTAAAAAAGCATCATCCGAGGGATAACTGATTCACAGCAACACTCGTGGAGAAGACACGGTGACCAAGTGTAACTGGAGGGAGTGATCTCTCACCCCTACAATAAAGACTGGTTTAAACTGGGAATGAATCTAAGATGGGGTGGGTGAGGCCACAAGCTACAGAACAGAACTCAGCCATTCATCCTTTGTTTTTTTTTCACTGTTCTCAAATATTTATCCAGTACCTACTCTGTGTGAGAAAAGGAAGAGAAAGGAGGGAAGAAAGGAAATCAGGGAAAAGAAAGGAAGGAAAAGGATGTAGTTTCCATCCTCAGGGTTCACACGCACTGGCATCAGACATTCTGTCGTCTAAACAGTCAGTTGATATTGAACACAGACATTATCATCCTAAAGTGAGCTATTGGTTAATAACAGTGAACATATAATGAGGGTCGGATACACACATTTCAGTGGGTAAGCATTGACGGCACCTGCTCAACGGGCATAAGAAGAATCTGGGACCTTTCCCATGTGATGGAGGATTCAGTGAAAGTACTCATTTCCGACATTCTGGAGCCAGTGCTATGGAACACTGGCTTCACAAAATTCTTAGTAATTTTAGAAAACACTCAAAGGCTGAGTGAAGCAGGTCAGATAAGGATCAGGAAATTACAGCTATGAAAATTACATCTGCCATATTTCTTGTTAAGTATAATTGTGAAACCAGGCTCTGGAAGATAATATACATTTGTTCTTAAAGAAATGATAATATTCTCATAGTAAATAAGTAGAAAATATTCAGAATTGTAAATTTTAAGGATGTTTCTAAGTTATATTTCTTCTTTGAAATGAAGCAATAAAGGATAATTATAGTTACATGATTTCTTTTCCCTCTGGCCCTGCCCTACATATCATATCTGTTGCATTATTTTATAAATTTGTTCATGAAATTGTTGTTCTATAACCCTTCATTGAACCCTCTATGTATGTTATTTGGATAACTTTATTTTCCAAGTATTTCAGAATAACACTGTTAAAATTCAACATCTGAATGATTTTCATGTTTTAATTGAAGTTAGCAAAGGATAGTATTTGAATTCCAATTTCATGGGGGTTGGGGGAGGGATGGATTAGGAGTGTAGGATTAGCAGATGCAAACTATTATATACAGAATGGATAAACAACAAGGTCCTCCTGTATGTACCACAGGGAACTATATTCAATATCCTGTGATAAACCATAATGCAATAGAATACGAAAAAGAATGAAACATGAAAAAGAATTTATATATATGTATAACTGAATCACTCTGCTGTACAGCAGAAACTAACATTGTAAATCAACTATACTTCAATTGTTTTTTGTTGTTGTTGTTTTTTGCGGTACGCGGGCCTCTCACTGCTGCGGCCTCTCCCGTTGCGGAGCACAGGCTCCAGACGCGCAGGCTCAGCGGCCATGGCTCACGGGCCCAGCCGCTCCGCGGCACGTGGGATCCTCCCGGACCGGGGTACGAACCCTCGTCCCCTGCATCGGCAGGCGGACCCTCAACCACTGCACCACCAGGGAAGCCCCCTAATTGTTTATTAAATGTTAAAAAAAAATTTCATAAAGCAAAATTCAAGACTTCCTAAGTAATTATTCTCAAATATATTTCCATTAGTTAATTCCTCATAATCACAGAAAAGATCTTTTTTAATTTCCTGATTCTTAAAAGGAGAATCTCCATTGAGTTTATATATATATATATATATATATATATATATATATATTTATGAAAAGAGAACAGAAACTCAAAGAGAAGAAAATCAGAGCCAGCGGGGGCTCAGGATGGGGCGTTTTCACTACAGAACTACAGACAGCTTCTGAAGGAAATGAAAAAAAAGACAAATCAAGAGTTTACCCTTAATCATGTGGCATTTATTCTGCTTCATAAACGCATATTTGGACCAGAAAGGACACTGAACAATTAGCAAAGAACTTAAACCTCCAGCAAAACATTCAGTGCCATATACAGTCTAAAATGAAATGATTTCTAATTTTAGGGTTGACATCAATGTACTTGCATTTTAAATTTTTAAAACTTTATGATCTAGTAAAGAAATTCTAGCTGCTAATTGTGAGATAAGGAAAGTTGACACATTGATTGCTTTGCCTTTTCTTAAATTAATATGTAAAGTACTTCATTAAGCTACAGTTCTCAAGTGTTGAAATAAATAAGCTTACTTTTGTTTTTTTTTTTAATATATCCACCTAGTCATGCAGTCCAGAGATTCTGGTAAATGCTTTAAAACTTTCTTTGAGAAATATTTCTTTTTCTTTTAAAAAATATATTACAAAAAAAGAAGGGCCTAAATGAAAATTATTTTAACAGTTTCGATTGTTTTAGTTGAGTAAGATATACTGTACGAATTTATGTCAGTTTACAGTTTAGGGCTTTCTCTAGAATTCTGTTGCTTATTGAACATAGTATAAGATGCAGGCCACCCATTCCTATACTAGTTTTATCATACAATGACAACATGAGAAATCTATTCTCATAGAACCATTGCTTTCCTATTTACCTGTAGATAGTAAACTTTTTTTTTTTTTTTTTTTTGTGGTATGTGGGCCTCTCACTGTTGTGGCCTGTCCCTTTGCGGAGCACAGGCTCCGGACGCACAGGCCCAGCAGCCATGGCTCACGGGCCCAGCCGCTCCACGGCATGTGGGATCCTCCCAGACCAGGGCACGAACCCGTGTACCCTGCATCGGCAGGCGGACTCCCAACCACTGCGCCACCAGGGAAGCCCGATAGTAAACTATTTTTAATGACTCAAGTAGATCTGAATAAATTTTGCTAATGATTTGCTATTTTTAACCATTGTGTTTTATTCTCCCTATGAGCTTTTCTATATCAGGCTACTGAAGAAATAGCAGAACAGTAGGCAGAATCTCTGAGTCTCTGTTGCTCATCTTTTATGAAAATGTAAGGTAAATATGAAGGAAATCCCAATATTCCTTTAGATGAGATGGTAAAGTAGAGGCTTGGTTCTAAGTACATTTGCTTCAAGCCTTGATGTAACACTAACCTCTAAGCAGTAGTGGTGATCTAAGACCCATGTCAATCACCCTCAGTATCCAGACACATATGAATAAAAGAATATACTACATCTTTTTATGTCAATACCACTCTCCAGTGTACATCTTGATGATTACTCTTTCATTCTCCTCTTTGCATGTTTATAGGATATGAATGCTCTACACATAAGGAACCAAACACATACTGTTAACTCAACATTATAAATGTTTCTGTAAGGGAACCCTCCGATACTATAGGTGGGAATGTAAATTGGTGCAGTCACTATGGAAAACAGTATGGAGGTTCATCAGCAAACTAAAACAGAACTACCATATGATCCAGCAATCCCACTCCTGGGCATATATCCAGACAAAACTCTAATCCAAAAAGATGCATGCTATGTTCATAGCAGCACTATTCACAATAGCCAAGACATGGAAGCAACCTAAATGTCCATTGATAGATGAATGGATAAAAAAGATATGGTACATATATGCAATGAAATATTACTCAGCCATAAAAAGAATGAAATAATGTCATTTGCAGCAACATGGATGGACCT
Organism: Aethalodelphis obliquidens; assembly: GCF_003676395.1. Taxonomy (NCBI): domain Eukaryota; kingdom Metazoa; phylum Chordata; class Mammalia; order Artiodactyla; family Delphinidae; genus Aethalodelphis; species Aethalodelphis obliquidens. The sequence continues at coordinate 2,484,144 of NW_020838047.1, forward strand.
AGAGATGATCATACTCAGTGAACTAAGTCAGACAGAGAAAGAGAAACATCGTAAGATATTGCTTGTACATGGAATCTAAAATATGACACGAATGAACTTATCTGTGAAATAGAAACAGACTCACAGACAGAGAATAAACTTGTGGTTGCCAAGGGAGAGGCGAGGTGGGGGAGGGATGGACTGGGAGTTTGGGATTAGCAGATGCAAACTATATATAGAATGGATAAACAACAAGGTCCTACTGTAGAGCACAAGGAACTATATTCAATATCCTATGATAAACCATAATGGAAAAGAATATTTTAAAAAAGAATGTGTATATGGGTTTCCCTGGTGGCACAGTGGCTGAGAGTCCGCCTGCCGATGCAGGGGACACGGGTTCGTGCCCCGGTCCAGGAAGATCCCACATGCCGTGGAGCGGCTGGGCCTGTGAGCCATGGCCGCTGAGCCTGCGCGTCCGGAGCCTGTGCTCCGCAACGGGAGAGGCCACAACAGTGAGAGGCCCACATACCGCAAAAAAAAATAAAAAGATGTGTATATATAGATATAGATATAGATATATATGTATAACTGAATTACTGTGCTGTACAGCAGAAATTAACACAGCACTGTAAATCAACTATACTTCAATAAAAAATTTTTTTTAGAAACCAAGAGAAAAATCTTTAACTATGTGAGGTGATGGATGTTTACTAAACTTACGTGGCAATCATTTTGCAATGTATACATATATCATATCATTATGTTCTATAAATTAAACTTATGCAATGTTATATGTCAATCATGTCTAAAAGAAACTGGAAAAAATTTTTCATTTTCTAATCAAATTGTTCATCATCAACTGAAAAAAAATAAAAGTTTCTGTGTTCTTCTCCTGTCGTGCTTAAGAGGTGCATCTATTAAGCACCCAAATTTATTATTATTTCTCCCAAATTTCTCCAAAATTTATATTGTTTCTGTTAAGTTCATACTTTCACTCTGGGTAGGGAATCATTTAAAAATCAATTTCATCAGAAAATTAGGCACCATGTTCATTTTAAAAAAAACTTTTCTGCCCTCTAGAAAACCGGGGTACATAACGCGCAGGACAGCCGTGCTGCCCGTGGTGAGATGTGGGCGGGCCCCCAGTGTTAGCAACGCCCATCCTGGGGGTGGTGCCGACGCCAGTCCTAGCCTTCTTTCCACTCAATAAAGGCCTGTTTGACTGAAGGATTTTCCATAGGTCGGCCTTACTTGTGACCCCACTAAGGAGCCCAGTTTCCACCAGTGACCCAGAAAGGAAACATTGCATTTCACAGAACTCCTGGAGCCTCTGTAAAGACGCTTCTGAAATATCATGTCCTTGAAACATGAAATCCAACACACTGGTGTGAGCCTTTCACCCAAAATTGAGTTCAGAAATACAATGTGTCCTGGGCCGCAGAAGGAGGTCCAAGTTTAAAAAGAAACACAAATCTTTTCTTCTCTAGCACTTAAACATCAGAAAACCTGAAACCTGAAGTTACTGTGGCACAAGATCGACCACAAATTTTCCTCATCACCCAGTGGTGCCAGTTCTATATTATTTATGTCTCAGGAGACCACACAGGTTGCCTCACAATTATTGTAAGGTGTTGATTTGGGAAGTCCTAGAGAATCCAGGTGTATCACACATGAAAAGTACTAAATCCATTTTAGCCTGAACTGATATTTTTTAATCCAAATGATACTTATGCTGACCCACTTCTTTTTTTTTTCCGGTATGCAGGCCTCTCACTGTTGTGGCCTTCTCTTGTTGTGGAGCACAGGCTCCAGTCGCGTAGGCTCAGTAGCTGTGGCGCACGGGCTTAGTTGCTCCACGGCATGTGGGATCTTCCCAGACCAGGGCTCGAACCCGTGTCCCCTGCATTGGCAGGCAGATTCTCAACCACTGCGCCACCAGGGAGGCCCTGTTGGAAGATTTTTAATCACAGTTTCAATTTCATTACTTGTGATTGGTCTGTTCATATTTTCTGTTTCTTCCTGGTTCAGTCTTGGAAGGTGATACATTTCTAAGAATTTGTCCATTTCTTCCAGCTTGTCCATTTTATTGGCATAGTTGCTTGTAGTAGTCTCTTAGGATGCTTTGTATTTCCGCGGTGTCCGTTGTAACTTCTCCTTTTTCATTTCTACTTTTATTGATTTGAGTCCTCTCCCTCTTTTTCTTGATACTTCTGGCTAAAGGTTTATCAATTTTGTTAATCTTCTCAAAGAACCAGCTTTTAGTTTTACTGATCTTTGCTATTGTTTTCTTTGTTTCTATTTCATTGAGTTCTGCTCTGATCTTTATGATTTCTTTCCTTCTGCTAACTTTGGGTTTTGTTTGTTCTTCTTTCTCTAGTTCCTTCAGGTGTAAGTTTAGGTTGTTTATTTGAGATTTTTCTTGTTTCTTGAGGTAGGATTGTATTGCGATAAACTTTCCTCTTAGAACTGCTTTTGCTGCATCCCATAGGTTTGGGATCATCGTGTTTTCCTTATCATTTGTCTCGAGGTTCTTTTTTAATTTCCTCTTTGATTTCTTCAGTGATCTCTTTGTTATTTAGTAATGTATTGTTTAGCCTCCATGTGTTTGTGTTTTTACGGTTTTTCCCCTGTTATGTATTGCTAACATCATAGCAATGTGGTCAGAAAAGATGCTTGACATGATTTCAATTTTCTTAAGTTTACCAAGGCTTGATTCATGACCCAAGATATGATCTATCCTGGAGAATGTTCTGTGTGCACTTGAGAAGAAAGTGTAATCTGTTTTTGGGTGGAATGTCCTATAAAAATCAATTAAATCTATCTGGTCTATTGTGTCATTTAAAGCTTCTGTTTCCTTATTAATTTTCTGTCTGGATAATCTGTCCATTGGTGCAAGTGAGGTGTTAAAGTCCCCCACTATTATTGTGTTACTGTTGATTTCCTCTTTTATAGCTGTTAGCAGTTGCCTTATATATTGAGGTGCTCCTATGTTGGGTGCATATATATTTATAATTGTGATATCTTCTTCTTGGATTGATCCCTGGATCAATATGTAGTGTCCTTCCTTGTCTCTTGTAACATTCTTTACTTTAAAGTCCATTTTATCTGATATGAGAATTGCTACTCCAGCTTTCTTTTGATTTCCATTTGCATGGAATATCTTTTTCCATCCCCTCACTTTCACTCTGTATGTGTTCCTAGGTCTGAAATGGGTCTCTTGTAGACAGCATATATATAGGTCTTGTTTTTGTATCCATTCAGGAAGACTGTGTTTTTTGGTTGGAGCATTTAATCCATTCACATTTAAGGTAATTATCGATGTGTATGTTCCTATTACAATTCTCTTGTTTTGGGTTTGTTTTTGTAGGTCCTTTTCTTCTCTTGTGTTTCCCACCTAGAGAAGTTCCTTTAGCATTTGTTATAGAGCTGGTTTGGTGGTGCTGAATTCTCTTAGCTTTCGCTTCTCTGTAAAGCTTTTGATTTCTCTGTTGAATCTGAATGAGATCCTTGCTGGGTAGAGTAATCTTGGTTGTAGGTTCTTCCCTTTCATAAGTTTAAATATATCATGCCACTCCCTTCTGGCTTGTAGAGTTTCTGCTGAGAAATCAGCTGTTAACTTTATGGGAGTTCCCTTGTATGCTATTTGTTGTTTTTCCCTTGTTGCTTTTAATAATTGTTCTTTGTCTTAAATTTTTGTCAGTTTGATTACTGTGTGTCTCAGCATGTTTCTCCTTGGGTTTATCCTGCCTGGGACTCTCTGCGCTTCCTGGATTTGGGTGGCTATTTCCTTTCCCATGTTAGGGAAGTTTTTAACTATAATCTCTTCAAATATTTTCTTGGGTCCTTTCTCTCTCTCTTCTCCTTCTGGAACTACTATAATGTGAATGTTGGTGCATTTAATGTTGTCCCAGAGGTCTCTTAGGCTGTCTTCATTTCTTTTCATTCTTTTTTCTTTATTCTGTTCCACAGCAGTGAATTCCACCATTCTGTCTTCCAGGTCACTTGTCTGTTCTTCTGCCTCAGTTATTCTGCTACTGATTCCTTCTAGTGTATTTTTCATTTCAGTTATTGTATTGTTCATCTCTGTTTGTTTGTTCTTTAATTCTTCAAAGTCTTTATTAAACATTTCTTGCATCTTCTCGATCTCCAAGGTTCTAGATCATCTTCACTACCATTATTCTGAATTCTTTTTCTGGAAGGTTGCCTGTCTCCACTTCATTTAGCTGTTTTTCTGGAGTTTTATCTTGTTCCTTCATCTGGTACATAGCCCTCTGCCTTTTCATCTTGTCTATCTTTCTGTGAATGTGATTTTCCTTCCACAGGCTGCAGAATTGTAGTTCTTCTTGCCTCTGCTGTCTGCCCTCTGGTGGATGAGGCTATCTAAGAGGCTTCTGCAAGCTTCCTGATGGGAGGGACGGGTGGTGGGTAGAGCTGGCTGTTGCTCTGGTGGGCAGAGCTCAGTAAAACTTTAATCTGCTTGCCTGCTGATGGGTGGGGCTGGGTTCCCTCCCTGTTGGTTGTTTGGCCTGAGGCGACCCAACACTGGAGCCTACCCGGGCTCTTTGGTGGGGCTAATGGCAGATTCTGGGAGGGTTCACACCAAGGAGTACTTCCCAAAACTTCTGCTGCCGGTGTCCTTGTCCTCATGGTGAGACACAGCCACCCCTGCCTCTGCAGGAGACCCTCCGACATTAGCAAGTAGGTCTGGTTCAGTCTCCTATGGGGTTACTCCTCCTTCCCCTGGGTCCCAATGTGCACACTACTTTGTGTGTGCCCTCCCAGAGTGAAGTCTCTGTTTCCCCCAGTCCTGTTGAAGTCCTGCAATCAAATCCCGCTAGCCTTCAAAGTCTGATTCTCTAGGAATTCCTCCTCCCGTTGCCGGACCCCCAGATAAGTGAAGCTTAGAACCTTCACTCCAGTGGGTGGACTTCTGTAGTATAAGTGTTCTCCAGTTTGTGAGTCACCCACCCAGCAGTTATGGGATTTAATTTTATTGTGATTGCACCCCTCCTACCGTCTCATTGTGGCTTCTCCTTTCCTTTGGATGTGGGGTATCTTTTTTGGTGAGTTCCAGTGTCTTCCTGTCGATGATTGTTCACCAGTTAGTTGTGATTCCAGTGCTCTGTCAAGAGGCGGTGAGTGCATGTCCTTATACTCTGCCATCTTGAACCAATCTCTAGAAAGAGGTCAAGTCTTAATGTACGTTAGTTAGTCTTTGATAACTCAAAGATGCATACTGTAATCACACCCTAGGCTTTAAAAAACAGAAAGGAAAAATGTTTAATTACTAAGCTTATTAAGTGTAAAGACGGAAGGATAAAAAATTCACTTAATCTAAAAGAAATCAAGAAAGGAAAGAGAAAATAATAGAAATAGAATATTTAAGCATAAATATATCAGAAATTACATTAAATATATGAAGTGAATGCCACAATTACATGACAAAGCCTGCCTGACTGGATTAGAAGAATGGGTGACACAATTAAAAATATAGGGAAACAGAAAAATTAAAAGGAAAAACATGAAAAGAAACAAGAAAAACATGATAATAATCTATGGAAACACTAAGTCAAACAAAGCTGATTTACTAGTGTAATTAGAAATAGTAGATGTTAATGTAAGAAACATTTCTACAGATAAAAAGGATCTTTACGGTGTTAAAGGTTTGAATCTGCCAAAACAATGTAACAATTTTACTTTTATATACCCTAAAATATAAAAAAGTAAAATGGGGCAAGACTAAAATAAGTAATAGAAAATCTGACAATCATATTGCAAAATTTTAACAAGCAGCTCTCAGTAACATATAATACACATAAACTAGTTTAGTAAGGATATAAAGATATAAACAATTTAATTAATCTTTTCCTAAATAACATATGGGTACAAAAGAACTGCAGAGAAAAACTTATTTTTCTAATACACATGACATTTTTCTAAATGACCATATATTAGTATGCTAAGCATGTGAAACAAATTTCAGATATAAAATCATGCAGTGCATATTTTCTAACAGCAATGACTTTTTTGCTAGATATTAGAAATAAAAATACTAAAATAATTCTCATGTTTGGAAATCTAAAAATCAATTCTTAATAACAAACAAGTCAAAAATCCCAGAGGAGGGCTTCCCTGGTGGCACAGTGGTTGGGAGTCCGCCTGCTGATGCAGGGGACACGGTTTCGTGCCCCGGTCCGGGAAGACCCCACATGCCGCGGAGCGGCTGGGCCCGTGAGCCATGGTCGCTGAGCCTGCGCGTCCAGAGCCTGCGCTCCGCAATGGGAGAGGCCACAACACTGAGCGACCCGCGTACCGCAAAAAAAAAAAAAAAAAATCCCAGAGGAAATTAGGAAATATTTGAACTAAATTATTATATATGCAATATATGTAATACTATATAGTATATAATATATATGTTATATATTAGCTTTCTAATATAGCTAAAATATAGCTAGAAAGAAGTCTGTAGCTTTAAATCCATTGTATATATTAAAACAATAAGATAGCAAATCTATTTTGAAAACATTTCCTCAAGAAATTTAAAAAAAAATCAAGTGAAAGACACAGAGAGAAGGAAAGATGGAAATTACAAAAACGATGGTGAACTTTCATGGAATATGTATGTATGTATATATATGTGGGTGTGTGTGTACGTATACATATAAATACATTTATAACACAAAGATAAATGTTAGTTCTTTGAAAAGATTGACCAATGTGACAGTGATCAAGAAAAAAGGATATAACAGATGAAGTATAAATTATACTGGTGTAACTAACAAGAAAGGTGACATCACTACAGATCTCACAGATAAAAAGATATTAAGAGGATAATATGAGCAAATTTATGTCAACAAGTTTCATGGTTTAGATGAAATCATCAAAATCCTAGAAAAGTAGACCTTTTGGAAACAAGGGGAAATAGAAAATATGAATAGCTTGCATCTATTCAAGGAATTGTATCTCTAATTAAAAACATAAAACTTTAAATATCTACTAAATTTAAATGTTCATCTCCCAAAAACATCTTCACAGAAATATCCAAAACAATGTGTGTTAACATATATGGGCACCATAGCCCAGGTAAGTTGAGACATACAATTAATCATCACACTCTTTTTCTGAAACATATTCATGTAAAATTCTTCAAATGGTAAACAAATTAAAATTCTTCAACAGCATTAATTTTATGATCTGTTAACCAGGAAGGACAATTGGTATTGCTTTCGTTCTTTAGATTTACTCCTGTCAACTAATTTTCTCCCCTTTCCTTGTAGTGGGTTTATAGCTCGGCTCACAGAGGATGAGTGAGTGGAGCGTAACGCAGGAGATGCATATTGAGAAGCCATAGTATTTAAGATCCTGTTACCAATTTTAATTTTGGATAAGGAGAAGTTTTATTTACAGCCAGAAAAACTTGTGTTTAACCCAAGGTATTATAACTGAATAGCGGTTTGATGACCGCATATCCTAGAATGCTAAGGTTATATAATCCAAATTCCTGCCTGCAAAGATTTTGGTTTTATTTCGTGGTGACCATGCTCTTTAAGCATAATATATGACTTCTTTTGGTAGTTTTGTTAGCAAATGGATTGGCTTACTAGTAGTTTTCCTGTAAGTTAATTAGAATTCTAAGGATTTACCTTTTGGTTTAGTTTAATACATCTGTCAGATGGAGTCAAATTATAGAGTAGGCTGTGAAGGCTAAATTCCTTTTAATACCATTGCTTCAAGATTGATTATACTGATTCAGCCAAATCTCTAAATGGCTTCTTCCTTGTTTATCTTAAAGCTTGGTTCAGTGGAGAGAACTCTGTGTCAATTCTCGTCAGGTAGTTAGTGACTTTCCCCCACTTGCCCCTCTGAGTGTTTTGTTTTGTTTTTTAAAATATCTTCATATCCTTGAATATTTGTGAAACCTAAGTTGTATGCTCAGAGTTTGAATGAATGAAATTGATACATCACAGTTAGGAGTGTGTTAATTGTCCTTTCTGCAGTCGGCCCTGAGAGACACAAGGATAAGATTTACTCCTTAGAGATTTGCAAGTACATTCTATAATTTTACTTTTCACTGAGTAGGGGGATTAAGTGGGTTTGTTTTATTTTATTTTATGCTTAGAAAACTAAGAATATGAAAATTAATAGCCAATTAATAAGTATCTTACAATTCTCTCTACCAGTTAGAAGGTACCCAGAGTTACCACATGGCCTATGATTTCCAGGGTTCTTTGGTACTTTTATCCAAACCCTCATAAATGTTGACCACCAAAAACACACAATACAGGTGAATTATTCTATTTGCTCACACGTAATGAGATACACATTTTTTAAAATCAATTTTTATCTCCCTGTCCTTTTACATACTCTCCTTTATTCAAAATAAAGCTGGTTCATAGACTCGGCTCTGCCAGGGAGAGAAAGAAGAAATTAAGTAAAACCCATATTTGGCATTTGAATTTTTTAAATAAAGTTGCATAAAGATAAAGGAATAATGCTTCAATTAAAAAAGTAAAAAATTAAAAAAATAAATAACTCATAAAAGAAGATAAAGGAATACTGTTTTCCTGACCGATAGGCATCTGTAGAGAAATCCGGAGTATGTGATAATCACCTGGGTGTCTTATTAAGTATTGACTTCTGAACCTGGGGCTGGAAGATGGGTATGGGCAGGAAGTGAGTAACAGAGCCCAGGATTCTGCGTATTCATTCATAATTTTTCTTTACACATACAATTTTTTTTAAATCACTGCCCTAGAAGATTTGAAAAATCTTTTACTATCTACATCAGGAGAAAGGGCAATGATTTGAGTGTTCGATTTAAAAAAATATTTTTTTATGATACAGTAGTTCATTCATACACATCTAATACTATGTTCAATGCTAAGTTTAGAATATTCTAAACATGTGACCCTATCCATATAAAAGTCCCTTTTTTGCAGCAAAAAATTTAGCGAATTAAACTTATTTTTAAATTGTAATACAAAAAAAGGAATTTCTCTTAAGAATTAGTAAGTATTTTGACTGAGACCATGAGTTCTAGAACATTTCTTTTTATATTTTTTAGGCATAGAATTTTTGAAATTGTATTTTTTTTCTGCTCATCCTGAGAAGAATATTGATCAGGCTGCCATTTATAAATGTTTCTTTTGTTAACTAGTGAATATTTTATCTTTCCCTGAATATTCTATTTTAGATGCTGTAGTAGAAATCCATAATATATCCTGCATTAAAATAAAATGTTCTTATTCTCCCTATATGACGATAATGCTATTTTAAGTGATTCAAGATGTTGGTAATATTTGAGGATGAACTCAGGTATATTATTTACCATTATGACCAATATTGGAAGTGGAAATATTGGATGGTGGGAATGGAAAGAAACTAGGTGGTCCACGTGAGTGTAAAACCAGAGTTACACTAAGCAGGAATATAACCTATTATTCTGATCAGTGGTCAGATGTAAAAATGAAAAGTAGAGGAGAACTCCATGTTACCTCTAGCAGTTATGGCCTTAGTCCTTTCTGCCTTTCTGTGTGAAGAGGATAAGGGTTTCCAGAGAAACCATAAAGGTCAAACCTGCTGCTGTGGTGTTAACATTGCAACTTAGGCTGATTTATTTAGACCTCCAAGGTTTCCAATGAAAGATTCTGATCAAAGTTAATCCAACAGATGAAAACCTTTTTAAAATCATAAATATATTCATGTTTTTCAAGGAAATTACCAATAACATCTAGAGAAGAGGCTACAGTAGTTAAACTTTGGTGGGACTAATGAAAAGAGCCCAACTCTGCACTTGAAACACATGGATATAGCTCTGGCTCTGACATTTTATTAGTTGTCCAACCGCGGGTGGATCAATTAACCCCTGGGGTTCCCCACTGCTCAACTGCAAAATGAAAAAAAGGTTAACTCTTAAGATCCTTCTATCTTTGATATCAGTGATTCTAATAATCATCTTTGGTAATATTTTTATCGGATATAATAAGCATTCAAGTAATTAGGGATCAAAACAGTTGGTAAAGAAAGCAACATACTTATTGAGTTCTCAACTATCAGCTACATGCTGACGTGTTCCAAGATTGCAATGACTCTGGGTTAAAATTTTAAAACAATATATAATAATAGTTTATATTAAAGTATATTTTAAAATTTTGCAGCATTTACACAAACTTGTCCGAGCAAAGTCATATGAATTTTGAAAATAAATACTGTTGAACCAACATTAGGAATAGACAGTCCTCAGTTTAAGCCATCACAGGCTCTTTTATTGGTTTCTTCTCATTATACGAAGATTTGCCTTTTAGAATTCATGCTGGATATAATCATATCTTGGTTGTGGTTCTAGATGTCAATTTGTATTACATAGATTTTTTGAAAATTTTTATTAAAAAAAATTGTATTGACGTATAGTTGATTTACGTGTTAATTTCTGCAGTACAGCAAAGTGATTCCATTATACATATATAGACATTCTTTTTTTAATATTCTTTCCCATTATGGTTTATCATAGCATACTGAATAGTTCCCTGTGCCATACAGTAGGCCCTTGCTGTTTATCCCATTTCATATATGATAGCTTACATCTGCTAACCCCAACCTCCTGCTCCACCCCTCCCCCAGAGGTCTCCCCCGTGGCCACCACCAGTCTGTTCTCTGTCTGTGAGTCTGTTTCTGTTTCATAGATAGGTACATTTTGGTCATATTTTAGATTTAACATCTAAGTGATATCATATGGTATTTGTCTTCCTCTGTCTGACTTACTTCACTTAGTATGATAATCTCTAGGTCCATCCATGTTGCTGCAAATGGCACTATTTCATTCTTTTTTATGGTTGAATAGTATTCCATTGTATACATGTATGATATCTTCTTTAGCCATTCCTCTGTCAATGGACATTTAGTTTGTTTCCATGTCTTGGTTATTGTAACTAGTGCTGCTATGAACATTGAGGTGCATGTATCTTTTTGAATTATAGTTTTGTCTGGATATATGTCCAGGAGTGGGATTGTTGGATCAGATGGGAGCTCTATTTTTAGTTTTTTAAGGAACCTCCATACTGTTCTCCATAGTGGCTGCACCAATTTACATTCCCACCAACAGTGTAGGAGGGCACCCTTTTCTCCACACCCTCTCAGCGTTTGTTACTTGTAGAGTGTTTAATGATGGCCATTCTGACCATTGTGATGTGGTACCTCATTGTAGTTTTGATTTCTATTTCTCTAATAATTAGTGATGTTGAGCATCTTTTCATGTGCCTGTTGACCATCTGTATGTCTTCTCTGGAGAACATCTCTTTAGGTCTTCTGCCCATTTTTCGATTGGGTTGTTTGGTTTTTTGCTACTGAGTTGTATGAGCTGTTTCTGTATTTTGGAAATTAATCCCTTGTCGCTCACATCATTTGCAAACATTTTCTCCCAGTCTGTAGGTTGTCTTTCTATTTAGTTTATGGTTTCCTTTGCTGTGAAAAAGCTTTTAAGTTCAATTAGGTCCCATTTGTTTATTTTTGTTTTTATTTCTGTTGCCTTGGGAGACTGACCTAAGAAAACATTGGTATGACTTATGTCAGAGAATATTTTGCCTATGCTCTCTCCTAGGAGTTTTATGGTGTCATGTCTTTCATAGATTTTTAAAATCATCTTCTGTGTTATATTTTTAAATGTTACTATTCACTTTATATCAAGCACTCATTTTGACCTTGCATTTAATCATCAGATTTCAACAATATTTGATAAGCTTCCTTTCACAGAAGCCAAGTTATGTGTCAAAGGCCCACAGCTAGTTTTAGTTATGGGCTTGTAATGGGAACTCAGATTTTCCTACTCAAATCCCAGGGATTTTTCCACAATGTCATAGCTACCAGGAAATACATTTTCTGTGCAGGTGACCATGACTCTTAGGCTTTAGAATGACATTAAATTTTAAGGCAGTAGATACTTGAAAAAACTGTGTTTGTCATGATTTGTTTCTTGTAAAATAAAACTGATATTAACTGCATGGGTTTCTTAAAGAAAACTACACCCTTCAGAAAGCAAGTCCAAGTTCCCCGTCAACGCATTTTATTAATATTACTATAGGCTATAGCTCTCTCGTGGTCAAAACTGTTCTCTGTTTTAAAAATACATGATAGTAACACTTAGAAATGGAGGATAAAAACAAAATCGAGATCATTGGAGAAGTGTTTCCAAGCTCAAGACATTAGGAAGCAATAAACCATTGTTCTGCATAATACAGTCTGTTGACTCAGATCTGAAATTCTGAGTGATGCACATGTGCCAGGAATGATGAACTACCCTGAGAAAAGGTGACGCATGTACCTGCACAGCCCCTGTACGATGTATCAGGATTGAGCCTGAAGCATCGTCTTCCTTTCCTTCCTCCTTCCTTCTTCCTCCTGTTCATACCTTGATCTCTTTCTCTGCTCTTACAAAACCATCCTCCTTCTGATCCTTCTCTATACTTTCCCCCAAATCATAAGAATATGATGGGCTGTCTAAAAAACATTTTCACGGTGTCACATATCCTCAATATTTAGGAGAGTATTTTTAGACACGCTAGTGGAAATGTCCTTGTGTTTCTGGTTCCTATGTTTTTTTTTTTTCTCTGTAATTCATTCAGAAGTTAGGGATGGTTTAAATCAGACTAGATTTTTATGCCAATGAATTTAACAGCTGGTTGATTTGTGACACACCTTCTTTGAAGTGGGTGACTCACCATCTTTCTTTAAAGTATGTTGTTAATATTTCCCTTTTAGTAAGCATCAATACTCATTATAAAAAATGCTAAATTATAGAAAATTAGAAAGAAAAAACAATTATTAATATATTACTATTATACTTAATATTATCTTTGTTGTTTTGTTAGCATTTTTCTTCATATTAGTTTTGATAAATTTAGGATCTCAGTATACACAATTACTTTGTCATTGCTGTTGTTTTTATATGATTTTCTTTCAATTTTCCAAATATAATAAGTCCCATGTTCTTTTAAGATCTTTGGAATTACTTTTAATTGCTGTGCAATACCCTGTTGGTTAACTATCAGGTAATATCATAGTAATTCCAAATTGTTTGTTACCCTTGTATAGTGATTAGTCTGCATTTTATCTAAGGTACGAGCATTGCTTGTACTATTGACTAGGTAATCCCACCAAGTCGCAGCTATAGACGCTGTAATAAATATTTTCAAGTGTAATATGTTGTTACTGTTGTTGCTTTATTTCCTTTTGGTAGACTCCCACAAACGAAACTGTTGTCACAAAAGATAGAGAAAATTTTAAGGTTCTTGATAATGAATGCCAATACCCTCCCAAGGACTGTCCTACTTGTTTTCCACGAGTTACCCAGGACGAAGCCCATTCGATGACTTGCCCTGTCAAGCCCTCACTGGTTTCCAACCCTGTGTGAATCCACCACAAGGAACGTGGATTTCACGACTCGCCCCAATGCTCCACCTGCTGCTGTTTTCCACACAAAGCCAAGTAACAGCAAGGGAAGATCCTTTTTTTTTTTTTTAAAGATTTACTTATTTATTATCTATTTATTTTATTTATTTTTGGCTGCATCGGGTCTTCTTTGCGGCACACAGGTTTCTCTCTAGTTGTGGCATGCGGGTTTTCTCTTCTCTAGTGGAGGCGCACGGGCTCAGTAGTTGTGGTGTGTGGGCTTAGGTGCCCTGGGGCATGTGGGATCTTAGCTCCCTGACCATGGATTGAACCCGCATCCCCTGCATTGTAAGGCAGATTCTTTACCACTGGACCACCAGGGAAGACCCAAGGGCAGATCCTTTTAAGTCAAAGTTGACTGTGAAGAGATCTCTGTCCTAATTAAGAAGCTCTAGTTGTTAATAAAAGGGTAAAGAAACCCTACCTCTATTTTTACAGCTATGTCTTGACAATCCTTATCGATTAGATGCCCCTCTGAGGATTTTCTTTTTCACTCAGTGACTATGTCACATGCATAATGTCATCAGAGGATGACCTCAAGAGTATTTTTCTCAGTGATATTTCACTATTTATACAAACTAGAAAGAACACCAGCTCTTTCAGAGGCGTTTGAGAGAGGAGAGGAGGTGTGAAGGGACCGGTCCAGGAGAAGGAAGCAGCATCTGCTATGTAAGGACCACTTCACGGGTATCATGGAAACCCACGCAGGACTCAGGTGTCAAGATAGTTCTGGTAACCTGCATAAACTTCCCCCGCAACATCAGAGAGGAGACGCAGGTTGTTGTGTCCTGGGGGCGAGCCCGGCAGGAAGACACAGGCCAGATGCGGGGAGCAGAGCAGTGACTGGGGCCTGAGACGGGAGAGGCGGTGAGAGATGTGGGTTAATGCCTAGGCGGGGGACAGAAGAAGGGAGCCTGGTTTTGTTCTGAATTTCATTAGTAACTCACGTTTACTGACCACTTTCTAGTCGATGGAGATGCAGCGGAGAACAAGCCTCCATCCTCAAGTTGCTGACTTTCCACGGGGGAGAGGGCTGCATTATTAACACCGACAATGTTTTTAGTCTTCCATAACTCTATGAATTATTATTATTTACGTCTTTGGACCAGCTCAGTCATAATTTCCAAATACCGCCTGTCCCTGCAAGTTGGAAGTGCACAGAAGCCGGCATGGATCCGGGCGCACAGTGGGGTCTTGGTGGTTAACAGACTTAAGATCAAGAAGTGCGTGGACCCGTATCTCTGGGCACATGGCCACGTCACAGCAGTGCTCGTTACCACCTGCCAAGGAGAAGCTGCCTTTTTCTGAAAGCAACTCTTCCTAGGATGACAAGAACCACAGAAGTGATAAAGAAAATCGTCTCGGGTTCAGAGAGGTTCCGGGAAGGAACCACACAAGGTGATGCGGGCTCAGCCACGGGGAAGGAGGACCCGACGGGAAGTGGACGTTAGTTTCCATTTGTGCTGGGAAGGAGTCGCCGTCAGAAGATATGGGGGACAGGATTCTGAGGCAGACAGGTAAGTGCGGAGGGCTTGAGGCTGTTCTGAGCGACAGGAGCGGAGGGGCAGCAATGAGGTGAAGTTTCAGTGAATGACGGAGACGGGGAAACAGAGTGAAGGGGAAGGTCGGCAGGTGTCACCAGACGCCACCTGGCCCAGGGGTCCCCTCCCACTGGGTCCTAGTCCCCACGGAGACCTGTCAGATGCTCTCGGGTACCGAAGGGGCGTCGTACCCACTTCAGGAAAGTTGCTCTGCCTTCCTGCCCTTTAAGAGGGAATAAATCCTGACCACGAGGGGAACCCATGGGAGGTGGCCTTGCCCCTGCATTGGGGACACTTGTGCACTTTGACCTTTGCAGGATTTCCCTGAATCCATTGCACACTGACAGTTTGTGTAGCCACCTTGACCTTTAAAGCTTACTGGCTTCCATCTCCCTAACAGTGAAATGTGTTAATAAAAGCGACTTCCCTGCTCCTCTTGGTCTGTTGTTTGGATGAAGCGGCGACATCTACGTGAAACCCCCCAGTAAGCTATGAATCAGTCCCCTAGTGCTGTCACGGTCTGTTCTGTTAAACTGTCATTTGGCAAATGTGAAACCCATGAAAAGCATATACATTTCTGGGAAACAGGACTTAATGGTATTGCTTTTGATGTTTAGTGACTTATCCAAATTCCCATAGCTATTTAGCAGCAGACAGACCCTAGCTGATTTATCACAGTGGTCCCCAACCTTTTTGGCACCAGGGATTGGTTTCGTGGAAGACAATTTTTCAGGGTGGGGGTGATGGTTCAAGCTGTAATGTAAGCGATGGGGAGTGGTGGGGAGTGGCAAGGAGCGGCGGGGAGCGGTGGGGAGCATTGGGGAGCAATGGGGAGCGGTGGGGAGCATTGGGGAGCGGTGGGGAGCGGTGGGGAGCGATGGGGAGCGGTGGGGAGCGGTGGGGAGCGATGTGGAGCGGTGTGGAGCGGTGGGGAGCGGTGGGGAGCGGTGGGGAGCGGTGGGGAGCGGTGGGGAGCGATGGGGAGTGGCAGATGAGGCTTTGCTTGCTCTCCAGTGTTCAACTCCTGCTGTGTGGCCTGGTCCCTAATGGGCCTCCATACTGGTCTGCAGCCCAGGGATTGGGGGACCCCTGATTTATCATCACAAAAAATGTATACTCTTCCTTTCCATATTCAGAGATCAAATATTAACAATCCAGCCAGAAAAGTTTAATAGCCAGAGATTAAGGGGGCATGGTTAACTTAATCAAGTCAAGAAATATGGCAAGTTATTTGTTTATCCATCTATCATCTATCTAATATCTATCTATCATCTATCCATCTA